>NC_139819.1:9067217-9537217 GCF_963457635.1 Microchirus variegatus | reverse complement strand
TCATTCAGCAGACGCTTTTATCCAAAGTGACTTCCAACAAGTGATTATTTCATGATGATGATGATAGACTGAGAGCAGTTACTATATGTAGGTCATGTAGGAAAAGCACAGGTGCCAATCATGAATTTAATTACTAACATTTGACCATCGTTACTGTAATGAGGAACTCCTGGGTCTTCCCCACTGTGACAAAGACAAGACTTTGAGGACCTAGACCTAAACATCTTTGCACCAAACACTATTCACTAATTAGCATTTTCTGATGATTTAAAGGGGGACATATTATACCCTATTTCTCCAAGTTAACCTAGTTCCCTGATGTCCTAATGACCATGTCTGTGACATGCTTTGGTCAAAATACCATAAGAATGAAGCACCACAGCAGTTCAATCACACTGCTAAAACAGCCCTGTTCAGAACGCTCTGTTTAGTAGTATCACTTTAGGTCCACCTTAAAAAAAAAGTAAAAAAGAAACTTAGCAAAAGTGATCATTTGCAGGCTCTTGCAGGCACATTGCCGTCATATATAACATGTATCCACTGGACAGATAAATCCTCTGAGGCTGGAAGTTTGTGTAGAACTCTGTGCTGCACTGTGGAGCCATGAATAGAATGTTTCGCGGACTTCCGGTTTCCGGATGACCGTTGTCCTCGCCAGCACTCTTGTGCGTTTTACGGACAAAGCGGAGCTCCGCGAGACAACAATTCAAGGAATTGATCGCATTGTGACGTCCCAGTGAATGCGGAAGTCAACATTATCTACTGAGTCATCCAGAGTCCCAAATACAAGGATTTAAATTGATTTTGATTGATTGATTTGGCATAATATGCCCCCTTTAAATTGTATTAAATAAAACCAGTAAAATCAAAATAGCCCGACATTTGAAAACATATACTTTAAATTTAATGCAAGACAGTTGAGACATATAATGCTGGATTTACTTTTGGTTGCATATCATACATTTTTTATTAATTTTTGTATATTACACTTCGTATACTGTGTATATTATGAATTTCCTTTCTATATGCTTCAAAAATAAACACCTTTCCAATCATCTTACTCAAAGTTTAAAGTTGTCTTGTATAGCAGCAACTTTTCCTCATTATTAAATCCAAAATATGATTAAAAAAAATGTTCTCTTAAGCCTGCGTTGATGTAAAAGTTTTTTACATTTACATGCTAATTTGCACAGCTTAATAACATTATATCCTGAATACTGTGTGTCCCGTCAGCGGAGGGGGGAATCCCTTACCATACTAATCCTCTGTTGTGTAACAATCTCCCCCCCTGAATCATACCATTCTGTTTCTAAACTACTCTGACCACACACACACACAAGCTAAGAATCAGTCAAGTCTGTGTGTGTGTGCGTGTAGATGAGGAGAGAAGGGGTCTGGCATCCCGTCCCTAATCCTGTCTGATGAGACTCAAACATAACCGGCTTTTATCCCCTGCTGAGAGACCACGCTTGTTTCTGTCCGTCTGCGTCTGTTTGTGACTCACTCCATTTATCTCGCGTCACGTGACTTTTCGTTGACGTTATTTGTCGCTTCCTTTCTAGAATCTCTTTCCTTGTCTGTCTTTCTAGTTTTGCCGCTGTCTCTGGGCAAGTCGGTCTGAGAGGTCTTATTTATAGCATGCGAGTTGTGTGGCCTGCATGTGTTCATACATTACATATCTCTTTAATTCTTATAATCATATATATATGTATATATATATATATATATAAAGCCGAACATGCACAGAAATATGCCCATAAAGTAAATGTCATGGTCCTTCAACGCACATTAAGAGATAGCGTGTTAGTGACATGTTTTGTAAGCTTTCGTATTTGCGTATTTCTAACACACCTGTGTGAATGTGTGTGTGTATGTCACAAATACCCAGGCGTTGTCCTACATTTAAGCAAGCATTTATTTGTATTTTACATTACATATTAACATATTCTCTCATGTTCAACCTCTGTTTATACTGCAAATATCAAGTCCATACTGTATATAGTCTGGAAATGGTCTATAATGTACCTTTGATTAACTTGTTTTTTATAGTCTTATTGTTAATATCTTTCTATCATGCAATTTCTTGTAAATGCATGTTTATTATTTGCTATCATTATCTTTACTGTCTTGCTGCTGTGACAATGTGAATTTATTTCCCCACTGCGGGACTAATAAAGGACTATCTTATCTTATCTTACAGGCAGAGTCCAACCTGTATGCAGTCTATTGTCCTGTGATCAGTGAAGTCTACCATCACTCTCTGCTCTGTCATGATCAAAGCCTAATGTGACAAAAAAACGATTTAGTGTGTGAGGCTGTAAACGCAGCCCAGAAGAGGTGCAGCTCTCTTTCTCACATTACTTGACTTATATTCATTCTTGTATAAAGTACCTTAAAGGGACACTTGAGTAAAAGTACAAGTATCTTTACCAGAAAATGACTGGAAATGGTAGAAGTTGAAGTCACTTTTTATGATACTACTTCAGTAAAAGTCTTAAAGTAGATGACATTTACTGTACTTACGTATCAAATGTAATTTTCTCATATTAAATACACTTAAGTTTTAGAAGTAAAAGTATTAAAGTCAGTGGAAGGACACCTGGAAAGGGTTTTTCCAGAAGCAAATGGTTCCAGGTAGAACCTCAGCCCTTGTAGAAGAACCCTTTTGGAACCCTTATTTCTAAGAGTGTATATGTGTCCTTGAGCAAGACACTTAACCTCATTACCAGCTCTTCTTCTTCTTCTGCTTTTATTTTGTAGTAACCAGTAACACAGATAGTTAGAGGGAAATGTAGAGGAGTAAAAGTTACACAGTTAAAAGAGAGAGGTACATTTTGTACTCAAGTACACTAACGGAGTATTTGTACTTTGTTACAATACAACAGTGATTATATTGTGCTGAAAAGGTTAGAATGAAACTTTATATGTTTCAAGGAAAGTTTCCAAACCTCTGCAGGGAGAAAAAGGAACTCCAATGGCGTGTAAAAGACGTATTCACACAGTGTGGTTAGACTTGGTAATTTAACGATGGACATCTTTAGGAATGCCAAAATAAAAGTGACCTATGTTTACGTCTGTGTCGGTGTATTGTTGCAACTATTGTCGAAACTCGAGTTTGTTTTTCTATCACATTCCAGTGGGAGATCAACATGTGTGGCCTTACCGAGAGTGCGCACAGGGCTGTTGATGTGGCTGGGCGGGCTAACCCCGTGGACGTTAACGGCCCTCACGATAAACTGGTACTCCGTTTCCGGCAGCAGCCCCTTCAGAACCATGGAGTTCGTCTCGATGGGCTCACGGATATACATCCACTCC
This sequence comes from Microchirus variegatus, assembly GCF_963457635.1. Classification (NCBI taxonomy): domain Eukaryota; kingdom Metazoa; phylum Chordata; class Actinopteri; order Pleuronectiformes; family Soleidae; genus Microchirus; species Microchirus variegatus. The sequence goes on along the minus strand of NC_139819.1, from coordinate 9,533,902 downwards.
GTGTCCATTTCTGGCCTGGAACAAAAAAAGGGGCATGCATGAAGATACACAAGACTTAGAATTATTTGGACGTCTGTGTGATTTCTTTTAAAAATGAAGTTTTAACTTCATTTGAACTCAAACTTTCCGGGGGGATAGAAAATCGTTGCATAATTCATAGTCAAGACAAACACTAATTAACTTTTTCTTCCATTATTTTACTTTTCAATAAAGTTATAAGGAAGTAAATGATGAACTCCTGAACCATCTCTTGCTGATGTTTTTTGTGCGCTGCAGATGCCTGTGGCTGAGCTCTCTGCTGAATAGATTCATCCTCTTTACCACTCAGTAAAAGCCTCTTGTGATGTATGAATGGTCGTCTATGAGGCGTCCCTTTGTGTGGAAGATACCCCCACAAGCAAAAACACATTCATGTTTGGTGTCTCAGAGAAAGTGACAACCCCACTGCCTCTATCTATCCATCTATCCATCTAGCTGTTGTTTTTAAAAAGATGTATCCTTTGTATACCTCTAAAATGAAAGTATCATTTTAGGGTATTTTAAAAGTCGATCTAGATTTTTCTAACTCATCATCTGGGGATTCTGGGCAAATTATTTCAAACTTCATCTTCCTTGACATTATAGCCCGAGGACTTTGAGGCTGGTCACTTATCAGACACAGTCTGAAGTTATGTTCCAAATTACCCTTGTGTCATTTTGCAGCAAATACCTCACAAATGTCACAGTAAAAGAGAGCTGTGTATGCTGTATTATCGGAATGTAACAGTGTAATTACAAGGAGGCTAAATATGCGGCTGTCTACGCCCATTATTAACACTGGAATTTGAAAAGAAGTCAACTTTTCAACAGTAAAATCAATCCAGGTATCATCTTTTTGAATCCCAAACCTCAAACTGATGTTAAAATAACATTAATAGTCAAAAGGCTATTTTTACATTGGCAACCGTCCTGGATATTAAGTTTATGAATACGAAATATTAAAATTGAATGAAACAAAAAAAGGAAAAGGCACATTATTGCTGAAAATTAGATGCTATGGCATTTATTAATTCATCTAACATTCAGCAATTTCCTAAATTCAAGCTTAGAATTCATACTGTGTATTTGCATCATTTTATTTATGTATTTTTACATTCTTTATCTTAAGAAACCATAAGGGGGAAAGTAAAGGGAAAGAAACTCTCGAAATCTTTGAAAATCTCTGAAAAAAAGTTAAAAACTAGGAAAGCTCTCGGAGAGCGCAGACTTCCGCCAAGGCAGCTCAGTGCCTACAAAATACACCCTGCTGTTGCATAAGTGTGTACGGCTCACGCCAAAAATCACTTCCTGGTGGCATTGCAGACATTTCCTGAAGATTTCATCCAAATTTGTCTGTGACTTTTCAAGTTATGTTGCTAACAGACAGACAGACAGACAAACTCTGGCGAAAACATATACCTCCTGGCATAGGTCAACAATCTCTGAAAAACAGTTAAAAACTAACAGGAAGCAGTTGAAATCAGCCATCTTCCCTTTCCCCTCACATACCGATAGATTTTTCACTCAGGTATTTCCCTCCAGGACGTGACCACATCAGCTTTCAATTAATCTGTGTGTTGCCAGTTTAAGTGTGGATTATTATCACTGTGTGCATGTGCGTGTGTGTGTGTGTGTGTGTGCACTCGAGATGAAGGTTTAATAAGCCTAAAAGCTTCACTGATTGATTTCCTGAAGGCCGATCAATCACTTTTTTTTTATGACTGACCTGATGTACGCCACCAGGAAGTGAAGGACAGGTGAGCTTCCCTCGCTCTCTCCTTGCTGCCATGACAACGCCAGCTCTGTGTCCGACACAGCCAAGACAACGGGCTGAGTCGGGGGAGACGGCGGCATGCACACGTCTAATAGAAGAGAAAGAAATTGAATTATATGAATAGGAACAATGATATTACAGAAATAATAGCATCAGCTGATAATGAATTCCTTTTGCTGACCATGTGAAGCGGTGCTGATGTCTCTGGGCATGCTGGCTCGTCCCTCTCCTGCCCAGCCATACGCCCCAACAGTGACTCTGTACTTAGTATTCACCTTTAGGTTAGTGATGTCCACATCCTAGAAGAATGTGTAGATGGAGTGAAGAAACGGAAAGATATGAGAGCACATCAGCAAGGATGGATCAGGGAAGGACAGGTGACCAAAAGCCATGAGAGAATAAGAGAAAACCTAAGTAACATCTATTGAAATGGAAAGTGTGACTATTTCAAACAAAACTATCACCCTTTGCTACACTAAAGCTTTCTCCACAACACATTTACAGTCTCTTGGCAACAAAATACAGTCCATAATGCAGCAAAATTGATAATAATTTAATAAAGAAATGTCAGTAGTGAGTAGCTCTAAATCACTAAAAATGACCAAATGACACTTACAAAACCTGCTTGTCCATCAAATTGTCCCTTTGAAAAAAAAAACAAGAACAGAGGTTTCCATTAATATTGTGACAAGGAAAATGCCATAACCTGCAAAAATGTATGTAACAACAAAGTATCAGTAAGGTACTTTTACAATGTGAGGAAGTGAAAAGGCATTGTGAGAGTGCCATGACAAAGTAAATTATAATACAAAAGTAAGAATAAATACTCAGCAAATCCTTATTCTTATCCAAAAGATAAAGGATGCTTGGCCTTTAAATATCATGAACAGATCAAAATCAGCATCTCCATGTGTAATCCCCTTAACATGTAAATAAAACGACTTTTCAGAACAAACTTTAATTTAAAAATGATTAAACTAAAAGTAAAGTAAAGCAGAGTTCACGCTCAGAAGAGTGAAATATCAGAGACAGTACATGGTGACATAATTCACTACAGTGTTTTAGTTTTTAACAGCCCTGTTCAGAACGCTCTGTTTAGTAGTAAAACGAAATTTAAGGGACAGGAAATGACATCAGACACAGAGGCTACTGGGAAAAGATCATTTGCAGGCTCTAGCAGGCACATTGCCGTCATATATAACATGTATCCACTGGAGAGATAAATCCTCTGAGGCTGGAAGTTTGTGTAGAACTCTGTGCTGCACTGTGGAGCCAAGAACAGAACTTTTCTTGGACTTTGCGGACTTCCGGTTTTCGGATACCGTTGCCCTCGCCAGCACTCTCGCGTGTTTTACGGACAAAGAGACAAGAATTCCAGGAATTTAGCGTAGTGTGACGTCCCAGTGAGCGCGGAAGTCAACATCGCATGTTTTATCTCCTGTACTTAGACTGAGGAGGACCACAAAAACATGAGTGACTTCACACTTTGGCGGCTGGTAGGGCCTCCAGAGTCCAAAATATAAGTATTAAAATGATTAAAAAGTTGATTTTGCATAATATGGGACCTTTAACAATCCTAAAAAACATGGGTTTATCTCCAACAATTACCAAAGAAATGTCTAAAACCTCATCATTTAACAACAGTTTCCTACAGCCGAGCAGTGATGACTCTACCCACGTTGAGTAGGTACTATTTTGTCCTGGAAAACCAACCTAAACCGCGCCGAGGCGATGCGAGCTGGGACCATAGGTGGAAAAGGGGCTTTATACTCACTGTGGTGAGCATGTCTAAGCTGAGAGGCACCTCCATCAAAGATGCTGAACCCAGTGCCTGACCATTCCTGATCTCCGTATAAAAGACCTGAAAAAGTCAAACAAAGAGACAGACGTAAACACAGATTTACAGGAAAACGTGTCGGACTATTTCCATTCCACTAAAGTGAAAACTCTTGGTTTTTTGGCCGGAGTTCTCATTTTCGAAAGACGTCTGTCACTACGATATCATGACTGTGTCATTCACAGTGTAAACAGAGAAGAAACACTGTGAGGAAACCTGTTAAACTCTGCCTAATTATGTGTGAACCTCCAAAGTAAGTGGCTAAATAAACACATGTTTATCTGTGGGAAGTGGGGAAGCTGGGTAGCTGACTAATCCTCTTAGAGGAGACATATGGTCAAAAGCAACGCGCACACACACACACACACACACACACACACAGTCAAAGTGATCCATACTATGTTAACTAAAAATACAAAAAGGAAGCTTCCAGAGTTCAGTCACATTTTGTGCTTCAATAAAACTGAAAAGCCTAAAAACGTCGACACAGTCGGTGCATTTACGGTGCTACCTGAAAATTCAACATGTTTCACAACTGCACTGCCTCAGCATGTACACTTAGTGGAGACGTTACAAAACACCAGCAAATGTAGAATCCATCAATCTGAGCTCAGAAGCTACCAAGGTCGCCTCGCTGCATGGACAGTGAGTTTTAAAAGGCACTTTAAAAAAAAGCAGGAAGAGTGTGGATGCCACCCACGTCAGGGGGAGAAGAGCATCCATTCGGTCATTTGATTTGGGGAGTAGCTCGCTTGCTCATGAGGGTCGCTGGTGCCAATCCCAGCTGACATAGGAGCGAAAGGCGGGGTCACACACTGGACAGATCGCCAGTCCATCACAGGACCAACATATAGAGACACTCACAGCTACAGTCAATTTAGAGTGTCCAATTTGTCTCATCCGCAAATATGCATGTTTTTGGACTGTGGGAAGAAAACATGGAACATGTAAACTCCACTCAAACTTGTGTTTTTTATTATTATTTTATTTTTTCTTATAGATGTCTAGCTGAAAACTTGCTGTGTATTTTGAAGGAGACACATCGCTTTTATACGCAACTTTTAAACATAAATGAAAGTCTGCTATATTCAAGCCATTGTTAAATTAGCTTTTTCTGTATTTTACACTACGCATCAAATTCTGTTACTACTGGCGACGGCTGCATATAGTTGAAGTATGATGCAAATCAAACCTTTAAAAAAGTGGATTCCACTGCTAAAAAAAATTGACTTTCAGTTTAAATCATGATCATGATTTTGGCTTCTCATCGTTCAATGAATGTGACCGATATTGAAAATGCATGCTCTGCCAATAGAAAGCAAATTGCACTCTCCCCCAAACAACTTTCCTATAACGACATGCCTACATGTGCCAAACAGAGCTGCTGCTGCTGTTCCTCCACCATGCAGCTCCAAGTTTCATGCATGCAGTCCTGATGAGAAAGGCCACATGAACCTAACAGATGTACGATGAAAATATTGAAAATATTGTACTTTCGACATGACTACTGTCCAATCGAGCCAGGGGCTTCTGTGAATGTACACCTAAAAGTGTGGATTCTACTTAAACCTATTTATAAATATGAAATACTGAAAGAAACAGAAAATAAATAAATGTATGCACTTATAAACCTATGTAATCAAAATGGTGTTTTTTTATTGTGTTAAATGTAAACTAGGTTATAGGCGATGTCTGATAATAGCACACAGTTGCATCACTGTTCATTCAATTCAACTCAACTCAATTGTATTTTGTACAGCGCCGAATCACACCGTACATCATCTCAAGGCACTGCACATAGACAACATTATCGAGGGCAGAGAACTCACACAATGAGCAAGGACTAGGCATCGGTGGAGAGAGAAAAAAAACCCTCTACTTTAGAGAACTAGATGTCCCACGACCAGTTGGGGTGAAAGGAAAAATGGGGCACAGGAAGGACAAGAGGGAGCATTGCTCGTGTGCATCAGTGCATTCTACGTTAAAAAAAAAATCACACACCTTATATCCTGTGATGGTGCTGACATGTCGCCGTGGCATCTTCCATCGCACGCTGAAAGCTGTGCAGTTGATTGTCTCCAGCTGGATGTCCAACGGAGGACTCAGACGATCTGGTGGACACACACACACACACACACACACACACACACACACACACACACACACACACACACACACACACACACACACACACACACACACACACACACACACACACACACACACACACAGAGAGACAGATATTATCAACTTGTATACATATTTGCTTCAGTTAACATTGAAACTGGACTTTACAGCTTTACTGTTCTTGATTACCCTCACTGTTTAGTATTGTTCGTAGCCATGACAGGCAACGTTTTCTGGAAATTGATCAAAGGATTTAGCAGTTATAAAACAGCCACATAGTTTCCTCAATAGCTAAAATTGTGTGAGAGAATATTAAAAACAGATGAATCAGGTGGTTAGGTGACAAAGGGCTCCTACCTTACAAGAGAAGATTCAGATATGACCTTTTTGGTCTGCGCACGATTGTCACATTTAGTTGAGTTTGAATTTTGTACCAGCTCGAAGTGCTCTTTTATTTTTTCAGTGACAAAATTACATTAATCAAGTGACCTGAAGATCTAAAAATAGCAAGACAGAAGTCAGAAACCTGACAGCTCACACTGCTACAGCACTGATCTTTTCAACCCCCTGCCCTTTCTCTCATCTCTGTCTCTTTCCTTACGTCGACCTCACTCCTGTGCCTCTGACTCCTCTCCTGTCGACACATCTCCTCCCGTCTCCTGCCCTCCTCCCAGTTCCTCCACCCGAGCAGATAATGCAATGTGTCAGCTGAATTCCCCCGATGCTGCACGTCTCTGCAGGGGCGCGTTGTGGCCCAGTGAACAATCCCATGAGCTGAACTTACATTTAGTGAAGGGGTTTTTTTTCTAAAAATATCATCTTTTTGGCCATCACTCAGTGGTATAAAAAAAAAACAGGAGTGGAGTCGGCACAAATTGTAATTGCCAGAGAGATTGAAATTGAGCCATTATCTGTAATCAATATAATCTTAATATAAACCTCCAACAGTGGTGGATTGTGTTTGGTTAGTAAGAGATTGCGTCTCAGGAGGAGGCCCCTCGCTGGAGTTAATCAAACTGTTCTTGAGCTTATCGCATCGTTTGAGGAGCACCACTCAAAAGATGGTGCACTTTTAGAAATAAGGGTTACAAAAGGGTCCTTCTACAAGGGCTGAGGTTCTACCTGGAACCATTTGCTTCTGAAAAACCCTTTCCAGAAGAAAGGGTTTTTCAAGGGTTCTTGGTAACACTAATGGTTCCAGTAAGAACCATTTTGATCCAGAGAAACCTTTGAAACCCCTTTACTGAATAAAGGTTATAAAAAGGTTCTAATGGGAGCCAAACAGGGTTCTCCTGTGAGGACAAGCCAAAGCCACTTAGCACTTTTATTTCTAAGAGTGTGATTGGTAGGGATGGCATGATACCACTGATATCTCAATGTGAGACATTTCAAACCATGAAGCTGTCAACAACACATTTGTGCCATTTCAAGTTATTGCAAAGACAAAATTCTCCAACTGCGTAACAAATAGTCTTCTCCCATAAAGCAGAAATAAACAGTCCACAACATGACTCAGCAGAGTATCGTATAAGCTCAGTCCTAGTGATGAAAAATGAAATCGTATTAGGATTCAGATAAAATCACGTGTTGGGGAAACACTAAACTAAACGTTGTCATAATGAACAGTGCAGTTTGAAGGGTCACTTAGCAACAGGTATGCAAGTGAATCATTCCATTTGGTTCAAATTTAATAAACGATAAGGTTTATTAACTGTAAAAGAGGTCGATGACTCAGATGCAGCACAGACACTATGGAAACCCTAAAAGTGGAGACACACTACAAGATTTATTTTGCTCCCATTTTACCCACAATTCACAGTTGGGCAGAGTCTGCACCAGTCAGTACTAGTCGGCATGGCAAGGCAATTCCAAAAAAGGTCTACACAGGAAATAGCATCAGAAGACCAAACAAATAATGTCTGTTTACCCTTTAAACCGTCACTCTCATACTGCAGACATGGTCGCTCTCACGAGAGTTCGCATTCAGTTGGTTTGACAAATCATGTAGTCTGTGATCCTCATCAGGTGCAGTCATTAAACATGTGATCATCAGTCTTTCCCAGTCTGCTAAAAGCAGCTAAAGTCGGTTCGTCTTAGACTCCCAAGTATTTTTTTCAAAATCAGTCACGACTTTGACAGTTGTGAGATAGTGTGTCTCCAGCTTCAGACAAATGTGAACAGACAGACTGAGAGCAATGGGAGTAATGTGAACCTAAGTGAACACAGGTGGACGTAATGAGTGCAGGACATGTAATCACAGAAGAGGGGGGGGCCGGCAGAAGTTAACGCTAAGTGAAACAAGCGAGTTCTCTGGGTTCTCCGGTTTCCTCCCACACAGTCCAAAAACATGCAACATGGGGATTAGGTCAATTGGGACACTCTAAATTGACCATAGGTGTTAATGTGTTTTGAGAGAGGTCTGGATCTGTACAGGGTGTTCCCCATGTTTTGCTCTACATCAGCAGGGATTGGCCCCAGGGCCCCCTTGCGACCCTCATGTGGAGGATGAAGCGGTAGACAATGGATGGATGGATGAAATAGCCTACGTGACCACCTAAATGACCAAATTTGGAGATAAAGTCATATTTCCTGGATGAGTTAGTTGCACTATTTCAGGTTCTACAGCTTTGACTTACAAGGCTGGCTGTTTAGTAATGACTACTTTATGAGGTACACTTGTTCTCAACAGCTTGTCCACATCAATATCTAATCAACCATGGAAGCAACTCAGTTCATTTAGACACGTAGACGTGGTCATGACGACCTGCTGAAGAAGAAGTGAGAGAAGTTAAACTCAAATAAAGATGATTTATGTGACTTTGAATGAGGTGTGTATGTTAGTGACATATGTGCTGATGATACTTCAGAAACGGCTGATCTACTGGAATTTTTTACCATGTCTAGGGTTTATTATTACTATTATCATGATTATTATTATTATTATTATCATTATTGCACCTGTGTTCTTCAGTTGATGTACTTACCAGATCTCCGAGCATTTGATCGTCTTGCACAGAAGCAAACGCTGGCTGTGCACATTATAAAGAGTAGTAAATACAGAAGACTCCTCTCTTTACAGGTAGAATCCATGTCTTCTTCAGTTGGAAAGTTTGAAAACGGTCAAATGCTCATTATTTTTTTTTATCACAGATTCCACCACGTCTTTGATTGTACATGGAGCGGAGCAGGTCGCTGGTAAAAAAAAAAAGTTTCCCCGTTTTGCGCAAACGCCATCCAAAAAAAAACTGACCCGAGAGGAAAAGGCAGCGACGCTTTGACAGTGAGAAGATTACTGTCTGTAAAAGATCAGTGGGTTTGGCACAGTAACGCACGGACACAGACACACCGACTGACACACTTCCACGACACAGGCGCGCAAAGGCTGACTGACAGAGGATGGATGGGTGGACCCGGTGGTTGCCCCCCTGACAAATCCACGCGTAATTTCCACAGCAACCGAATGCTTCACACGATCCGTTTTTTACGCACAAATCCCGAGCGCTTTCGTGTTGTTACGCGTCGCCCGCGTCTTAGACAGCAGATGAGTGAAGTGCAAGAACGTGGGGGCCATTTAGCGCTAAGAGGATAACGAGCGTCTAATCCGCGCACTGGACACAGATGGAGAGCAGCGACAGCCTCTGTCTATGTGTGTGTGTGTGTGCTTAATTATAGCTTTGTGAGGTTAAAAATAAACCTTAAAAAACTATCTTTGTGGGGACATTTTGTCTGAGCCCCACACATTTAAATGGCCTTTGAGGGTTAATACCTGGTTTTAGGGTTATAGGGTTATTTAGGTTAGGCACTTTGTGATGTTTAAGGTTAGGTTAATGACGTGTCCTCACTAGGATATAAAAACAAGTGTGTGTTGATTGTCTATTTAGGACCTTTTCTGACATAAACACTGACCCTTTTGTGCTAATGGAGACCAACAAACTGTTTCATATTGTGGCAGAACCTCATTTCTGAGTTAAGGGCTAACATTTGATTTAGAGTTATGCATTAACTGGTTAGGGATAAGGCCTTGGGTAGGCTGTCCGTATGAATGGAAGTCAACACAAGTCTTAAAATGTCCAAAAAATGTAAAGAAAACTATCTTTGTGGGGACATTTGGATCCATAGGGACATTTCATCCAGGTCCCACAACTTTGAAGGACTTTTTCAGAGTTAAAAACGTGGATTTTAGGCACTTGTGATGGTAAAGGTTAGGATAAGGGGCTAGGGAATGCATTATTTCTATTAAAACAAGTGTGTATGTGTGTGATTGACTGCTTGAGGGTACAACTTTGACCATGAGGATAAATCGATGAATCAACGTTGCCGTGAACTCATAAATGTACGACTGTCCTGTTGCAAATTGAAAAAAAAAAAAAGGTTCTCTCACACTTAAGAATAAGAGGGAGAGAACTATCAAGAGGAAGTGTAGTATTATACTAAAGCACTATTGACCCTGATAAAACTGTCCACATTATTATTCAGAGTTTCTATTCTATCAGAGACGCTATGGCAGACATGTAGACTCATTTATCCAAGCTATTTGTATTTTCATTATTCAGATCACAGGGCTTTTATTCATATTGTATCACTGCGATGAAGGTTATTATTACACAACCACATCTCATTGTCATGTTCCCAGTGAGCACTGATTAAAAGGATAATCAGACTCAGCAGTGTCCTTCACCTTTTCAGCAGCATTTGAAACGTCTCAGAGAAATGGCACTGGAGTGGCACGAGTGCCCATGCAGTTTGACATAATTTTCTATTTTGATATAAACTTAATTTTGGCTTATCTGCGGGCACTCTGTATAACTTTAAACCTATTTAATGATAGGATTAGGTTACATTCACAGGCACAACAAATCTGAACACTATAAAAGTGTCTTATCAGCTGAGTAAGGTCATGCTGTATATCAGGATCTCAAGGGTAAATATGAGGATGAGGAACTGGTTCCACCTCCTGGACAAATATATTTATGCATACTTATGTTTTCCTCTGATTATTATTATTATAATAATAATAATTCTACCTAAATAAACACATTTTAGGGACTTGAACGTGCAAACTGATAAAACCTTACCAACATTCAGTACATTACATTTATTTTTCTATTATTATTAACATTTAATATATCTTTATTTCTGTTTCCATTGAAAGTGAATGGAGACAAATGCCGCCCTAGTGTGCATGAGTTCACCCAGTAAACGCTGTTTGCAGATGTAATTCATGATTTATGATTACTTATTGTTGCCTTATATATTTTACTTTTCCACTGCTGTCACAACACATTTACACATTTATATGCTAAATACAAACACACAAAAGAAGATGGAGAGACTAAAAGGAAAGAGAAATAGAAACCATCATTCTCTCAGGTGTAGCCACTGATAAACAAATCATTCATTGTATTTAAATCATTGAGGAGAACAGCCTCGAGTTAAAAGAGACATCACATTTCAGAGGAAATCATTTCTTCCTCCTCATCAAACCACAGAAAACCAAGACTTATGTGCAGTCACAACACATTCATAACAGCAGCAGAGGCAAACAGCGCCTACTAGTGGCAATTTTTAAGTCCTGCGTGCACATGTGTGAGGAATCAGCACATCTGCAAGTAGTAATCTCCTCCTGTAGAAGGAATTACTCGTGTACTCGTCAAATAAGAGTCATGTGTGGACAATAATGCCACATTTGACCAACAGAGTGAAGACATTTTGGCAAACTTCTTTACAGGGCTTTTTCCAGGGTTAAGAGCTTGTTTTAGGGTTAGGTTAAAGGTCAGGGTTAGGTATTTAGTTGTGATGGTTAAGGTAAGGGTAAGGGGCTAGGGAATGCATTATGTCTATGAGGGTCCTCACTATGAATGACGCACAAACGCGTGTGTGTGTTTGTGTGTGTCTTTTCTACACTTATAGTACACGTCCATACATCCATATGCCCATACACCGAAATGGAGGCTTGTTCGAGAATTGAAGCTGGGTCGTTTTTCATGAAGTGGTCGTCGCTGTGAGATTAAAATGAAGAGGAAACATTTGAGGCATGTACAAGAGGCATTGTAAATAAACCTATACAGTTGCATTAGGAATGTTACTACATTCAAATTCAAAATACCGAGGTCTTTTAGGTCCTCTACTGACTGCAATGATTGGTAGACGGCGGTAGGTGGCGCCACATGCCAAAAACATGATTTCAAAACATAAACATGATTTGCAGTCTGTAAAAGATTTTTTTAAATGCAAATATTTTGTCTGTACTGTTGTTGTTGGTGAGTTCAGTTTGTTATATGAACATTATTCCTGAGTCTCTGTGACATATTAGGAGGATTTTACGGCCAGTTGCTTTAGATTTATTACATAATGCACCTTTAAGGTCAGCAAACTAATGCTTCGTCACATTACTAACATGTATGAGGAAGCATATTAACTTAACGCAATTGTTTTCGGCTTAGTCCGTGAGCACTAACACTGACTTATTAACAGTAAACACAAAACATCAGGCTGATGAAAACTCTATTAATTAGCATGATTACTTTTCACTCCACAAGAGTGTGGGGATTAAAATGCACGGATCACAAAAGTTATTATAATTACCCCTTGAGCGCCGTGTACAGTGGATCCCATTTCATAGCAATCCATCAAAGCATTGTTAGGATATTTCAGCGGGGAACATGTTGCGCCTCCAGTCTGATAAAAAACACTTTCTTAACTGTAACATCAAACCACTTGCAAAGGCTGGGGGGTGAAAAAAAAAATTAAAAAAGACATTATTGCAACCATCTTTCTCCCACTGTCGAAGTCAAAATATTCACTTTTTGGCTAATTACTACAACACCAGGAGTCATTCAATCCAAATCAGCTGCCAGCTCCTCCCTCTCACAGGCCACTCTGGGGGCTACAGTTTCACGGTGGCCGATAATGACGGATGGAATGACCTGTGCAATTAGCCTTTTACATGCCCCTCCAAAAAAAAAAAACGTCTGAAGTAAATTGCAGATCAGACTCACGATTAAGCCCTTGTGTGCCTTTCAAGGAGGGAATCGGACATCTGTTTGGTGTATTCGCTACTTGGCGAGAGTGTAATTGCTTGAGGATGAGGTATTTCCACACAGCAGAGGGAGCGATGTCAGTGCAACGGGAAGCTGCTTTTGAGTGAAAAATAGTCTCATTTTTTTAAATACAAAAGCAGAAAACAACTGGATTTATGTGCAATAAAAGCATATTTAGAATTGTTTTGTTTTTTTTGCATATTCAAGTGATGACAATACAATGTGGCTAACGTGTGTGCACGCACTGACACAAACATGAGTCACTACAGGAGAAGGGTGCACGTGCACACATATGCATTAAAATATCCATGGCTGTACACAGTGTGTATTTCACATTAACCCGTGTTTAAGGTTAAGCTATTAAAGCTGATAAAATGGAAAGGAAATGGAGAAAGAGCATTGATAAAAGGTTTGTGAGGCCATAGCAGATGTATATAGAGATTTAAAGTTATGGTTACAGCACAGAGGAAAGATGTGCACGCTGAGAAGTCCTCAGCAGACAAAAATTTGAACAAAATTTGCAAACCTAAATCTATATACCATTAAATCTATTTTCTGGAACTGTATACACTCTTAGAAATAAGGGTTCCAAAAGTGTCCTTCTACAAGGGCTGAGGTTCTTCCTGGAACCATTTTGCTTGTTGTTGCTTGGTTCTTGGTGGAACCCTCCAAAAGGGAGCCAAAAAGGGTTCTCCTATGAGGACAATCCGAAGAACCTTATATGGTTCTACTTAGCACTTTTATTTCTAAGAGTGTAGGAACATGATCCGTCTAAATCCAATACAATCATGTGGTATACATTATAATCTACTGTTTCTATACATATATATATGTATATATACAATTTGTTCTGCTTACCCTGCACATAAAATGCCTTCAAGCATTACAGCTGTGTGTGTGTGTGTGTGTGTGTGTGTGTGTGTCCGTTTTACTGTGAGACTAAAGTGAAATAAGCAACGTTCAACTCTCCTTGGAAGGAGAGCACTTGACACGCAGGCACATGAACTCTCGTCAGATCACTCTCACTTCACTCTGGCTGCTTCCAATCATTTCCCATGGTTCTCATGCGCCGCACACACACATCTCCCCCCTTTGTTATTCTCTGAAAACATTACAACAGAGAGCAGACGAACACAGGCAACAGATGAGACAAACGGGAAGTGGTCTTTCTTCGGCCTGCAGAGACATGAGCACACCTTTTGGAATGGAAATCACATTATTTATGATGATATTACATATGATAGTGTTTTTATACACTCAAATGAGGCCATGTGGAGGTGATGATGATAGCCCTTTCCTGGTAGGAAAAAAAACACCTGATTAGGACTTTTTCCTGATAACGTCAACATCGTCACACACCATGTAACAACATAAATGCACATTATTAATGCTAAAACAGAGTTTTTAAACTCACCATGTCTTTGGTGCTTTTCCACTACACAGTCCTGGCATGCCTCGCCTCGCCGGCTTCGGTATGGTTTTCCATTATTATAGTACCTCCTCAACGTGGGCGGAGTCATCATAGCAATGCCCGCATGAAACTGCCGTGACTTTTGCCGCGTTTCCAGCGGCTTGACTCGCCTCGGCGCGGTTAAGTTGCGATTCCACTCGCATAGTACCTGGACTGTGACTGTGTGCCGTGCCGTGCCGTGCCGTGGTGAGGCGATACAAGCTGGGACCATAGGTGGAAAAAGGGGCTTTTGTTGTTCAGGTACCGGGTACTATCGCTAATGGAAAAGCAAAAAAAAAAATGTGCCAAGTCGTGCCGTGCCGGCCACATTTTTTATTTTACTGAGTGACACTCGTTTGGTGTAAATAACACAACTGTAACGTATAGTGTTACATTCGTATAATCTTCAATAATAACAAAGGTGATAAGAGGGGGGGCCCCCCTAATCAAATTCTGCTTAGGGCCCCATAAAGGTTTGGGCCCGGCCCTGTGCTTAAAAACACAGAAGATTCTCAGTGTGCATCATTGAGTTGGCTCTGTGAAAGTTCTCCTTGCATCACAGAGAGTGTAGATAAAGGCGATTGGATTTGGATGGACACTTTCTTCACTCGGTTCTTTCTTTCTAACTGAAGGAGGGACAATACAGTATGTTTAACAAAGATTACTGTCTGATTTGCACGTTCAGCTGTAACAATAAACATCACCTCAAACAAAGCCGTTACTGAAAAGTATCACCTGTTGGTTCTAGAAACCGCAACACAACCTATAACCTCATTCTTTTCTCTGACTGCTTAATTGGAAACACATTTCCATCCGTGCAGTATCATCCGAACACCAGAAGCAGCAGGAAATGGAATCTGATGAATTGTTAGTGGAAAGTGTGAAACTCCTCTCTCTCTCTCTCTCTCCGCCCCCTTCTTCAGACAGACTGAGCTATGTCCTCTTCCTCGACTCAACTCTGGAGTTCAGTCCAGATTTTGGAACTCCATCCCTCTGTGTTAGTCTACATGGGAGGAGACTGGAGGAGACAGAGGATGGACTTTTGGACGTCATCACCACCGTCTCTCTCTCTCTCTCTCAGTCCTCTCTCTTCTCCCTGTCAGGGTTGATGGTGAGTGGAGATGAGCAGGAGTCTGCGTCACCGCATTGTGCAACAGAACCCACCCAGGACTGAATGAAGGACTGTAAACTGGGAGTTTTTTTGTTGTTGTATTTTTTTCTTCACTGGATCCAACAATAACTTCAGAGGCAGGAGTTGTTTCGCGCTTCTGGCTTTGGTTCAGTGCGTCTTTTGGATGTTGCGCCAAGCCGCAGACGCAGCTGGCGCGTAAGCGATAGCGTGCTGTGCACAATACGCAGGCAATGACACCACGCTGATCCTGACCGATTCCGCGTTCCCTCTCCAAAGTGTGTAAACGTCTTCAAATGTTGATGTTTATCAGATGAGCAGTAACGAGTTTCCCTCGCGCCATGTCCCTCTGTCGGACCAAAGTGGACAATGAAGTTATGGGATAGTCTGACCACTTGTTTGATCCTGCTGAGTTCCGTGCGCGCCAGTCCGATGGCGCGGAGCCGACAGCAGTCCGTGCCCGCCAGGAGGAGAGAGCGCGTGGCCCACGAGACTCCACGGGAGCCGCCGCAGCAGCTCCACATCCGAGTGTCTGTCACTGCCACGGACACGGCGGAGTGGGAAGAGACGCAGACTGCGGGAGGACAATGTAAGAGACTGCCGAGGCCAAGAGAAGACGACATTTGTCTTTCTGTTGTATTCCTGAAACACATAGCAGAACGATATAGGAGACATTTGGATGTTTATAATGAATTAATCAATTCTCAGTCAACTAAAAAAATCACTTACCTCATCCAGACCAATGGATCTTTGGTGTCTCTGTACATTTTCCACATGGAACAGTGTATACTGTAAACAGTTGTGTGTTAGTTCACAGAGCTAGTATTGACTCTACCGTTTACACTACACTCTTAGAAATAAGGGTTCCAAAAGGGTCTGAGGTTCTACTTGGAACCATTTGCTTCCGAAAAGGGTTCTTGGTAACACTAATGGTTCCAGTAAGAACCATTTTTGATCCAGAGCTCTTTAAAACCCCTTTCCTGAATAAAGGGTTTTAAAAAGGTTCTTGGTGGAACCCTCCAAAATGTTTCCAGGTGGAACGTTTAAAAAAAAAAAAAAAAAAGTTCTACCTGGAAGAAGCTGAAGAACCTTATGGTTCTACTTAGCACTTTTATTTCTAAGAGTGTACTCACATATGATGTTATTATTAATTTCCCCTATTTCTCTCTATCTGATAAAATAGAGAAACTAAACACAACAAACTTGAATAAATATTTACACTCCAGTCTATATAGTCTGTAGTTTATCTGGACTGGAAAAAAAAACTAAAATACATGACACCATCAAAAAACAACAACATTTTAGTGGACTTGGCTGAAGTTTCGAGGAACAAATGTGTAAACGTACAAGAAAGTAATAAAAGTCCAGTGAATTAAATAATATTTATCAATGCCAATTATTAAAAAGGGGGTATAAATGACCAGATTTATCGACCAAGTGACTAAATAAGACAACAATAAGAAACTCAAAGCACAAGTTGAAGTGTTGAGTTGAATATTTAGACTATTTGCCATCACAATTACTTCTAAATTCATTCTTTAAATAGCTGTCAAAATACAGAAATGGATTCGCAATTGTGGCTCTAGGGAACATTTTTGGCTGTTGTAGCTTTAATGAAGTCCATGTGAAGAAAAAAAAAAAAAGATCTGGTGGATGAAGAAGAATGGGATCCATTAGTAACTTGGAGCTCAAAACACAAACATCGTGTGCTCTCTTTTCAGTCTGTCTTACACAACTCTGCTGCTTGATGTGTTTCAGCCACCGCGGAGGAGCCGCTCCCCAGCGATTTCCAAGATTTAGTGGACTTCATCAAAGTGACCATCAGGAGGATACGTCGCTCCTCTGTGTCCTCATCTACCTCCTCCTCCTCCACCACCACCACCACAACCCCGTCCCCTTCCAAAGAAAACTTGAGCAGTAGCAGTCGTCACAGAAGGGAGAAGAAAAGTGGGGGAAGCCTGCAGAGTGGAAAAGGCAGGAGGGAGAGAGGAGGAGGAGGAGGAGGACGAGGACAGGGCTGTGTACTCAAACAGATCCACCTCAATGTGACAGATCTGGGTCTAGGCTACCGCTCCGGTGAGGAAATGATATTCAGGTACTGCTCAGGACCCTGCAGGAAGTCTGAGGCCAATTATGACAAAATCCTCTACAACCTGGCTCACAACAGAAGGTTCCCCCCCAGGGACACGCCCTCTCGCGCCTGCTGCCGGCCGACGGCGTTCGACGACGACGTCTCGTTTCTGGACGACAACCTCGTTTACCACACGCTGAAAAAACAC
Organism: Microchirus variegatus; assembly: GCF_963457635.1. NCBI lineage: Eukaryota > Metazoa > Chordata > Actinopteri > Pleuronectiformes > Soleidae > Microchirus > Microchirus variegatus. Next base: position 9,516,248 of record NC_139819.1, on the reverse strand, counting down.
TCGGCCAGGAAATGTGGTTGCGTTTAGGGACCGTGGCGAACGAGTGTCGGGTTTTGGGTAACTCCCACTTTAAAGTGTATGCTATTGAGTGTTTGTTTGTTTTTTTTGTAGATTTTTTTTTACATTGCAAGGAACCGTGTATGACCTCAGCTCATCAAGTAATATAAGGGGAAGAGTCGCGATGTTCGTCACACAGTACAGTCACATGGCAGTAGAAAACAAGGGCCTTTCTGAATGGAGTATGAATGTTCTCCTCTCCACAGTGCAAAAACATGCAATATGGGGATTAGGTGAATTGGACACTCTAAATTGACCGTGAGAGTGGATGGTTGTCGTCTCTATGTGTCCCAGGGATGTACCCCCGCTTTCCCGCCCTATGTCAGCTGACTCACAACCCTCATGTGGAGGATATAGGATGGATGCATGGATGTTTTCCCTGACTGAAATTGTACTAAATCAGACAAAAACACCCAGATAATGCGATTGTGAATCAGATTACTACTGCATGCATGTGTTCAACTGGACTCAATCTAGCCCAGGTAATCCGTGCATGCGGCACAGTTCCTGCCCCTGAGCTTCGATGCAGAAATTACAGAAGAATCCACTACACAGAAGAGGATTACGGTTAGAAAAACTGTCAAATTGAAGTTAGTGGATAGTAGAAAGACGTGGAATAGTGCTTAATTGGGTCATCCAGGAAACACCAAACACTAACAAATCTGAAAAAGGGGCCACCTGTAGCTAGATTCCCTGACCAGTACTTGAATACCCGGGACAGTCGTGGAGCTCCAACCACAGCTCGACTTAACTGCATGAACATGTCGTGACAGTCTCTACCCAATCATGGACAACAAGTATTTATAAAAAAATGTTGAATGTATTAACTTATTCCTATTTATTTTCTGGGGTTTTTATATATATATAAAAGTAAATAAATGTTATTTATTACTGGTATGTGATGTTTTGGAGTGTGCCAAATGTATTTTCCATATATTACTAGCAAAATACTGCATGGTTCAACACTGCAATGTTATGTTTTTACATTTCAGAACAAAAGGAACCCGGTGTTTGCTTAATAGCACCACTCGGGGTCAAATATTGCCTTTAAAATCTTCGGTCACAGAAAATTACAGGGAGGGAGCAAACTCTTAGAAATACGGGTTCTAAAAGGGTCCTTCTACAAGGACTGAGGTTCTACTTGGAACCAGTTGCTTCTGAAAAACCCTTTTTCCGAAGAAAGGGTTTTTCAAGGGTTCTTGGTAACACTAATGGTTCCAGTAAGAACCGTTTTGATCCAGAGAACCCTATTAAACTCCTTTCCTGAATATAGGGTTTTATAAAGGTTCTACCTGGAGCCTAAATGGGTTCTCCTATGAGGACAAGCCGAAGAACCTTATATGGTTCTACTTAGCACTTTTATTTCTAAGAGTGTATGGTTAGATCAGGGGCCAATGAACTTCTAGTATTCATGACACAAAAATACTCTGTAAAAAACAAAAACAGACAGAAATAAAACATCATTTAAAGATTAAATCAACATATACGTACATGTAGACAATTGTAATGAATAAATATAATAATATTACATAATCATATGTAAATATCGACTGGTGGGCCCTGAGTTTGAGACCCCTGGGTTAGAGGAATCGCTGATGGTTCACATTTAGTTATTCTATACAGCATTCGCTTTTAAATGACCCTTTCCTCAATGAATGGATGTGCGTGGATTTGTCGTTAAACACCACGCAGGTGTAAATCTGTCTACTTTGAACCTATTTCTATAACGGTGGCAGTAATTAATCAGCATTTTTCTGTTACTTTTGTGTACAGGAGGGAACAAAAGTGTGTCATTCAATATGAGAGAAAAGCAAAAACCGATGGGATCAAATGACGAGGACAGACATAAAGCAGGGGGAACGGAGTATCCTTACCTACATCTGCAGTATGAGAACAGGTGGAAGGTGAGACCGAGAGTGGAGGATGAAAGAAAGAAAGAAAGAAAGAAAAAAAACAAGTGTTAATAAAAGATTTTTTAACAACATAAAGAAAACAATGAGAAGAAAGGACATAGTGTACGTTTGAAGAGTAAAAAGACGGCATGATTAAAAGAGAGAATATCCAAATGAGACAAAGGTGTCGGAGAACACGAGAGCACAAAGTCTTGCTTAAGTAACGTGTGGTTCTGTGGATACCTGAACCGCCGCCGTTTGCTCTCTCACATTTCTTCCGCGAGTCTGATTCAACAGATCCACAGAGACTCTGAGAAGCTGAATGTCCTGACGCTGTTTGACAGATTCACCGCAACGGGGTTTTAGCTCAACACTTGTCTCCCGAAGATCCCCGTGCTTGACATTTTGATCTGTAAGAGTTTAAATGTGAAGAACGATGGCAGACAAATTAAGTCTTCCATCAAAATGACAGTCAAAGAAAAAAAAAAATGTGTGAATCGTGGCTCCTGGGAGCTCATTTACATGCATTTTTGAAGTCAGAGGAGGAAATCGTGAGCAGTCGCTGACAGTCGGGAGAAGACGGTGTCATTAGTCAGATGTGTGTCCTCGGCTCTTTTGTCCACGGTGTCAGGTTGAGCTTGTAATGAAGGATGATGTTGCACTGCGGGTGTAACACAAGTATTTGCAAGTTAAAGGGGTTTTGGCTTTCCAAACATGTGCTAAATACTGGCGTAGCCATGTCACACTTAGAAGTGATGTGGGTCAATTCGCGGGGATTATGTAACAGTTAAGTGACTGTGTTGTTGTTGTCGATGACATGATTCCACTCTATAGGGGCCAAACGAGATATCGTAAGACGAGAATGATTCGGAATATTACAAGACTTTTATCGTTAATTAAATGTATTATTGTAATTATTATTATTATTATTAAATAGCAACACAATGCACAGGTAACCAGCAGTCAACCACTAGCTCCTCCTCCACAAAAGAGATGACCGTCTGTGTGATTCTTTCTTCGAAAACAGACTCTGGGTGAATTCCAATTCCTTGCTTAACCCTCAATCTCAAAAATGCACGCTCCCTCTAGTGCAAGTGCTGTCCCGATTCCCAGAAAAATTAAGTTGAGGGGCGAGTTTAAGGGCTGTATCGCCCTCAATATTGAGATTTTCCGAGACCATCCTTGGGAGCAAGGGCTACCCGGAATGCATTGCGTGTTTTGACATAACAAAGATGGCACCGAAAGCAGCAAAACGAGTACGCTACAAATGAACTATTTTCTTTGTTAATAGAGATATAAAAATTATGAAATTAACTGTGACGTAAATGTGTTCTTCTTCTTTTTTGGAGTTGACAGACTGGATGCAGCTTTCGCGTTATTATGCCCCCCACAGGCTGAAGACGTATCTGCATTTAAGGGGTGTCCCATTTCTAAGTGACATATAACCCTCAACACTTGGTTTTGAGGGCCAGTTAAGATTAAGGGTTGAGCTTGAAGGTTAAGATAAGAATTGGAATTGGCCCTCTGTTTCTTGCACAATCTTTTCAAATTTCCTTATTTGTGAAGCCCAAACCAAAATATAGCTTGACTCTAAAATAATAATGATGACTTTATTCTCAAAAGATCCGTTTTTTTTCCTCTCCTCTTCAGTTTGCCACTAATACTCAGTACTCGGTGGAATTTCCCTTGAAATATGCAAGGCATAATGGAAATTTACAAATACGTAGATGACAGGAATGTTTACGTCGAGAGGCAACGTCTCGACTGCCAGACAGAGCTCTGTCAGAGGTCTGCTGCAAAAACAAAAAAGGAAACTCTCTGACCAAACCACATACTAATCCACAAACACAGTATTTGTGTTGTTTTTGAGGCCATTTTTGTGTGTGTGTGTGTGTGTGTGTGCATGTACAGGCCACATTCTCTTGCTGGCTACACATGAAGCAGCTTCTAAACAACTTATGCAACACTATCTATTTTACACAAATGACGTGTATTGGCTTCGAGTGCTGTGACCTCCATCTCAAAGACGCACAATGATAACATTCAACTTGAATGCATAACAATAACGTTTCGATTCTAAGCCAATCACCTCCGTTAAAAGTCGACCTAAGACTTTAACAAGAGCCTTCTTTGCGTCTCTTTGCGGTCGCTCAAATTCTCATCGTTCAAATTCGAATCAGTCACCAGTTTGTTTACAGGAAGAAGCAATTGTGGGCAGAGCCCGTGTTTACCCCCCATCCCCCCCCCCCCCCCCCTTTGTGTCAGCGAGCATGAGAAAAGACACACAGGACGACCTAAAACGCAATCACGGCCATATCGGGAGATTGGCGAAAAAACCACAAGAACGTCTTTGCGCCGCTTCCCTGGAATCTGTCGAGCTCTGTGATGAGACATCTGTAAACACAACCACAGGAGGAGAAAAGAGAGAGAGGCATCAACCATGGGAACAATACCACCAGTCAAGTCAAGATGCATGAATGTCTGATGCCGTCTCAACAGTTGACACAGAGTGAAAAGGCCTGAAGGATGACGAACAAAAACACAGGAGGAAGAAGAAGAAGAGTGAAAAGTTGCAGATAATAGAAAACACAAGTATTGTTGGTTCAATCAAAATTAAGGAATCACTGCTGCGCTGTCATCACACTGGCTGCAACACAAAGCAGAGGCAAGAGGGGATTAAACATGGAGCCGTGACTGCGCTCGCACTGATCACCCCTTCACTGCGTGGCCCAGTGCCAAAACCTCCAGTCTGGATCATCAGACTCAGACTCCCGACTCACAACTGTTGTTACCACACACACACACACACACAGACCAACACGCCCTGTTATCAGTCAGAGAGAACACACACGTTCAGCTACGTAACATCGGTGAGACGAGAACATCAACAAAGTCCGATTTACTTGGTCTTCTTTGAACTTGGACTAACCCGGCTCACACACACACACACGATGATGTGCATGTGAAAAAGTGTGTGTGTGTGTGTGTTCTTTGTCAGGACCTGGAGTCCCAATGGAGACCAAAACCTGGTCCATAATATGGCCAAACCTCATCATTTCTGAGTAGCTTAGAAATAAAAGTGCTAAGTAGATACATATAAGGTTCTTCGGCTTGTCCTCATAGGAGAACCCTTTTGGAGGGTTCCACCAAGAACCCTTTTAAAACCATTTATTTAAGGAAAGGGTTTTTCAGAAGCAAATGGTTCCAGGTAGAACCTCAGCCCTTGTAGAAGGACCCTATTGGAACCCTTATTTCTAAGAGTGTGGTGAAGTTTAGGGCTCACTTTTGAATTGTGGTTAGGTTAAGGTTACGGTGATAAGAGCTACTGTGCCTCTGCATGTGAACCTTCCAGTTCCAAACATCAGCGAAAACCTGGAAATAATAGAAGAAGCCGTGACGAAAAGATGGTCTGAATTTTTTTTTTAGATCAATTATATGCTCTGTCAGCTTTATGAACTGGATATGTTTAAGTTATTGGCCGACGAGGGGAGACGGTGAGTGTGAATGTAACACTATCACCTGGGTGTTGGTGTGTGTGTGTGTGTGAGAGAGGTGTTAAAGCTCAGATGTTTAAATATTTACTTGAAACCTGAGAACGTGCGTTACAGTGTTCTCTCTCTCTCTTTCTCTCTGCTTTACACCTGTGCTATATATACACATCCATCACATGTGCGTCTATGTTTTCTGACATGGACTGTGCCAATCTGTAATTTGGAAGGGTGAAACAGACACGAGAGCTGTTTAAGTTCAGCTTAAGATAAGTTAAGTTGATTGTAAGAAAAATATAGCGCGTTAAGGTCAGTTGGTTTGGATTGTATTCAAAGCATGTTGAAAAAAGCGGAGAGGAGACCACACACAGAAGGTTCATGGACGTTGTGAAGGAGGACATGAGGACAGCTGATGTAACAGGAGAGGACACAAAGGACAGAGATGGAGGCAGAGGATCCCTTGCCCAAAGAAGAGGAAGAGTTGGCTCAACATAGTCTTTCTGACATCATATTATCTGCAAAATAATTCAAAAAGTCAAACCTCCAATAGCCTTATTTGCTCCTCCCGTACGTAACCCCGCTACTTAATGTATAACGCATGCATATGAGAGTTCCCACTGGGTCCATAAAAGTTATAAATGTTACGCAAAATCTACATAACATACATCGTCACACATCAGCGAACATCGCTCTTATAGTTTATACATATGGCTCAGAATTACCTCTGCTATGTTGAGGAATGGAACTCTACCCTAATCTCCTCTGTAAACACAGCAGTGTGTGTGTGTGTGTGTGTGTGTGTGTCTAAGATCCCAGGATGCAAACCAGGCCCCACATCACCATCCATCCTGCCCTCATGAGAGGATAAACCCGACCTACATTTGTCCCTTTCGTGTTCCCCTCTATCCCTTCATCCTCCTTGTGTCTTTCACCACCTTCCACATCTCTACACCCCTCCTCACCCTCGTGTCCCCTCTTTCAGCTCTCCATCCTTCTGTTTTCTTCTTCCCTCTCTCTCTCTATCTCCCCCCCACCACCACCACCCTCGTGCATAAAAGCAGGACTTGGCTCGCCATCTGCATCTGTTTTGGTGTGTGTAAATCCTCACGTACCTCTGCGAGTCCACATATTCCCCTCGGTGTTAAAGGGAGGAACTGCTTACATCCTGCGTAAACACCTCAGCGGTATATGAGAAAGGATCTGTAGCTTCGGATTCCGTCATATCTGTAATTACGCTCTGTAAAATAAAAGGACAACGCAGGTTACTAAAAGTTCTTCATGATCCCCGGTATTAAAAGATGAAAGAACACACACTCACAGACTAGGTTCTCATTCATACCGACTTAAGATGAGCTGATCAGCTGCTCTTGGTCGTACCAAAACAAAACTGAAGCTCGGGGGGGGATCAGGCCTTCGCGGTATCAGCTCCCAAAGTGTGGAATGATCAGACCGGCAGGCCTCATCATTTCCTGTTTCTGTCTTTAAAAAACACACATTTTCTGCTTTTGCATTTGACATGTTCTTGCTTCTCACTTGGAATGTGTCGTTCCGTTTGCTTTGTTACTATACAGCACTTTGGTCAACTATGCTGTTTTAAATGGGATTTCTAAATCAACTGGATTGGATTGATTTTATTTAATTAATGTGACAGAATCATGCATATACTGCAACATCGGAGACTTTATTTGATTCGTTTTTTTTCTCTGTTCTGTAATGCACTCATTATTGTTTAATGATGTCAAAGACAGCCTTCTTGTGTAAAACCCTCCTAATATGTCACAAAGGAATAATGTTCATATAACAAACTGAACTCACCAACAACAACAGTACAGACAAAATATTCGCATTAAAAAAAATATATTTTGCAGACTGCAAATCATGTTTATGTTTTGAAATCATGTTTTGGCATGTGGCGCCACCTACCACCGTCTACCAATCATTGCAGTCAGTAGAGTCTCAGCTGCCGAGCAACCACGGGTTGCCAGTTATGTCTGAGCTACAATGGCGGAGAAAAAGAAACCTAAAAGACCTCGGTATTTTGAATTTGAGTGTAGTAACCATTTTTGGCCACATTCCTACATATTGCGCCTTTAATGCTTGTGAAGCCTGTGCATATAACTAGACCTTTGAACATAACTTGGGTATTAAAGGGGAAGTCCCACATTACATGAGTTAATCGACAGCGTGACAAATACAAAGAGTCCCGTACGAACGGCGTCATTATCTTCTCACACAAACCACGTTCAGCGTTCAAGTCCAGCCAAGAGGAGGAGAACGGACGACTGCCAACAACTGACATACCGCCGAGCCATGTGTGTGTGTGTTCATAAATCTGCTGCTCATCATGATTCTAAAACAATATGGGCTCCTCCACTCAAAGTGAGCGAGCATTCCTCCACGAAAGCTGCGGCATTGCACAAGTGTTTCCCCTCGAAGCGAAAAGGTTCAATATGTTTTAAGTTAGAAAAGGAGACGCACCTAAAAGAAATAATAAATAATAAATAAACATTACAGTTTTACCATTCAAGATTCCCTCTCAGAGAAAAGATGCAAAAGCCAGACCAAAGTCCAGGTCGTCCGAGACGTTTACATCCGATGTAAAGAGCCACCAGGTGCTCATTAAAAGCAAGACGTCACATTTTGGCACTCGAACGGAATATAAATGATTTGGGAGGCACAGCGACAAGCAAAGATTGCAAACATTAGCGCGTAAGATCCTTAGATATACGTTCACAAGTATTTACAAGCCTTTTGATCCCAGAACAGACATCTGTTACCCCCCCTCCCTCCCTCTCTCTCTGAGGTGAATGGACCCTGAAATGAATCCCACTAAGCCAGAAAATGACTCACAGAGCAAAAGCAGGGAGCAAACAGTTCAAACCTCTGACTCACGGCCCCTTTATAACCCCGCGGTGACCTTTGATGGTTTGCAATGACCTTCCTATGACTCCTCGTAGTGCCTTAATAACACCCATGCAGGCCTGAGTGAGCCGAGACACAACTGATGGAAATGTGATATCTGCTGTTCGGCTGCTGCCCGACAATTCACTCACACACATCATCAAACTCTGACAAAAATCTATTTGCAAGTAGAATATATATCTATATCTATATATAGATATAGATGTATATGAACACACACGTTTAAAGGCTATTTCACAGGAAAAACAAGTGCAGAGCAGAAGGAGAATCATAGCATGTCATGTTTATTTGCCCTCCGAATCGTTTAAGTTATGCCATATGGCGGGAAAAAGTGCTTTAAACGCCACCGTAAATTGGATAACTCTTTAGGACAGAAGACCAGAACAGGAAATAAAAACATTGACCTCTGTAATGTCTCTGCTGTGCTTTTAACCTTTTGAGGTACACAGAGTTGACTGAAAAAAAAAAAGTGCTCGTCTCTACTCCGTGTGGGAAAAAACGAAAACCAGCACCGCACATCATACTTTGGCAAAACTCGAAGCCTATAAGTTGAATCTTTTCACCCAATTTTCTGCACCAACATGCTATACTATTTCCTCTCCAGGCACGGTAACTAATTCAAGTCATATTGTTCTAGGAATAGGAGTTCCAGAAGAGTCTCCAGGGGGGATTATAGGTCAGGATGCATCTGCCTCACCTGCTGTTGTTTAGACATTTTGCCCAGCTTTTTCATTAGCATGTAAGACTGCACAAAAAAATATTCTCTGCATTAAACTTGACATTTAATACACTTTTCTGTATATTTTAAATGATGTGTATGTTCACCCCTGAGGAGTTTTATGCATCACCTACCTACAAATATAAATGCTCCTTTGGGGAAACTAAATTTAAAGGAAAACAACTGAATACTTTACACCAGGCAGCGGCTCATCAGCAGCAGCTGCGCTGTCTGGAACGGGGAGGTGGGAGTGAAGAGGCTGTCCTCACGGTGGGTGAGACATTTTCACACGGTTCACCTCAGAACATGGTGTTATACTGAAACGACGAAGTCGGTTTCCATTCAGCAATACGCGAGCACATATTTATTTTGCATTAGCATGCTACTACTTTGCGGCTAACTTGGCGAACCCATTTCCAAATGCAAGCTCGCAACGATTAGCGTAGGGCTAACATAAAGCAAACACTGTGCAACCTCATTAGGCACAACGCAAATGTTTTGATTTTCAATTAGCATTAGCGTAGCTAGCCGTTGTGACTGTCAGCCACGCAAGTTGTGTTGTGCCTAATGAAGTTGCACAGTGTTTGTACTGTTAGCCTTTATGTTCCTTATCATGCATTACCATATCTTCTTCAGCTCCCACTATAGGAATAGATAGTTCCTACGGGCACTGCACTAGCATTAATAGTCAAATGTCGCTACCATTTACTTTCTGCAGCACCCGACATCTGTTACATCACTAAGGGACATACTTTGTAGTGTTTTCGGCCTCGATCTGTGGCAGATTTGTGGCAGGTTTTTTGTGCCTTGGCTGGATTATGAGTGAAGTGAAATGGAAAAACCTGCTGTGCCTCAAACCTGGTCACTCACTACGTCTATTTATTCAACAAAAGACACCCTGATTGCAGCACTTCACGCGGAGTCTGAGCACACAGCGAACTGTCAACACGTGCCATGAAGTTGTGGAGGAAGCCGACATAATGTCAACAAAGGGCAGCGTCATCAAAGGAGACACAACAAGGAGGAGGCCTCGCATGCATCAGGAGCACTGAGGGGAGACTGGAAAAAGCTGTCAGACAAACACTTGTGATGACAGGTAGGGTTCAGTAGTTTTATTTTTAGTGTTCTTTTCCTCTCATCACATGACGACCTGTTGTCAGAGGAATTATGCTGAAAAGATCTTGCCAAACGCGGGAGTTTGCATCTCACATAATGTCTGCACAAGTACTTATCTGTGAAGATATGTACTTACAAACGTCAGGGCAGACAAGCAGACGCTGTCTTTTCCTCGCGAGGCTGCCACCGTGAAAACTGCACAAAACACATGAGAGCTCCAAAAAATTGCACTTCACAAAGAGCGAAATGTTGCAAAATCATATTTCAACCCTTCGAAGGAAGTTATGCTTTTCTTGTTTGTTTTCTCATGAAATAAAGTATAGACTATGGTGTGAAAAAAAAAAAAATCAAATCACATCACATCAGGTGTCTTTTTGTCTGCACTCGAAATGGAAATCACGAAACAGACCTCTTCCGTTGAGTTAATGTTTTTGTGTTTTCTGCTCGATGCGGGATTAAAACCTGCAGTGAAGACTGTAGCCTCAACAAGGTGAGTTCAACGCTGCCTCTTGCATATGTGTATTGTGATTTGAGTTTTTTGTTTTGCGCTTGTGTCTTGTGATTTGCGTTTGTGTTTTTTGATTTACATTTGTGTTTTCCGATTTGCGTTTGTGGTTTTGCATTTATGTTTTTTGGTTTTGCATTTGTGTTTTTTGGTTTTGCATTTGTGTTTTTTGATTTGCATTTGTGCTTTTTGATTTGCATTTATGTTTTTGCGTTTGTGTTTTTTGATTTGCATTTTGCACCTAAGGGCCACCATAAATATGTGATATTGCTTTTATGCAGCAGTTACAACAATTCCATCTAAGCACAGATAAATGTGTTAAACTTAATAAACCTGAAAAAGAAACTTTAATGTCTCCATTTGTCATTCTGCCTTGCAAAGCAGACTGGAATTGATCATCTGTTGCACAACTATAGATTGACGCAATCGAATCGTAGCCCCAAAAATCAGAATCGTGAGATAGTAAGAAATTCCCATCCCTAACTGAAAGCACACATCCATAACAAAAACACACCGATAACTGCGATGCAATTATAGCAGCACTTGCATATTCAAGTGCCAAATGCATAAGGTGTGAAGTTAAAAATAGCAAGTACTTAAACTACTGAAGTGTGCAAAATCGGTTTAAATCAAGCACCAAATACTTACACAGTAATAATCTGGCTATGGCAGAGTTATGCACAAAATGAACAACAGTCTGTGCTGTGCACCAAGAAAGATAATAACCTTCGTCACGTCTGAAAATCGTTGCAGCACTAGTGCGGTTTTGCCACACAGCTACAACAGCACCAGTTGATTTGTCTTCTAAATCTGGACACAATTAGCTGCTGGAACAGGACTCAAAATGCCAGAGCAAGTCATCATGTCGGTCTCAGCAAAGATGGATTTCAGCTGCACAACAGTGTTTTGACAGGTAGGGGAAAGAAAATAGGAGAAAGCATAGCACAGCGAGACAAGAGTTTGCTTCCTCTCTTTATCTCCCTCTAACTCTCTGCACCCGTTTCCCCCCACATCTGCAGAACATATTCTAGTGGCAGACGAGCGAAATTAACCCCAAATAAGACTCCACATTAGCACCTTGCTGCACCACTTTGTCTGCCAGACGCTGATATGAAGGATTAGCTACTGAAAGCCTTGTGGTAAATGTCAAAGAAGCAACATGCACCCTGCAGGTCACAGAAGATAACCCTTTTCATGGTACCTAGGTCTCATGTGCACACCACACATCACATAACCTCCTCCTCCTCCTCACAACTCGCTCTTTTAGAGGCCCCTCGGCAGTTATTCACACACAATCCCTGGAATAGTGAAGACTTTGCCCTCAGCCAGGTCACACTCACTTCCCCTGTGTGAGAGCAGGAACATGCAGTGGTTTAAGAATTCATGGTGCATGTCTTTGACTGCAGCGATCCATCATTAAACGGGTCCACACAGACTGAGGGCCATAGGCAAAACACAATATGATGATAATTCAGAATCACTATATTGACATTCATTTGCATTAAGGGACTGACTCATACCTCATGCCTAAATCTATGCCTTAAACCAGTGTTTCCCCAACCCTGGTCCTCAGGGAACACTGCCCTGCCATGTTTTAGATGTTGCCCTGCTCCAACACACCTGATTCAGATGAAACATTACATTTACAGATGGAGCATTTGTGTGTATACAGTGTCACTGGGTGACGCAAGATCTAAACAACGCTATTTTGAGAACCAGAGAGCTGAAAGGCTCAATCCTGCTCCACACTAAACAACAATTGGCCACACTGCGGTCCCGATTTGGCCTTTCCAACAATCGTGGACGTCTTCCGATTTCAGGCCGATTGGATCGTATGGATGCCACCTGTCCATGTGAGATGTGGTAAATACACAAGAAGTCTGCCTTAGTTTAGTTGAATAAAGTCTCTGTAGCTGTCAACAAAGAGCACCAGCTCACACACACACAGACTTATGCAGCTATTCCTCTTTGGATTGACTTCAATTCATTCAAACAGCCTAAACAAAGCGTTAGTCTAATTGTAACTGAACAATTCAAAACTTAGATCTAAACTTAACCAGTTCCTAAGAAAGAGATTCTGCCTCATTAGGACCAGGTTTTTGGTCTTCAGGAGGTCTACCGATCCTAACAAGGTCAGTGTTGAGGCCAGAAAAAGTCCTAAAGAAGTAACAGATACAAGCACCCACACAGCGGTGGAAGTTATCCATCACATTTTTCATCCCCACTCTCTCCATGGAGGCCCTCACCATCACCTCATCTCTCCTCACCATGTCTGCCAAAAACCTTTCTCACGCTTCACACCTCCGACAGATTTTAAACATTCCTCCTGTGAAAACGTCCTAGACGCTACTTTATCGACATGAGGTCAATTTTTCCAAATTTGGTTCCATCACGGTAAATCCCAGGATGACACGGTGAGCCTGGCTTGAAACACTTTCAAAAAGGAAATAACTTCACAGATATACTGTATGGATTTCAGTTTACAATTGTTTTCATTGCCAATTCATCAGCATATAATTTTGCTAATCTATGAAATATTAATGAAAGACTCATCCTCACAATATAGTCGCATTTAAAAGTCTATTTTGGGGCACTTTTACATGAGAAGAGGCTCTGAATGTTTAAAATGTTAACGATTCATTATAGGAAAGTGAACATTTAAATCAACGTCCTTATCATTTCAGTGAAACTTAGTTATTGAAAAGTACTTTTCTGAAACGGTTTACCGACATCATCACGACCAAGAGGAGCAGCTGAATATCAACGTCGACAAGATTACTTGGTTCTCTGGAGCCTGAAATTTTTATAAGACAGTTTGACAAAGCATTGCAGTGAAATGTAAACAGATTACAAAGTGCAGAACAAAGAGTAAAACATTTAAACTGACTAAACTTTTGGTGCTGGTGGTGGTGCTTTTCCATTGTGATCAAACCAAGAAACATCTTACAAAAAGCTGGATTTAGCAACATAAGTGAACAGTTAAGAAAGTTTGGAATAATATATCAAAAGAACACAAACCGATTATTAAAGCTGCTCAGACAGTGGATGTTGTTAATGTTATTATTCCGTTATTCCCAAAGTGACACCGACACCAAATGTGCTTCTTTAACATAACACCCTACATGAAAATAAAAGGGAAACAGAAAGAACATGCATGTTTCCAACAACCAACTGTGTCTCTTAGCAGTGGTGTGTGCTGCCTTCTAGTGGCTTGAACCACCTACTGAGGAAGAGTGTGACCAGTGACGAAGGACTGACGCTCCATCCTGCAATCACAAACCAAGAAAGGCTTTATAGACAACATACTGACAAAGATATTACAGAACGTTTTCTGATCATTTAAAATATCTGATTAAAATAACTAGAGAAAGCAAAGAAAGAGCAAAAAACAAAACAATTCTCTTGCTTGCATCTTAACTTTTAATACCAAAGAATTTCATTTTAAAACATACAAAAAAAACCCGGCCTTTTTTATCTGGTGTCTAGTCATTTTTATTTTGCAAATGTTTATTAATGCAACAATCAAAAAGAAACGTTTTGATAAGATAAGACATGAAAACCTGTAAATATATAATAAAACTGATCAATTCAAACAGCTTAACACAATTGCTGTGTATGTACAATGACTGCAAAAACACACTTTCTGTTTATCTCAGGTTATGAGTCATATAATATATGACATAATATGTCTAATTGCCAAGCTAACAATGAAGGGAGTTGAAGAGAGTTTTAATCAATTAATTGATGACAAAGTTTTTTCTTCTTTCAAAGATAAAAACTAAAAAAATACAAATGACCTTGAGGCCTCTGTGCTGTTATCTCTCTTTACAAACTTGCTGCCTTAGACTTGAAACTCTTCAACGTTTCCTGCATCCTCTGAATAGCAGATGCATCTTCTTCTCCGGCCTTAGAACAGACACGCTGTACTTTCCGGTGCAGATCCTCCAAGCACTTCTGTAAGACAAAGAATCCATGAGGGACAGAGGTGAGAACAGCTGAGAACAGCCACACCGCCTTACCCCGATACTAATGCAGGTCTCTGGATAAATGTTATTTCTGGGCGTAAAACTGTAAGATGTTTGGTGAAGGACTGACCAAAGAAATGCTTCAAATGGTTATGCTCAACTTGACTATGCTTGGGAAAAAGGATGCACTAAGACCTTTTGTCAGAGACAACGCAGTGACCCAATTTTTTCTTTTTTAAACTAAATAATAAACTGTGAAGGAGATAAGCAGTTCATCTCCTCCACACATGCCCAGTGTACACACATGAAACATAATTGGTATGTAATGTAATGTAGAAAAAAAAAAAAAGTTAAAAGTGAAGGAAAAGTGATCATTTGCAGGCTCTAGCAGGCACATTGCCGTCATATATAACATGTATCCACTGGACAGATAAATCCTCTGAGGCTGGAAGTTTGTGTAGAACTCTGTGCTGCACTGTGGAGCCAAGAGTAGAACTTTTCGCGGAATTCCAGGAATTTCGCACAATCTGACCTCCCAATGAGTGCAGAAGTCAACATTGCGTGTTTTATCTCCTGTACTTAGACTGAGGAGGAGCACAAAAACATGAGTGAGTCATCTTTTCTCACACTTTGCTGACTGATAGGACCTCCAGAGTCCCAAATATAAGGATTTAAATGATTAAAAAGTTGATTTTGCCTTATACGGGACCTTTAAAACCTGTTTATTTTTCCAGTGGCACTGGGTTGGATTTAGTGTTAACTGCATTTTTTAAAGCAGCTTCCCCCGAATTTAAAAATCACTGATTTTAGTGTGAAAGAGGCTATAGTGTGGACACAGATCATCTCTGACAAGGAGCTGTAACGCTGCTCTGTTGGACAATCATTCGATTTGAGACACGCTTTGTGTACAGATGTCTGCGCTACGAATATTTCAGACCTTTTCCAACACAGATCCTTCCTCACAGCACTTGAAACAGACATGGTGGTGCAAGAAAGTTACCTCTGTGATTGACACGCGGTTAGCAACTGTGGTAAACACAGAAGCCAGGTTGTTGGCTACCGTTCGCCTCTCCTCGTTGGTCTCCTGCAATACCAGGTGGTACCTGGAGAAGACAGGATCACAGGTCTTTCACTGTCAAAGTAAGACTGAAGAAACAAGCAGCCCCTAATATGTTAAAGCTCACACATTATTTATTAAAAGGTCACTTACTGTTGCTGTGCTGCCTTCATCTGTTGCACTGCTTCATCATAACCATAGTTTACTTTCTTCTCCAGGAGTTTACGATGATTTTCCACAGACTCCATCTCTTCTGCCCATTCCTGTTCCTCTCGTGCCAGCTCCTGCACAGACATAAACATTTGAGAAACTAGAATCAAGTACATCTTATGAATTGATTGTGCATTTTGGGCCACAAACCATTCTTTCTATCTGGCTTTCTATATTTCATTTGTGAAGCACTGTTTACATTATGCGTGTTCAACAAAAACCCAGCGGTGTCACATCACATGACATTTTTACTTTACCTGCATGTCAGCATCCAACCGTTCATCCAGCTTGCGAACCTGCTCCCTCAGCTGCTTCAGATCATTGGACTTGTCCAAAATATTAGAATACAACTAAAACACAAAAGCACACAAACGGTGTTGATTCACAATCACGTTGTCTGGAGACAAAAACAGCAGTGTAACAGCTTCATTACCTGTTCACAGGACTCTTCCAGACTGAGGTTCATGTTGGTTAATCGAGTGTTCTCCTCTTCAACATCACTGATCAGTTTTCTCAGAGAAATCTATCACAAATAATAACGTAAAATAGTTTGTTCTTGTGCATTGAGAATTGAATTTAAACATGAAATGCTGTACGGTGGATGTACCTGTATATGTGTTTTATGCTGAACCGTGCTGCTGGGTCCACAATCAAATGGTTTGATCTCAAAATCATGACCACAAGCATTTTCTGCAGACACTGGTATCAGCTTGAGTTTGCGTGCCAGCTTGTGGTACTCTGCTACCTTCAACTCAGCCTAGAGGGAAATAAACAAAACAAGGTCAAAATATTATGAGCCACATCTGATGATTCCCAAGTCGACCTTTTCCAGTCAAACCATCATCCATTTGTATAAAAATACAGATTTCAAGTCAGAGAATGCTAGACAATTTCAGAATATCGCATGACGCATACATCGTGTTCATCACAAAATAAATCAAACCCTGCTCCTTACACACTACGAATAAAGTACCTTCTCTTTCACTTTGGCCAGAGCAATCTCTTCATTCCACTTGTGCTGTTCAGCTTCCTCGAGAGACTTGGCGAGACTGGAGATGGTCTGCTGGAGTTCTCTTTTCTCTCTGTTGATCCTCTCGACGTCAGCTGGAGTAAACTTCTGATTTCGCAGCCGGTGCTGCAGTTCATCCTGCTCGTGTTTTAGAGACTCCAGATGACTGACTGCAAAATGAATGAGGAGATACGCTTATAGTTCATCACAACTGATCCACAGTTCAGATTGGAAACAGATGTTGCTGCTTTTTAAATAGCAGTTGGCCATTTTAGGTGCTGTTTCACTTTCCCTTCATTGTTCTGTTGAGGATTTTTAAGGCATGTCTATAAATATGGCTCGCTGACAGCTAGAATAACTCCTCCTCAAATGCTGTAATGCGATATAAAAACCCTCTGCACACTTTGCAAACAGTTTGCCCGTTTGCTGCCAGTAACTGCATCTGCTCCTACACGACTGCCTTTGGTTCAGGAGCTAGCTAAGATGTCTTCGTTCTGAGAATGTGACTTACCATAATAAAAAACACACAGAATTTCCATTTCCTACAGATGAGGAAATGAAGTAGAGAAGCAGAAGGCTGCAGGTGCTGCTGATAAACAGGAAGAGGGAGAGAGAGGGTGGAGGACTGCTGCTAAACTAGTTTATGTGCATTGTCGTTAAACTGCGACCAAAATGGTGGAATTTAATGTATATGCACGTTACTGTTATGCAAATATTGTGTACAAACACTGACGAAACGGGGACTCTGGTCCCCATTTGAGCTGGTAGACCAAAATAGTGTGGCCACGCCCCCACCGCCCCATATAAAAAATACATATATTTCTAACACAGGGACTTTAAACAGGGTTTCAAATGAAGACAGGATCTCAGCCAGGATATAATACCAGACTATATATATATACCAGTACACCCAAAACTACAGCCCCTATTATACTTAGACCTGTAAAACACATGTACATCCTGCCAAAGACTTGGCTGACTATTATGTTTACCTGTGGTTTCCAGCTCATCATTCAGTTCTGAAGCTTTGTTTTCCATGTTAGCTTTAAAAGACTCCAGGTTGCTCCGATAACTCTTGACTTTCTTGAGGTCTGCTTGCAGCTTCACTTTTGCCATCCTCTTGGTCATTAAACGATCCTATCCATGAGAGATACAGTAAATATTCCGTATGGTTAGTTGTTCCTGCCTACATATTATTGAGTGAGCAGAGCACAGTCAAATGCAATTTTTCAAAACCCAAACGCTAAAATATATTTTAGCCACAGCTAAATTTGAAACATTAGTCAGTTTTCTCCATTGTCTTTCCCTTTGTGTAGTTTTTAATGTTAGTGTTTATGTTCTCACTTTTTCCTACTGAGGATCAGTGCTGTACAAATACCCTTGCTTAATATAAATAATGTTAATGGCATTTAAAGTCAGAATCTAATTTGCCTGCATGATAACGACTGCTCTTACCGTGTGGCTTTCCTTTTCCAGTTGTTCAAGCTCATCACTGAGTATTCTGTGTTTCTCCTGCATCGAGGCCAGCAAGCCTTCATCGACATTGTAAAGCTTCTCTGTGAAGATACAAACACACACCTCTTGTTAAATTTCCAACAACAGAAAAATCTGAGGAATTAAAAGAAAAATGCATAATTGTTATTAATTATATTTTCTATAAATATGCTGTGTTTACTTAGTTTTGTGAAGAATGTTTCATCCTCATGTTCAAATGTGTCATCACCCTGCATGTACTTGGAGTATGTTTCAGCTGTGAAATCCAGGAAGAGCTGAACACATTAAAAAAAGGTTAAATAGAGAGATAAGGATCAAGAAAAACTGTATGCTGTGGACTCCAGTTAACAAGCAAAGGAAATTAAGAATAGGTTTATAACAAAAACGGTATCTTTATGAATACACAAACTGTTAATTGTGTTACAGGTACATCTTTTTTCCAACAACAAAATACCTTATTAAACTCGGCCCCATCCTCAATATTGTCATTGTCTTCAAAGAAGTCGCTGAACAGCATATCTTGTTTACTAAAACTCCAAATGATCTGAAACACAAGCATTCTTTATTTGAACATTCTTTATTATTGAATTAATCCTACACTCATGAACATAGTTTAAAAAGAAAAGAGTGCACTGATGCTTGCTTCTCACCTTGACGTTGTCAATTAACCACATGAGAGCACCCAGGGCCTGAGGCCATGTATGGGGAGCTCCAACAGAGTACATCGAACTCTTGGAGAGCACAAAAGGATACCTTAAAACATAAACAAAAACAAATGAATAGGTAATTTATTTACTATATTAAATAACTAGATAATATACTTCAAACCAAATGTGTTTTACCTCAAGGATTTTAAGATAGCTGGAACCTCTTCCTCAACTTTTGAGTTTGGCATCTCAAAGGTTGGATCCAGCTGGCAATAGATGAACTCAAACATCTTCACAAACTCCTTGGTAGAGGGAGACTGGAGTGTCTTGGCCGACAAAGTGCCAGGGTAACTTTGCTCTGTCAAGAACTAGAAAGATATAAGAAAGAGTGGCTGAATATAAATATATAACTAGAGTCCAAGATCATAACTGTAATATAAAAATGTCCACAAATGTGTAACAGGATATGTTTAAAATTAATTTCATAAACAAAACAAGTGAAAAGCAAAATTATAACAGTTTCAATTCTGAAACTAGCAAAGACACTTGTATTGTGCCTTGGGTTTTTACCTCATGCAGCTGCCTGATGCACTGCTGAACATAAGATTTGTCATGCAGAGGCCTGGCATCTTTGATCTTCTCAGTTGCTCCAAAGCCGGACATGGTGCTATTGCGAGGCATGCCAGCTCCACTAGTCCTGCAGGCAAAATATGAACAAACAAGATATTAAACATTTAATTTAGAATAATAAATAAAGACTGCACAGTTTTATTTCAGTTGATCAAATTTACCTTTTACCACAATAATTGTCACACATTTTTCACATGTAAAATGTATATTCATCACAGGACATTAACATATAGACATGTTCTTGAGCTGGTACAACGTGTGTTACACTCCCTTTATTAATGTCTCATTCTGTTCAGTCATTATGTTGTGATGCAATTGTAATTTTCTGCAAAAAAAAAAAAAAAAAAAAAGTTCACCTACCGTGTGCCAAAGAAACTGGTCCGTCTTTCAGAAGTCCCTGACTGGGGTTTGGCTATGTTGAGCTTTCCAAAGGAAGGCTTACTGTAAACAAAAAAACAAAACTGTACAAACAGAAGTCGTTCACCTTGCCGAACTCACATTCAAAGCTGCTTTCATCCTGCTTTCATCCTACATAGAAATATTTTTTTATGGCCTCTTGTTTGCATCCCGTAAAATCTTTGTTTACAGTAACAGTTTTTCATACAGGTACACTAATTATCACTGACATGACAGGAATAACATTATTTTTTCAACCCCACCTTTTGCCCTGTGTCAGCTGGGATTTACCCCAGCTCTCCCAATGACCTTCATTTGGAGATTAAAGCGGTATAAAATGAACTAATTGGTGATTTTATGCTATATCTAATCCGTGCAGTAGGCATGGGACGATGTAAAAGTTTCCCACCATGATTAACGTGACCATAATAATTGCGATTCATGATATTATTGAGATGACTAAAAAACATGTTTAATTATAACTTTTATAGATTCTTAATCTTCTGTCTGCACTTATGGTCAGAAACAATGCACATATAAAAGATACTTTAGTGAAAATAATGAATTCACTGAGATCATAATAAGTCACAAGGAAATATCCCTGTCTGGAAACAAAGATTTTTTTCAAAAATACATTTTAAAAAAGTGCATTATTACAGGTGCCATATGTAAGAATGTGGCCAAAAACGGTTTCTACATTCAAATTCAAAATACAGAGGTCTTTTAGGTTTAGTTTTGTGACGTTACTGGATACCCGTGGTTGCTCGGAAGCTGAGACTCTACTGACTGCAATGATTGGTTGACGGTGGTAGATGGCACCACATGCCAAAACATGATTTCAAAACATAAACATGATTTGCAGTCTGCAAAATATTTTTTTTAATGTGAATATTTTGGCTGTACTGTTGTTGTTGGTGAGTTCAGTATGTTATATGAACATTATTCCTGAGTCTCTGTGACACAATAAGAGGATTTTATGGCCAGTTGCTTTACATTTATTACAAAGTGTCACATTAGGCGACATCAACCACAAATAATATAACAAAAGGGTAAAGTATGGATGGGTGGTTTCAATTGATGTGATTTCAAACAAACCTCTGGGGCGTTGTGTACATCATGCTTATCCTGTTGGGGTCCTGCACTCGCATCGGCTGCTCTGAATGTCTGCTGACTCGACTCATCCTTCCACTGCACACAAGTAATCATTATTGGCTCGTTAACTGACGTTATTGAACAGTCGCTCAGAAAAAAGACACACGAATCATAAAACACATGAGCCCGCAAACTGTTGTGATAATGCCGGTTACATCTAAACCCAAACACGTCCAAACAGTCTAACAGTAGCAGTATAATCTGTCAGATTTCCACTGTGTATTATGGGGTAGCTGTAGCTATAGTCTTATTCTGGTAAACTAACATTACGGGGATAAACATGTTGGGATTAGAGACGTTTTCGCGGAAATTAAACTAGTCGTTAGTACGAAAACTCCCAACAAATGATCACCGTTAGCAATGGTCGCTACTAGTGTTAGCATTACGGAGACTGTCTGGCTGTATCTAAGCGAAGTTACAAAAAACACAACGCTATTTCTGCATATTTTAACAGTACACCGACTTAAAGCACAGCATTATATTATTACAATTTGCACTGTATATGTATTTGAGACATACCGGTCCATGGTTGGTAGAGAATCAGTTTGGACGAAGTGAACTCAAACAGGACCAACGGACGCACCCGCCAAAACAATACAAATATACCGGACGCGGTGACGTCATTATGTCTACGGTGAGTCGTGTGGTCCAAAATTGTGCCGTGACGCAAAAATAGACAGAAGCGAGTGCATTCTTGTTTAGCAAGTAAATCTAGTCTTGTTTTTCTTTTGGGTCAATATTCAGTATTTTCTGGCTGTATAGCAAATATTCCTGAGTTAACCTGGCAAATGTGTCAGGGATCAAACTACAGGTATCTGTATAAGGATATCCAATTAGACAACATAGCAAAACACGTGGTTTGTATGTTGTTTGTCACAAAAAGTAATTACATGATGCTATTTCAAATAATACAGAAACAGGTGAAATAACAAATCAAATTGTTTCTTTTCAAATGTAAAATTATTGATTATATATTACAAAGGTTGTCTGGCATTATACTAGCTCCAGCCCCCTGTGATAAAAAATATATAAATATATATATATATATATATAAGCAGTAGAAAATGGATGGATATCGGCACCATTAATCATCTCCCTTGTGACACATTCTGTGAAATTAGGCTAGTTGGTTTAAACATGACGTCCAGGTCCTATATTTTTCTTCTTCTGCAAAATAAAGATCAGATTAACACTTTGAGCAGACAAGTGACAAAGTAGAAAATTTATTGCAGTATTTGTTCCACCAAAAGGGTATGAATCCCTTTCCTCTTATTACTAGGGTGACCTAATACAACAAAATCTACATTTACAAAATATCCTCCTGCAATAGGCCACATATACTGCATGCGTAGTTCGAAATAGAATAAATTATATTCAGAGGACTCTGCCATTGTACAGCATGGACAAATAAAAGTGAACAAAAATAAAAAATCTTTTTTTTTTTTTTTATATCTTTTTCTTTCAAATATCTAAAAGCTAAAAGGAAAAAACCATCAGGGTGCTAGTAGTATAATAAACTCCAAAAACACTTTAATAAGAACATCAAAAAGACTAATTTCCAACATTCACTTAAGGTTTTATTCTTTTTTTTACAGCTTTTTTGTCTTCAGAGATATAAACATTTTAGTTTTTGTTGTGTTAAACTATTATACAGTGGGAGTAGAAATGAGCGACTAGAATCTGCTGCACAACAGCGAAGGAGCTCCCACAACAATGTTGACAAAACATTTCCCTCCAGGTCTCTTTTCCGATAGCCTTTTAAGGGATAATTTGGGTGAATTATTCCTTTAATGCCTTCTGGATTCTATCCTCTGAACGTATACACAAACAAAACATGAGCAGTCCCTCTAATATAATAAGTCTTATGTTTTGTGTCATTTTTGCAAGAATAACTCATGTAAAAGTATGTAGTGTCAAATATTCTTGCCCTCTTGTGTTTTCTTAGAAAAAGGAGGAAGGTGAGGAGGGTGGTAATCCAGTGAAGTTTGGCGTTCGTTGGAGATGGCAGGTTTGAGGAGGAGGAGCAGGAGCAGGGAAAAAAGATGATTCTCTGATAAAGTAGAAATTGAGCAGGGGGTAAAAAAACAAACAAAAACAAAACACCACTCGGGAGCCATTAGCTAGCCCCTCCTTCCCGCACTGCATACAGTGAGCGTAAAGTCTGTACTACTTTGTTGCTCAGTTTGTGGTTGCTGGTCAAGGCAATCTTCTTGTAAATGATGTCCGACTCCTTTATAGTGTCCACCCAAGGCACCAGTTTGCGGCCATCCCGTTTCTTGGCTTCTGCCCACGGCCCCGAGTAGGAGCCAGCCATCCAGTGGATGCTATAACCACTGGAAGTCTTGTTGATGACTCGAGCTATTTGTGGCCGGTCCTTGTATTTGGGGCAACAAAGAGCAATCACATCCATTGAATCCACCACTTCACTCATATGGCCGGGGTCTGCTCGCCTTGACCTTCGAGAGGACTGCAGGTAAGAGAGATAACACGTCTTTTAGTTAGTCTAACTCTTTTCAATTCATTTTTAAGACGGTGTGTCAGCCAATATCTCACCCCTGGGGTCCTTTCATCGCCATCACTGTAATCATCATCTGTCTCTGGTCCTGCCTGATTGCGTGGACTGGGTCCCGACATGGGCCCAGGGCCTCCCAGAAGGGCGTTTATGGCTTTATTTCTGATGTTAGCAATGGCAGAGGCTTCACCCTCCTCGTCCTCTTCATCTGGGTCCAGATGTTCCATTAGAACCTTGAACTGTGTAGTGTAGGAAAAAAAAGAAAGAAAGGAACGACTTGAGTGTAGGTAATATTATTTTAAAAAGCAGCATACATATCCCAAGGATTTCAGAAGAATTAAGGCCAAGTTAAATAGGACTTAATTACTTACGTCAAGGTACTGTTTGACTATTCGCTTCTTGACATCTTCTGTCAATGAAGCATGAGCAATGTTGTTGGAGATAAAGTCGAGGGTTTGCCGCGGATGGAAGTGAACAGTGCTTTTTCTGTTCACTGCTTTATCATAGATCTTGGCTGACTCTGTTGGTGAGTACTTCTGAATTTTACTGTTGGAAGAAGTTTCAGTTAGAGTTTAAATTGGTGATTGCAATGTAAAGTGAATGTCGTTTTTTTTGGACAAAGGCTTAAGAAACAATGGTGATGTATGTCTTACCTGTCAGAGAAACCATACTGGTTCTTCAGGTGCTGCTTGAGCACCAGCAACAACAGGATGCCCTGAACAGCATTAGCAAAATCCAAGAGACCAACGGGATTGTCTGGGAGGAGCCTCATTACTTTTTCCGCATCGTCCACATCCAAATCATCGAGATCAGACTCCGACTCCGAGGTTTCTGAGTCTGCAACAGGTTTTCGAGCCTTTTTAGGCCGCCGTACCACTTCATCATTGTCATCACTGTTGCCGTTTGCTTCGTCGTTGCTCCTGGGAGAGTCACAGTTCATCTTTTCCTCTTCATCCTCCCCATCTGATGTGTTCCTCCGCACCTTCTTTACCTTCTTCTCCTTTCGCCTTGGCTCCTTTAACAAAAGCTGTGCAGACAGAAAAAAAGAAATCAATAAATAAGCAAGTAATATTTAATACTTTCTGCTTTTCAGAATTTCTTCAACTGCAATGCTCAACACACAATTTAAATCAGCAATAATTCCAGGTTTTATTTGAAATGCTAACCAACCTCTCGAAAGGTTTGCAACAGGTTGCTCCCAGAAACAGACAGGGTGATGTCTATGTGATGCATGATGAAGAGCGGCTCCTCCTGGCTCTGGAACGGGAAACAGGCGAGATTGTCTGCTACAAACAGCAGCATGTTCACTTCCGACTTCTACGGAGATAAATAAAACAAGCAAGGTTAAATACAGGTTTTTATCTGTGTGCTGTAGAGCACCGCTGCTAGAAAATGTCTAAAAGACATGTACATAAATGAAGATTCCATGTGTTAAGGCTCATGGAGGTTCACTCACAGAACTGTCATCAAAGAGGTTCAGCAGTGAGATAAGGAAAGCCCTGCGATGCTGCCGGTTCCCCCGGATCATGCTGAAGAGGTGCGAGCAGAGTGCTGAGTGGGTCTCATCCTGTCTGAAGCCTCTTATGATGCTCCTGCGAGATGAAGCGATGGCCTTCTGCAAATTATAGGACATCTTCATCCCAGCAACTGCCTTCATCTGTGAAAATATGTCAAGAGATGTTTGAAAAATAATGTTACAATACAATAACCGGTTATAATTTGAAAAAAAAACAACGAAAAAACCTTTAATTTACTCACATGGATGAATCCTGTGTACTTCTTGTCAATCTCCACCAGCTGCTGGTCAGCCTTGTTTCTCATACTGGGCTCTGGATCTGTTCCCATTGCAATGAGGTAGGGTACACACTGTACGACAGGTAGACAAATAATGTTATATTCACATGCATCTTTATATGACTTTGATAAGCAATGGGAAGCTTAAAAGAAAGAAAGTTAGGGTAGAGTATGATGTTTCCAGCTGAATCAATTAACTAGTTTCTATAAATCACA
Organism: Microchirus variegatus; assembly: GCF_963457635.1. Taxonomy (NCBI): domain Eukaryota; kingdom Metazoa; phylum Chordata; class Actinopteri; order Pleuronectiformes; family Soleidae; genus Microchirus; species Microchirus variegatus. The sequence goes on along the minus strand of NC_139819.1, from coordinate 9,490,468 downwards.
AATTCTAATTATTATTTATTTATGTATTTATTTTCTTAAATGTTGGACTATCTATTCATTCATTATTACTAGTGGTTTGTCAGGTGCTGGTGCTCCTTTCTTACCTGCACAGGATGGATGAGACCCTGGTTGAGTGTCAGAGCGATGACGTTCAGAGCAAAGTGCCGTACACTGGACTGGGTGTGGAAGAACGCCTCCAGAACCTGTTTTAGATAGAGCTGCATTATAGAGCTGCTCATCCCTGAAGAAATGTCTCCCATCTCCTTCAGATCCTCCTGTTTGGACAGTTTCTTCCCTACAAGGATGAAAAGTCACAAGGTTATCATGGAAGTCAATTCTCACATGCAAAATCAAAATGTGTTTATAAACAGCAGCATCAACCACAGCTACTCTTACATTCTCTGTCCGCTTCCTGCATCCGCGTGTCTTCCTCCTGAAGGTATGTCTGGAGGTTTTTGAGGATCTGGATTTTGAGGTTGATGGAAGAGGAGCTGTCAGCCAGGATGCCATTGTACAAGGACTTCACCTCAGGCATGAACATCTGGCTGGGATGCATGATCACAAGGAAGCCTGAAGCAAGGGAACAAACAATACCAACCAATAAGACCATATAAATAACAAAAGCTCCAGTTACAAGATGTCCAACTGGTGGAACAGCCTGTAGCACATTACTGGCCCTACCTTTGCAGTTCTGATAGTTGCACACACTTTCCTTGACCAATTAATTCAAGATAATAGTCACTATTAAATTGGATACTGTCCTTATCCCAGTGTTTTTATAATCAATAGCAGGGAATCGACTGATTGTCCGACTTATTATCCAATATGTCACAGCTTGTAGCTGGCTGCTGGTTGGTAGCATGTAGAGTGTCATCTTTCTACCATTCATCTTTATAATATCAATATATATTAAACTATTTAATTCTTTAAACTGACTGGATTTAATTGTATTATTTATATTTTATTTCAACCTTTCCAAACACTCAGTGGCTAATATAGTAGATATATGTTGGTCTTTACATCTGTCAAAACCATATTTGACCATATTTGATAAATGTTCTTGCCTAAGCCAATGATGGCTTTGGTCTTGACCTCCTCATCTTCATGTTTGGTGAAGTACAGCAGAAGCTCGAGAACTTTTTCCTTGATTTCAACCTGTACAAATTACAATGACAAAATGGTAAGACAACAGACATTTTATTATTTCTATAAAAAGGACTTGTTTTAAGTTGCGATCTGTACCTCACTCTAGATTTGAAATGTTCAATATCATTACAAATAAACTGTTGTATTACCTTGGTGGCGCCCTTAAACTCTTCCAGGTCGAAATCAAAGTGTCGGGCCAGTGCACCCACAGTGAAGAGCGATCGCAGCAGGAAAGGCTTGTTTGCTACCAATGTTGCACTGTTAGGATCCTCCTGATGCTGAACCTTGAGCTTGTTAAGTGCACCTGGACAAAAGAAAAATAATTATAGAGTACAAAAACCACTGGTGACTAGGATAATCCACCCTTTAAATGTGATTTGTAATAGTAAAACAACAATGGACCTACTTCAAACATTGAAATACAATTTTAGTGCCTTCATTATGACCGTCATGAAAACAGCACTTCAACGCACATCATTGCAGACTAACATTATCTTTGAAACAACAGTGCTATAAATCAGACTCACCATAGAATCTGTTGAAGCAAGCCCAGACAAACTTATAGTTGTGTGTCACTTTGTTGACGACTGCTCCAAGACAGCTCACACAGTGCTGGACCACCTTGGCATAAAGAGGACAAAACAGCTTCAACATATCTGACTGCACTTTAAACTTCAGAGCGAACCGGGCTCTTCAGCTGTGCAGTATACATTTAAAAACAAACGAACAAAAAAACACACTGGTACGTACAGTCATGCCATATTTGATGATGAGCTTCATGAGGTCTTCTTCAATGGTGGCCAGGAACGTTTCACTGGGGTGCTCCATCAGTGGTACCACAAGTTCCAAGATCTTTGCCACGTTACATATGACCATGAAGTCATTGGCAGTCTGCGGGGAAAACAATATGAATAAAGAAATAGCTGATAGATAAAGCATCACAAATGAAGCCACTGGAGGCCCTAATTTATTGCAAAGGTCAAATAGGCACTCTGTTCTAAATACTAAATTCAATTCATTCCGTAATTCTTCCTCCCTGTGGTAACGTGTCATTAATAATGAATTGAAAATATTTTTAACAAGAAACACATTTGGTAAACATCACTTACGTTACACTTTGTGGTCAGGTAAGGTTGCATGGTCATGGCATGTTTGACCATTAGCTGGGCCCTGATCTTGCTGAACAAGTACAAGGTAGTGATACACGCCACAAGTCGTGTTGAGTTTACACCTTTGTTCTCTAAAGGGGAAAGAGGAAAAAGTAAAAATGTGACTTCTGACATTCACATGTAGACTTTCAGCATTAATATGTCCCTTTATTATCATCAAAGTTTCAAAAGAAACTCCTAGAAGTCAAATTATACAGTTCTATACCTGCAAGCGACTCCTCGTACTTTAGGATGTGTTCTACCAGATTGTCAACTAGCTGAACACAGGCCTTTTTGGCTGGTTTGTATGATGCATCCTCTTCAGACTTGAGAAGCTGGGGCACAAGAGACATTTTGACAGTTCATTTTAAAGATTTTAAAGAGCGACATGTTCCGCACAATGTGAAGCCCTCATTCAAAATCAAATTCTTACATTTTGGAGAAGTTGTTCAAACCAGTCGTAGCCAGTGTCTCGACACGCTGCAACCTAAAGTGATCAGACACGAGACGGTACAATAATGATGGTTAAAGTTTGATAAAATATTCTGTTTTTGTTTTGCTTATTACCATTTTAATCGTTATACTTACCACGTCAGTGATGTTCAGGATCTTTCTGGTCATGGTCTCTTTGTCATGCGCTGGAGTTGGCATAAACCACAACTTCTGGAATGTCTCGTTCACCAGTTTCTATCAGTGACAAGTTTGAGAGTCATTACTTTGGATCAACAATTTGCACAAATCTTTTAAGCCCCCCATTCCATGATGTATATGATGGTAATACAAATATTTATCAAAATATTATAATCACCAAATAAAATTTTTAAAAAACTCGGGTGCAGTTAATCCTTACCTTGATACCCTCTTCATCGTTGACTCTGCGGATCATCCTCACACACATCTCAGTAATCTTACTGAAGGTGGGCTGCTCCAGACAGATGTCTCTGAGGATCTTGATCACTCGTTTTCGTACGCTGATACCAGTGTCCTGTGCAACAAAAGCAAATTACTTCACAAAGGCTTTGCAAATCAAGGCTCTAATTTCCATTTTTTTTATATTTCAGATTTTCACCTACGTCTGTTTTTATTTATATAATTGTCTACAAGTGCTTATACTTTTCAACATTTCTGTCAAAAACACATTGTATTAGATTAGTGCAGACTATCAGACTAGTCAATTAAATCACAAAGTCCAGACAGACATATGTGGAACAGTTTGGCATTAACACTGTGCTAGTTTACACATTTGCATGTGGTGCAATTGCAGGTTTTTGCCAATAGGTGGCAGTACAAGACCATAATGAAGAGTGAACTTCTCATGAACCCTTCTGAGCATTTCCATGACAACAGACAACAATTTCAATGTGTTAACTTCTGAGACAAGATGCTGAGAAGAAAGAAAAAGGACAATGCTTTTGTATTGGAATGCGTTTCAATATAAATATATTATAATGACACGTGTACAATCCTAGACTGTATATTGTTTTCAAATGGTTTAATTATTCAAATGACTTTCAAATTTAAAAACAAACGAACATGATTAACAATGCAATTAACAAATAATTTTTAATCTGGCTTTACATATGTATTAAGCAGGTCCATGAAACAGCAAATTCCAGACAGCCTCTTTATGTTATTTGTTTACAGAGAATGGGCTTAAAGGATTCATGTAAACTGGTTTTAGAAGGGGCGACAACCACAGAATTGCACCATGAATTGACGATGACTAAAATATGTCTGATCAAAAATAATGTCATGATCAATTTGCAGTCCACAATGAAATGACTGACATTAGAAGTGTTCAAGGCAGAATCACACAACAGTAGTATATGGAGTAAAAATCATTGCAGCGATGACAAAATGTCTGTTCTGATAAAATAATGTCTAACCACATCACCACATTTGCAATCAGGCATGGCACAACATACATAAAAGTGCTTAGAATGGTAGGGAACATGTAGTTCTTTAAAGAGAACTGAACTCAAACGTTTTCATGCACAGTTTAATCGAGCCAAAGCCCTAGTCTGACTAAGACAGGCAACTGTGGTTCTATGAAACACATTATCCAGGTATGTTAGTCCAACTAAGACTGGGTGTTTTTTAGTCGGACTATCTTGTTTACACTACATTAAGAAAACCAAATTATTGCATTAGTCGGACTAAAATCCGACTTTTATGCATGTAAATGCACTGAGTGATACATACCCACAGATCACCACTGTGGGAACACTGGACACCTCAACACATCACTAAAAACAAAGCTCAACCACTGACATCATGGAGTACATAACTACTGTATGCACACACAGTATTTAGAGTTAATCCTCACAAAGCAATAATAATATAAATGGGCAACCTACCAGTATCCTCTCTATAAGCATGTCGTAGTACTGCTCAGTGAGTTGGGGTCTGCTGAGGACAAATTTGCCCAACAGCTCAACAGCGGCCTCTCTCACACTGGTGGAGTTGTCCATCAAACGACCATGGACGCCACGCTGCATGTCCGACTGCAGAAGAGGAAAGAGCCAGTGCATAGTTTAAGTTTTAAGATTACCTGCACATTGAGAAAGAACAAGAGTAGGAAAACGGGCAATGCAATGTAGTTTTTGAAATGAATGCCTCTCACATACCCTTGCGAGTATACTGGGGTCCACAGCTACAACCTCAGACAGACACTTCATGGCTTTAGTCCTCACAGCGATGGCACTTTCCCCAAGGACTCGCAAAATCTATTTTTAAAAAAAAAGAAACAACAAAAAAACTATGGTTACACAAATGTTACAATATAAGCCTGTTACACACTAGCCAGTTGATCAGCTAATCGCAAGGAATGAAAAGCAGCTGCAACATTGCATCAACTGATTACAGCTGAAAAGCAACCAGCACCCACATTCCACAACAATATGAGGAGAAATGTTTTTCCTAACCAACAGATGGCAGTAGTCTGTATATAAACTCAAAGAACCATCTCTTTACCTGGCTGTGGGTGGCACATATCTTGGTCTGTCATCACAACAGCAGACTCAAGATAGCGCTACGACATGAAGTGGTAGTTTTATTTGTGACCAAATGTGCCAATCAACTTAATTAACTTATGGAAGATGGCCAACCGCCCTTGAATCATGTATGTATATTTTTTATATATATTATTGTGTGTAGCTGCTGTGCTTTATTATAAAGTTATTTACGGTAAGAATATTTAACAATACCTGTGTTAAATAAATATCAAAGCTCTGGGCGAACGGCCTCATGGAGGCCAAATAACGCACGATCAGACAGGAGTCTTCATAGTCCACAGTGTCAGAGTTCATTCTGTAAGAGAAAGATATAAAGGAATACTATAAGATCATCTTGTCATTCAACTGGCGACTGTAACTCGCAGGCAACGACCAAAAAAGACGCATGAAAATGAGAAAAACCAAACAAACAATCCAATCCTTACTTCAGTGTAGCGAAATGAGACGGAATAGTCTTGATGATATTGCGCAGGAACTTCTTGCGCTTCTCAGCCCGCTGCATGATTTCACCAGTGCTCTCCATCTCCTTGGCATGTTGCGGTCCATCCGATGAGTCATCATCCTTTGAATTTTGGTTCCGCATAGACTTCTCAGCCTCTGTAGTGGCGTCCCGAAACCACTGGGCAATGTAGAACTTTCTGGCAAACTGAAGAACAAATCGGGAACCATTAGATGATTCACAGAGTTCTATTACTTCTTTAGAGCAATGAAATTGATGGAGAAATGTGATTGATTGTGTAAAACCAATATTGCAGGTCTTTAATGTACAGCTTTTAAATGCTATAGAATACTCAAGTAATTCAAGCAGTTAAAAGTTCATCAATTTAACTACTTTAATTCTGTGTTTCTGTTCTCTTATGGAGTGTAATCTAGCAAGGTGCTTCTACAGAAGAACAAATAACTTGTTTGAACAATCGAAGAAAAGTCAATGTGACACTGAAGAGTGCCAGGTTATTAAAAGTCGACTGAAAACTCACCACCAAAGAGGCATCTGTCTCAGCATTGTCTTCCAAGTAGTCCAATAGAGCCTTCTGCAGCTGCTGGGTCTCATCGTTACCTTGAGACTAAATTATCACACAGGAATAAAAAAATATAATTCACAATAAAAAATAAAAAAAACAGGAAAAAAGACAAGAATGCAAAACATCAAAAGATCTAAACTGTAACATATTTCCTGTTATTTCCTGTCATTGTATCAATTAAATTACACATTAAAATGGACATAATTATATATGCAGATGCCCCTCTACCTGTTGTAGAATACGATCAATTGATTTCTGGTCCATCCTGCTAGTGACTGCGTCTTTCCTCAGACGGGCAGCCACTGTGCCCAGGTAGTCAAGAGATGCTACTCTCAGAGCCATCTCAGTCTGTTTATTACTGAACTGGTGAACCTATGCAGAGACAGAAAGAAAGCAAATAGAAAATGAAGAGATGCCAGCAAGACAAAAACCTAGACATCCATGCAATAAAAATAACACTTGTATCAGCGGATTCTCCTTGAGGAGTAGAAATCAGGTTGGCCCTAAAAAAAAAGATTGTTTCTGAATTAGAAAAATAAGGGGTTCTCTCACTTTATTTTATTTTTTTAAATCATGCCAGTGCCAGTGCCAGTTCCACCAGTCTTTGACACATAATATTTAATCATGATGCTTGTGAGTGCTTTCTGGTCAGCCTTTAAGGAGTAATCAGGGTGAATAATATTTATTTGGTCCAGTTTAATTTGCAGGAGTCTGTGAAGGCTGGTGGAAATAAAGTCATGATGACTGAGGCACAGAGTGAGAAAAAAGAAGAAAATATGTCAAGCAGCCAAGAGTTACAGTCATCAGACGATGAGCACAGAGACTAGCATCTGCAAAGTATCAATTCTAAGAGAAAATAATTAAATGAGCAGAAGTGGGTGATGGTGATGCTTCAGTGGATTACTTTAGGACATAGCACTTCATCTGTGAACGAGTGATTGTTTAACATTACTGTAATAATGTCTATATAAATATCATAACCGCCCAAATCCAAGACGTATGATTACAATGTCCAGCTAACGCCTAACCCATTCAGAAACCCTCATTAATGCATAAAAAACAAATTAAATGGTAATCCTATTCAAGTAAGCCTAAAATAACAGTAAACACTTCAGATGCAAAGAAGTATGACATTTTCCAAATGACAACAAACTTCTTTTTAAAAAAAAAAAAAAAAAAAAAAAAAAAAGGACCATACAACTGTCACCTCAGATCATCTATTCTTAGACACACCAGCACAAATAAAAAAAAGGGATGTGTCATACTAACCAGTAGTCGACCAAGCAGACTGAGCAGCAGCTCTGCAGCAGGCCACTCGGGTTTGTTTACTGTTGAAAGCAGGTCCTGGACAAAGTTCTCAAACAGCGGCCGGTAATCTTCTTCTCCCTGCTTACTGCCACACCTGAGAGTAGGGAAAGAGGGGAAGACAGAGGTAGAGAAGGAGAAAGGGTCATCACAGGGAAGTAACAGGAACCACAGGAACCATGAGCATGGTGTTAAATTTGACCATAGGTCATCCAAGGTCCACGAAGAAAACAGGATATTCAGTGGACTGCAGGCTTCTCTAGCCATACTAAAGACATTAGTATGGCTAGAGAAGCCTGCAGTCCACTAAACCCTAAAATGTTTGACTTTTTAAAACACACAGCAATGATGGGTAGTTTGATGTATTAACTGTAGTAACACTACCAGCAAGCACTTTCAGCATTGTGTATTGTATGTCTGTTATTAAATACATGACATGAGAGAGAATAACTCAAGTACAGTGCAGCAATACATTTCACACTTCAAGCCAATAATCAATTAAATTGTACTTACTTTTTGAGGAAGACTGAGAGGAAATTTTGTGCGGTTCTCATTGCCGTCTCATACGAGTTGGTTATCAGCACATCTTGATCGATCTAAAAAAAAAGAGGGGCAAAAGAACTTGTGAGCAAATGATGATATGTGTTTTTATTTGTATATATAACATTTTTTGCATGTTTCGCCTACCTTGCTGTCGTTCTCTTCAAATACGTCCCTATCACTCGGGAGGTGGACCACACACTGAATCAGCTGCAGCACCAGAGCCGTCACCATTTGGATGTACATGGGCTCTCCATCTTTGTCTGAGCTGTTCAGCCTAAAAACAAGAGATTAGGATAATATAGTAGGCGTTATTCAGGACAACGGCTTATCATAGAAGATGTTACTAATATTGCTGCAGTGGAAGTTTGATGCCTCAGTCCCTGTGAATTAATAAAAAAGAAATTACCTGAAATTCCTGAGTGAGCGTTTGCTGGTGGGCAGTCTGGCCAAAGACGTAAAGATCTCCTCCAAGATTAGCTGTCGATGCTTCTCATAACGAGAAAACACCTGGAGACAGGATTTGATAAAGCCGTTAGTCTCTACCTTCACAGTTTCTGCTTTTAATGTTTGCATTGAACAGAAAGGAACACTGCAATGTAGAACTCAATAATGTGATTCATAAGAGACTTACTGCTGTAACTAGTTTAATGGCACACAACTGCAGCTCACTGACATTCTCCACAAAGAATGGAGTAATTCCCATAGAAGAGACCTAGGTAAAATGGAAATAGCACGAGTTATCACCTGGTTTTCAAAGGAGTGCTTGACTTATGACATTGTTGTTACACACTTGAGGTTTTTACCTGGAGGATGGTGGTGTCTGTAAGCAGTTGGATCTCTAGCAGCTCAGAAATGTTGCTGACAATGTCGCACACTTTATTGTACAACATGACAATCACACGCTGCTTATGTGTGGAACATTTTGCACGCTTCGCCTTAGAACTCAACAGGCCACCTAAAGGGACAAGAGTGACACTGTTAAAACAAGCTACAATATCTTGTAGTCACCCGAGGCACAGACGCTATACATCACGACAAAGCTAACAGCTTGATAAACACCTTAAACTGTATTTAAGAAGTTTACATTATGTTGCTGTGCCTGAAGGCACTAATGTGACGTCGGGCTGGTGCAACATCATCAAACGCAACACAACAGACCAAAATGAAGGACATCCAGCAGCTCTTTTTTTCTGCCCAATTTGTGGCTGTTTGTCTCAACAAGACTTCAGCTTTGTATGAGAATAGACTGTGGATATTTGCCTTGACTTCTGTTGCCCAATCAGCTGACTGTCGTGGGTAGAACTGGTCTTGCTCTACCTTGACCATACCATACCATTTTACTCTGGTACCCCAAGGGAGAGGTGCCAAAGAATAGAATACTTGGGAATGGATACTTTGGTACTATTCCTAAAGGAAACGCAAACAAATACGTACCAGACTGTACCAAAATAAACCGTTTCCATTCAGTGGAAACATGGCTTCAGATAGGTCCTCTGAAATGAGGTTCTGCCTGATTTGGATCAGGTTTTGGTCCCCATGAGGACTACTGGTCCTGACAAGGTCAGTGTTTATGCCAGAAAAGATAACAAATGCAACACACAATGCATGCTGTAAAGATACAGATACATAGACGGACAGGCCAGGTAAAAATCTGATGGACCTTTTGAGGTTCTATGACCAAGTGCAGTTATTTAATTTTCGAATTAAGCATAATTAAAGAATAAAATATACATTTTAATGCTCCGCCACATTTGCAAAAATGTAACCAGAAAAGATGCAGGTTGCCAAAAGAGACACATCCTCACCTCCATGTGGATCCACCCTGTAGACTGGATCATACTGTGGATACAGGCTGTTCTGGAGATGGAACTTGGTGTACTGTAGCACCCGCTCTATGACGTCCTCTATATAGACAGCCTTCGGCATGTGTCCCGAGGTCATGATGTTAAGTGCTGTAAGACAGGCGTCCGCAGATTTTGTGACTCTCTCCATGATGAGGTCTCTCCAGAGTTTCTCCTCATCTTCAGCATCATGGTCCTGGGGTGAGAAGGGAAAAAGAACTTGAATACATTTTACGCATACAAAACACTCTCAGAAGGACAAATGCTGAACAATCTGTAGTGTACAGCTTTTAAATTTACACAAACATCAGCTTCACGTGACTCTCTTTGTTTCTAAGTAAAGCCGTGTTAAGATCTCATGTTGACTGGTGACATTTCCGTGCTGCACACAGGAAGTGATTTGTTTTATGTCGAGACAAAAATAGGCGACAGCAACACTGCGCTAGTGAAGTAGGGCAGCTGCAAACAGGTTTTAGAATGACTTCCATTGTATACAGACACTCCCTTAATCAGGTCTGATAGTATTGCTTGACAGAGCCTGTTTTGAGATGAAGGATGCAGCATACAAATAATTTCATACAAGTTACATTGTCACTGTTCATACAGACCAAATTGAAGCATAATAATAAAATAGACAAGTCTGTTTTAATTAATTAATTAATTAATCAATCAATCAATCAATCAATCAATCAATCCATTCATTCATTATATATACATATATATATATTTAATAAAAATGTATACTAAATACTTTTGCCGTCAGTGACAGTATTACAGTTTTTATTCTTTAAATGGATACTTTGCAGATTTTGATAATATCCCAGTTATAATTCAACAAAACTGAAAATACCATTAAAAACAGATAATGGAAGAGAAAAGTGGAGCTCACATGGTTCATCAGGGTAGAGAGCTTTGACCCGTCCAGGATATTCTTTTCCAGTATGTTCAGCAGCTTCACCAGCTTGTCTGATGGAATCTGTAATAACAGAGCATATTATTTAGACCAGTGTCACTAATCAGCAATAGTCTGTCAACAGTGTCTTCGTTAATATACATTACCCTGTTAGAGATGCCCATAGCTTTGATCTTGGCAGACTCGCTGCCCAGTTCATTCAATTGGTGTTTACCGAGCAGAAGTTCCTGAGGTATCTCATCATCATCTACTGCCAGGAAACAGAAAACATTACAAAACATTCCACAGTCACACTAAAATATAAAGAGGTTTGAAAGTCAGTCAGCAATGATATTTACCCATGGTAGTAAAATCCACATCCTCCAGATTCTCCAGTATGTTGTCAATGCTCGTCAAGAACCTCTTGAATGTAGACGAATCCATCAACTCTTCTTGGGTCAACTTGGGTTCGTATGCTTTACGTTTCTTCTGCTTCTCCTTCATCTTCATTTTTCTAGCAACTGTAAGGGAGAATTCATCATTATTGTTGGGACTGTTTTCATTGTATGCCATTACCAACTGTCTTTAAGTGTATTATTTATTTAAAAAAATGATTATGGTTCCTAGCCTTTGACAGTATATTTGTATTTATTTTGCATTAACTTTAATACAGACCTTCACTTATGCTTGGTGGTGGCGAATCCTCCTCCTCGGAATCTCTGTAGCGACTTCCAGAGCCTCGTCGGCCGTCCCGTTGCCCACTTTTCCGATGTTCCCCTGAACCGCGACGCTCCCTCTCCTCAAACTCCCAGGACCGGTCTTTCTCTCTCCGTTGTCGCTTCCTTGCAGCTGTAGAGAACATAAAGGCCATAAAGGTTTTAAAGTTAAGAATATTTCAAAAAAATAAAAAAAAAAAATCAAATGACTAAAACCTTGTGCAAAGAATAGCAGCAAGAAACAACACCAATTGAAGCAATTTGACTCACACTCTCCGTTAGGATCAAAGTCGTCATCCGAGCTGACCTCGGCATATTTGGGCTTGTCATTTACAGTGCTTCGTTTCCTCTTGTTCATCTTTACTCTTTCACACAGGGGCATGGTTGACTCAATCTCTGCAAGAAGCTCTGGGGGCAGCTCTTTCAGAACTGCTGGGTCCATTCCACCTTCAATTTAATCATACAATTTAAAGCTATTAGAAAAAATCAAATTCTTTATGTAAATTAATTGTTGATAAAAATGATGGTGGACTTGATATACGTAGTTGAACTAACCCAACAGTTTCTCCGTCTTACTTTTGCCAGACTTTCCCGATGAGATCCTGTTCTTTCCAGACTTGCTGTGCCGGATGATGCTCTGAATCTGGTCGACGGAGAGCTTTTTCAGAACCACGACAGGCTTCGGCCTCTTCTCAAAGTCCTTCACCAAACCCAGCCTCTCGAGTTTAACCTTGGGCTGACCCCACATTTGGCCTTCGTTTGACCCACTGCTGTCCTTATCGCGTTTAATCTGAGGGAAATAAAGAAGATAGAGATCCAGGTTAGTTTCTTTTCTCTAAGTTAATTAGAACACAATACAATACTTTAAAAAAAAAATGTGACATGAGATTGGTGATTTTTAGTTTCCAAAATAGTTCTGATAAGTATCTTAAAGAAATGCTCCACCATTTTCACAACTTCATCTGTATACATTTTTTGTTGTGCACACCTGACAAACAATATATACAGTGCACACAGAAACAAGAGCTATACCAACTCACTCAATAGCCCAGCAAGGTCAAAGAGGTTTTAGTAAATAATGTTTACTTCTAAATAAAGTAATTTAGACTCATTCAGTTCAGGACATTTCAAAACTGCAAATTTTGGTGATAAATATTGTGGATTGAATTTCACAGAAAACTATTATTTTACCAATTGTTCACAAATTGTGATGCCCTGCATATATCCAAACATTGTCAATTGACATTTTAATCACTTCCATGCTTTGTTTTACAGAAAGGTACAGAGTGCGGCTTTCACAACAAAACACATACAAACTGTTGCTCTGATTCTAGTTCATTCTTACTGACCTAAACCAGAGGCCTCTTAATCAGTGTTGCATTTCGAACCTCCACAGAGTGCACAGCCAGTTAAGATCAGCCCTAAACCGCTTAAGTCAATAGCAATAGATTAGATCGACTGTGAAATTTAACATCTAGCCGTGTAATTTTTTGTTTTGTTTAAGGTTAAATACGGCTTTGATAAAGCAGTTGTGCAACTACAACAGCACATGAACTTTGACCTTTGCCATACAAGACCCTTCAAGGCAGTGCAAAAGAAGCCACTGTTCTCAATACATATAAAGAGGTGTGAAATCATGCTGTGTTATTGTAAGCAAACATACAACAGCAAACCCCTTCAGTTTGGGCATTTACCCATATGCAGAACAGAAACGGAGCATTTCTTTAAGATGCTTTTGTATGCACAGGACACAACCTCAATCTAATAAAATAAAACAGTTTCTACTTTTAACAGATGATTAGGTGGGGGTTAATGATGAACAGAATTTAAGACCAATTCGAGTAATAAAGTAAATGCTTATGAATGGGAAAACAAAGACAAAACAAAACACGAGCAGGGGTATATTTTGGTTTGTGAGATTGAAAGCAGTGACAGTTGAATGATTGATTGGTAGATGAGTAGATTTTGTTTGGGTCAGGCCAGATCACCTTAGGGATCTGGAAGTTCTTCAGTGCGCCACTATGCCCTCCCAGGAGGTGAGCAGGAAAAGAATCTGGAAGTTTAGCACCAGAAGCAGATGATGCTGGTTTGGAACCATCCTGCCTACTGGTGGTCCGACCAGGCTCTCCAGTAGAAGAACCCCGAAAGCCAGGTCTATCTCGGTCGCTTCGGCAGCGAGAATCGGGGGAGCGTCGGTCTCGACCACTAGTCTCACTCCGATGCCTCCTATCTCTTTCAGCTTCTCGGTCCCTGTCTCTGCCGTGTTCTCCGCGGTTTGATGATTTTGGCATCTCTCCCCGTCTGTCTGAGGATTTATCGTCATTTCGATGCTTCGATGACTCCCGACCTTCTCTCCTGCTGTCGTGTTTATCGACCCTATTCTTGATCACTTCCGGTCGTCCATCTGGTTTCAGCTGCAAAGCTGTGTCAGAACCCTCCACAGTAGCCGGCCCGCTAGCTGGTTCTTCAGGCCAGCGTTGGGCCTCAAGGGCTGGAATAGGGGCAGCCAGACAGGGGTCGAGCTGGCCATCAGCTCGGCCTGCCTGCTGGAGGTCGATGCTCACCATAAGGGGAGGGCGGCTGGCACCGTTCCCAGCTGCGGTGGCCTCTTGCGGCGTCAATTTGCCAGCGTTGCCTCCGCCTGTTGCTCCACTCCCTGGTGCACCTGTGGGGCCACCTGGTCCCCCCGCTCCTGGCTCCAGTGGAAAAGAGTCCTGTTTTCTCTTCTTCAGTGGCTTGTCTGTAAAAGTAAAACCCAAATAATATTAGACCGATTTTCTCAACTCACGTTACATTCATGATGACATATTTAAATTACTCCACACACCTTTATCTTGTACTTCTTTGGAGCATTTCTCACTCGCCGCTTCTCGTTCTATCCTCTCAATTTCAGCAAGGGCATCAAGCTCTGCCTCATCATAAACTGGTGAACTGGGAGGCTGGAGACCACTGCCACCGCCCGCTTGCTGGGAAACTTGCTGTTGTTGCAGCCGGGCTGCTAGAGTTTGCTGGAGAACAGGCACCTGTTGGAAACCAAGCTCTGCCTCCATGTTTTCTGAGTTCTGGTCCATACCTGGCACACCATCACCTGAAACATTTATTAAAAAAAAATATATATATATATATATATATATAAGAGTTGTATTACAGAGGGCTAATGGTTTATAGTACTCCAAAAGTTCAGAATAACAAGAATTATATGCTTGCACAAATCTAAGTGCAGCATACCTCAAATGAATATTGAAAGCCATTAATTTTCAATCTAACTATAACTATCTTAACTATATAAGATACAAAATCTTCTCTTACCTGGGGTATCAGACTCATTGGACTTGACCCTGGACAGTTTGAGGGTGAGTTTCTTAGAGTCCTTGTTTGGAGAGCTGACAATGTCATACATGTCCTTCTCCTCTTTCACCGCAGGGTTTTTCTTCCTTAGCTGGGACTGCTGTTTCTGGTCAGGTCCTCCCTCCCTTGGTGAGGTGGCATAGGGAGGTGGTGACTGTAGAATCAGTGGGGGGCGTGAACCTGCTATTAAGGAGCGACACAAAATAGAGACGAAAGTTATCCATCAATGCATATAGATGAGTACTTAACTACCAGTACAATGTAACATACCAAGGTGACTATTACAAGTAAAATGGAAATCAGTGTGGACTTTTTCCTGGCCTTACATTTGGGTGTTCCTTCACTGCCTGCTGGGGAGCAGCTGGACTGCGGAGACCTCAGAGGGAAAGAAGGATTCCTCATGGTGGAGTCACCCTCCTGGAAATAGAGCAGATATGCTTAAGATTTACAGTGCACTTTCAGACAAATTTCTTAATACACTTGTGCCTTGAGACATGGTATGTTTTGATTTGGCACTATACAAATAACTTGTATTTTGATTAGATTTGACAGGCAGTCAGTTTTGCTCATCCATCACTAATACAGCTTCTAGGGTGCACTGATCTCCAATAAACTCTCCCAGAAGTCAGAAGCATAGTGCTGAATTAATTAATTACACCTAATAATGAAGCAGAACACCACCGCTGTTTGCACACTATTAGTGTGTGTTCTAAATTTCCTAAAACATTTTGTCTTTAAAATCTTCCATCAGTGGAAAAGACTCCTGTCGGTGTTGGTGTCAGTTGTAAAATAATAACTGAAAACACTAATACACCAATAGAAAACAAATCCCCAATTTACAAATCCATGACAACTTTTACCAAGTAAATCCAATGTTTGGTTGATTAATGTCACATAATGTACCTCAGGAAAATAGCACTTAACATTACATTAAATTATACTTTCTATGATATCCATTCAAGACCTTATCAATCCTACCTCACTGCCCAGTCGGTGTACAATGTTAAGGTAGTCCTCAGTGCCATGCCTGTCTGAGTGGTGGTTGGCAGCATTGGCCATCTGCCCTGATACTTTCACCTCGTGGATATTTCGTATGCCTCCTGGAACCATCGGACTGGCCACAGACACTGCCAGATGAATAGAAATAGGTCATTATTAAAAAAAATATATATATTTAATTTTGTGTACTAACAACCAAATGAAAACAAATATAATACCCTCGACTATGCATAAAACAACAAATCACAAAGTCAACCAATGAAGAACTCAGTAACTACTGCTATCATTTTGAAACATTAAGCACAAATATTCATCATAATTTGCATGTCAATAATAATGTGGCAATCAGCTAGTAATAACTATTATACTCTGACGCATGCCCACAGACGTTCAACACACACAAATAACCAAATAAACAAATAAATCTCACCTTGTTGTATCTGTTGGTGTTGGTTATAGCTGGGTGGTTGTTGATACTGCTGTATGTAACCAGTGGCGGGGCTTTGGGGAGTGTAGGGGCTGGGTACCGGACTGTTCTGCTGGCCCATATACCGACTACTGGACCCAGTCTGAGGCGCCACAAACCGACTGGACAAAGTAGAGACGGAACAGGAAGGTACAAAGTCAGCAAGTATGTAGAGACATGTGTTAACACAAAGATCAACAGGTTATCCAACTATCATTCTTTAGACATGTATAAAACAATTAAATGATTACTAATATATGTATGTAATGACAAATTAGGATCATTCTTGCTGTTTGACCTACCTTGATGGACTTGGGGAAATTGCAGGCTGGAAGTTTGCAGACTGGGCAGGGCTATGCATGGAATTCTGTGTGATCTTGAATTGTGGCACCATTGGTTGCTGCATAACATCTGTTTTGAATAAAAAAAACAAAAAAAACATTTATTATACACATTGACACAAAGATTGACTATGACATTGAATGCAACCATGTTGAGGATGTGCTCCATACTTTTCTCCCTGAAAATGCCAGGGTTCCTGGCCAGCATGGTCTGCAGCAACAGTGGTGCATCTCCCTCTGGCTCATCGCTACCCAGGTTGTCCTTTAGCTCTCTGAAAACACGCAAAGTAAAAATGAAGAGAGCAAGTAAATATTGGTAGCATTAAGTAGAAACAGAGACTTGAGCATAATGATTAAAAAGTGTGTATTTGTGTACCAAAATCATGCATGACTGCATTCATTTACCTGAAGTGAAACACAATTGTGCCATTACAAGACACTCTTTTACACTTACATGTGCTCAGTGGAGACCTGGTTGAGGCCATGGGCTAGCTGGGAGGCCAGATTCTCATCCCGACAGCCCAACAGGCAGGTAACCTCCTCTGCGATCCTCCCATTGTAGAGGAGGCTCTTAGTGGTGGTAGCAGGGAGAGGGGAAGGGAGGGGTAGTTGGTTCAGCACTGAGGTGATGGAGAGATGATAGAATTGCAGGAGATAAATAAACACTCAGAAGAGAGTGGATATGCAATCACATTTGTATAATTTAAACAGAATATTTTCAAACTCTTTGCATTGGACGAGGACACAAAAAGGGGACATTGTGTTTGCATGAAAGCGGTGTTACTCACAGTCTGTTAAACTAGCGATCCCAGCAAGAGTGGTGATGGGAACATGAGGCATATCCCCATTCATACTGAAGGTGGGGGTGGGGGAGTGTGTTGATACACAGGTAGATCAGGGGGTCGATGGACAGCTCCCGTCCTCACATCTCCCGACACCTAAGAGAGAGGTTGGAAAGAGATTGAATAGAAGGGCGAGTATGAGGGATGAAGAGGAGGGGTGGAAAAAGACAGTGAAAGCAGCCGAGAAAAGAGTGGATAAAAAGACAAGAAGGAGATGAATTGACATTACCATTAATATTATTAAATTATCAAAATGAATCAAATGAATAATAGGATATATGCAACAACATATACTGCTGTGTCTCATGTATCATATCATCAACCAAGAAAGATTGGTACAGTTTCTACATGCAGTAATCATACAGGGGCAATGTTTTAAAAACAACATGCACATTATTAAACGATCGCATTTTGGCAAAATGTTTAGAGGTCTCCAACTATGAGACCATCCTGCTGTTGTGTACTATTTTATTATACCAGGAAAAACTATATACACCAACCAATCACATATTCATTCATAAAACACTGCATCAATAATCAAAGTATTTAAATTATATTGAGTTTTGATACACTTTCAAAGCTATGTACATGCAAAATACACAGGTAAATATTGGTGACTGCCATTAAAGGGCAACCAATGCATTGTGTGCAGTTGTAAACACAATATTAACAGAGCAGAATGTTTATCAGGTCGATACTATGCCCCAATTCCACCAGAATAACAGTATACAATATTAAACCATCATGGCAATAAGGTTTTCCAGTGAATAGGCCTGTGTGTTCTGCTTGAACAAGTAATACAGTAGATACTATACATGTGTGGATATTTACAAACATTCTGTGTCTTCAATTCCTCTCTCCACTTGATTTTACAAATATGCATATTTAATAGCACCACTACCATGAAACTGAATAAGTAGTTTTGTGAAGTAATACTTCATGTCTAAACTCCCTTAGCCAGTTAAATGTCCTTGACTTGTCAGGGAAGAATGTAAAGGAGGTCACAGAAAATCAGAGGAAAAGGCCAGCTGCAATTTTCAGAAAACCTAAACGCAGCCCACGCTTAATGGACCTAATTGCTACAACAAGCCGAAGCAGGCAAGTGAAAAGGGACACATTCTTATCTATTTTATTCACTCAGATACAAAATAAAAACAAGTGTTCACACACACTATCCTCATCTCAATGAGGATATCATCATCATCAGTTGTTTCAATGTTATTATTATTACGAATAGCCATTCTGTGAAATGATGAATAGCCATTATAAAAATACCTTTTTGAAGAATCCTGTGCAGTCTCGGGTGGACTCACTGACATTTCAAATAAAAATTCCTACTCCTTCAATCTGTTGAAAGAGAACATGGCTATGAATCAGACTGCAACATAAAATTAGATCTTGTTTTTCTTCAGGACAATTTCAGGAAAACACCATGTATACAGGAGTTAAATAGACATTTGTGTACAATAGCAATACAACAACATATACAGAATTACATTTTGTACAGTCTTCAAACTAAAGATGCAACAACATGTATCACTGTTGACCTTGCATGCAAGACAGTCAAATGATGAAATCACAACTAACCAAATACAAAACTTTTACAGAAACTTCAGCATGCTACTGTTGTCATGAAAAATCTGTAAACAAGGTTGCAACCAGACCTGAGTGGGAGCAGATCACTGAGGGCAAACAGTGAATGCATGAAAACTACTTCTGCATGTCACAACTGTATCATGGATCAACAGATGGATATTATAAACATAGCATTATCTAGCAGTACTGTTAGCAATCTCACTCTATGTGGTCTCTCTCAGTACACAGAGGCTTGGCTGACAGCTGTGAGACTGACAAGCAGGAGACAGCACAAAGGAACAGATGCACTGTGATGGTGGCGGCAGTAGTGGGGGGCTGCATCCTCCAGTAGCTACAGCTTCAACGCATTCTACAAACGCCACAGATAACCACTTCACTGTATTCGATGGGGTCAAGAAAATATCTATGATCCACCAGTGAATACAGGACCATTTCTACCCAACTCTGATTGAAAAAGTAACTAAAGCTGTGACAGCGCAACCTGTACATAATCAAAACATTTCAAAACAAGATAGCAAACTAAAGCCACATTAGCCCCGCCAAAACATCAAGCAAAACAAAAACACACCGTTATTATGGCTTAATTAACAATCATGATGTGTCGTAATTCCTGAAGGAATTGTTTTAAGTGTTTATCTTAACTGAATAACCAGCTGCAGCCCGCTACGAGCGAACGAAACCACAAGCGCTGTAGTGCCAAGAAGTTGGCTGTCTAGATGTTGCGGGCTAATTGCAAAGATAGTGCTGCCAATGAGGGTATCGGCCTGAATAACTAATGCTAGCTGTCTAATATTCCACAATAACAATAATCGTGTTATAGTAGCTAGCTAGTAGCGCTAACTAGCACGAACTGTTGTTAGTTAGCCTCTAACACTGTCTCCGTTCAAAAGAGGAAAGGCTATTCAGATAATACAAGGAAGCGCCAGTTTGTTGTTCTTAAATGTTTGTCAAATTCCGCTGCGCTGGGCAAAAGTAGCGAGTTTGAGTTAGCAAATGCAAATGCAACTGCACGGGTACTAAATCCGTGGCAACGGCCCAATCCTCGGGCTCGACGAATGACATCCAGTTCAGGCCGTGCGCCTCGGCAGAGCAAAAACACACCTAGCTAGCTCGGCTGTGCTAGTTCGCTAGCTTCCGTTGCCTCCCGGTCAACGATTAACGACGCCGTAGGTGGTCTTGCAGAAGAGCATATATCAACGTGAAAATTATAATAATCGCAATTTAAAAAGTTCACCCCATAAATAAAAATAAGTGATGATATATACCTTCGGGTGTTGCGTTCAAAGGGAGGGGAATGTTTTAGCTTGGTTTGTGTCCGCGTCCGTATCTCTAGCTCCCCCTTTCTTCTCTCGCAGCTCCTCCAGAAGGAACTCGACTGGCTTGCCAGCTAGCTGCTAGGCTAGCTTGCTAGCTATCAACAATAATCCGGGTCGGGCTGATTCGTACTTCTTCCGTCACTCGAGGGCGAATGTTTCAGCGTACATTCATTGGGAAACATTCGTTCTTCGGCGTTTCAGTCGGTCTGCGCCGACATAAACAAGGAGTTCAGCCAATTTCGACACTAAATGAGAAATATGACGATTGTTGCGATCATCAAGAGGCTCTCCTCTCGTAGAACAAAATGCCGACCGGAAGTTCTGCCGACTGACTGACCAAAGATCTCAGGAGTGACTCCCTCCATCGGCGCCAAACAAAATGCCATGCGACGTTTCGTGTTTGTGCCACTGGAGGTCGCTGCAGGATAACGTTGTCTATGAGCGTTTTGTTTTGTTTTTTTCAATTCATGTATTCATTTAGACTTCTACTTTAAAAAACTTGTAAGGCATTTAAACATATGTTGTATAAACGAAAAAGGCGTAAACTATTCCGTTTGTGAGGTCATGCTTTAATAATGATGAAAGGTCTATGACATATTTTGATTTTATAAATTTTAGGGACTTTATATAGAGTTGGATTCCATTATAAAAGGTACATATGAGTGGGTTGGGGTTAAGTTCAAACACAATTACAGTCAATTGTCAAAGTTGAGAGCCAGACAAGGTTAAATAATTTATAGATTAAATAAACACATTAGAGATCAAATTTGCAATTAAAATTGTGATATATTAGTGAATACAATTGATTTACTCATGGATTAGCCTCAGAGGGGCTAAATATCAGCAATGGACTACTCTTTCAAAGGTATGGGCACATCAGTTGGAGTTCTTACAAATGACCATAAATGTAGAAGAGAAGTAAACATTACGCAGTAAATAATTTATGATATATTTTCCACTGAAATCCACAGTATAGTAATACAATTTCCAATTATAATCTAATGCATAATAACAATTAAAATATTGTATGCACACATTGCAGTAGTTATAGGACAAGTTAAAAAAAAGAGCAAGAGATATTTTTGTCCCCAACAACAATTTTGCAGAATTTTCCTAACCTTTTAGTTAAGATGTATATGTATATGTTTTAGAAATGCTTGTTTTATTGGATTGTTATTAACATCGACGCAGTAAGCATAAATTTAACGTTGTTAAAGGGGCTTCATCTACCAGCCTAACTACTGCAATTTTCTGTTTTAATCATGCATTGAAGTTTAAAAAGGAATTAAAGGAGCAATCAATTTTATAGTTGAATAGAAATACCTAATTTATTACCTATTTTTAGTCCATTTTCAGATCTCATTTTGGGTTGCTATATTTGTATATTCAGACTTTAGAATTAAAATAAAAGGTTTGATCAGATTAGTATATAAGGATAATGGACAAGCATGATATGATCCGATTATCTGAAGGATTATTGCACTATTGCCAAATTGACAGACTTCTTTTTACACCAGTGAAAAGCTGAAAACAAGTCACTGTTTGACCTCAAGGTGTCAGCACCAGAGTTAAATATGGTGGTTATTCTGAGAAAAAGATCTGTTTGGGATCTGGGGTTTTTTTTTTGTTTCAAGAGGCAATAATAACCTGAATAAAGCAGGATTTCATCACCTCTCAGGTGTTCATGATAAAATAATAAAAGAAAAACAACCACTGGTTTTATTGTTTTTTTTAATAATAAAAAAAAATCATCCATGCAAAATAAAACTACAACTATTATTCCGTCTGAATTCACGGGAGAAACAAAACAGACACCAGCAGCTGTAAACAAAGAGAACTATTCTGTTTCCTCCTTTAAATCATCCAGTTCTGAATTCATGACAGGAATTGCAAGAATTGTTAGTTTGGTGTTTGATAAGAGAATGGTTACAGCATATACACAATCACCAAGTAACAATTTACAATTTAAATCCACAGTTAATGTACACGTTATCTACAGTATCTCTATACAAATACGGTATATTCAGAAAATCTCCTCTAAAACGTCTATGCCGATGCTACATTTGTTACTGAATTAATTCAAGTTCAAAACAGCACTTACAAATTCCAGCTTGCTGTCATAAAAACGACGATAGTGAAATCCATCCATGCGTCCGTGTTAAATCAAATTGTTAAGTAATATTATCTACAACTAATGGAGGCTGACGTGAAAATAATAAAAGAGTTGCATAAAATCGAGGCACATTTGAGCATTGTACACCCAACCCACTATCATTTTAGAAATTAATATAAAACAAATCATTTGTGTATGAAAACTTGTCAGGAAATTGAGTTTTTCAACGATGTAACTTTTGGTTCTATTGTCATTTTTAGAGGGCCGACGAGGAATTGAGTCACAATCGGTAAATACAATCGTTTATGTCTGCATTACTGTGCAGGTTAGTGATGTGTTTTTGGGTATTGGTAAATTTGGATAATATTTTGGTGCTTTCTTTTGGTTGAAATAGAATGGGTTCATTCTGATCGGACAACAATCCATTCTCAGATGAGAACATTTGCAAAATGAAAATGTGTCTTAAGAGATTTTGGTTCTTCAGTCTTTGTGATTGTTGAAACTGGTTTGAAAAACTGACAACATTGATGCCACACATCCAGGTGAAGCTTTTAGACTAAATATGAAAAATATTGCCACAGATGATGCTACTGAAGTTTGTATATATATATATATATATATATATATATATAGCTTTTTAACCCCCATAGACATTGGCCTGGTTCCTCCAGTGTATCAGCATGATATACAACACTTTCCAGTCTGCAGGAAGAGATTTCCCATTCACTTCTTCAAACGACAGAAAAGCAGCATGACGGAAAATTGTTTCTCTATAAAGCTGTAAAACTGTGTTTTCAAGTATGGACTGTAATCTGCTGTGGTGTAAAGACCTAGATCAGGGGTGTCAAACTCATTTTCACTGAGGGCCACATCAGCATAATGGTTACCCTCAAAGGGCCAGATGTAACTGTCATACAGAATAAATGTAACCAAATATAATGTAAAATAAAGGTAACTACTCCGTAACATATTGCTAAATAACTTTCTGTATTTATTACTTATTCAATTTCACTCGTCGAATGATGCATATACAATTATACACTGTGATCTAGTGGCAGGATGCCGTCACTTTGCGGGTAACAATCGCCATGCGTTGTGGGAAACGTAGTTTATGGTCAACGCATGACTTAAAGCATCATAGACCTATTTTAACACAGATTTTTAAGACCAATTAATCAGTCACGGGCCACATAAAATGACGTGGCGGGCCACATCTGGCCCCCGGGCCTTGAGTTTGACACATGTGACCTAGAATAATACTGACCTCTCGTGGGCAAGGCCAGTGATCACAGTTCTAAAAGAGGTTGGATATTGCATGGAGGCCACAGACCACCACCGGGGTTTAGAGCAGTACATTTTCACTCGTAAACAGCTGCCACCCCATGGCAGACACATTTAGTACACTTAGGAAGTATCATAGTACAAACCCTTAGAAAAACAATGCAACATGAACCACTTCAATCGGTCATCATGAAAGCCTTGGATGTAGTGGAACTACATACTCCGATCATGTAACGTGTAGGCTTGCAAACGAAGACGATTTAGTGGTTCAATGCAGTGCAGTTGATTTTTCTAAGAATGTATTCACCGGTTTGCTTCTACATCTTGGTCTCGCTGTCAGAAGGCCTTTCGTTCTCGTACTCGTTCTCCTGGCGGATGAGCTGGTACGGTTTCTTGTCTGCCTCCTCCACCACCGAGTTGCCCACCTCAGGGTCCTTTTGCTGCAACTCGTGGCGAGACAGGTGCTCCACTATACCGGCACCGATCGAGTCTCCGAGGACGTTGGTCATGGTGCGCAATCGGTCTCTGAGGAAGGACGGGGGGGTGACAGGTGTCGACACGAGAGAGATGAGAAGTCACGAGGAGACAAAACAAACAAACAAAACAAGATGAACGGCACAGAATGGATGAACAGACAAAAAAAACAACAATAGAAGACAAAATAAGAGAGGGCAAAACAGGCCAAAAGACGAGAAAACAAGTGGACAAAATAAGACAGGAGAAGAGGCAAGATGACATCATAAAATAATAAAAGAAACAGGGAAAGAGAAAACAAGATAAAAAAAAGAGACAAGAAAACAACACGTGGCAATAGAAGACAAGAGAAGACAATGCAAAAACAAGAGAGGGCAAAACCCACAAGACATGACAGGCACACGAGAAGAGACATTAAAACAAAATAAGACCAAAGAAAAGTTTAGAAATAGACAAAATGGGCAAAGAGAGAACAAAATAAATCAAGAGAAAAGAAAAACAAACACGAGGATTTAAGACAAGATAAACCAAATAATAGAGGAGAAGAGAAAACAGAAAATAAACAAAGGATAAAAGAGGACAAAACTACTGAAAACAAGTGCATAAACTATTTCAAACAATTCTACTGGAGATGTTGAAGAGTATACTGGTGTAGCATGTTTGCATATCATCAGAACACTGAAGACGCTTCTGTTACGGCTGCAAACGATAAAAGAAAACCAGATGAAACACATCAGTGTGTGTGTGAGGATGTTGAGGCAGTCTCACTTTGATTGGATACTGTTTGAATAAAAACCAGATGGAGTGAGAGACTTGGAATGTAAAGGGAATGTTTCTGAAGTCAGGGATGAAAAGAGAATTTGATCCATGACTTCCCTTAATGTGGAACTAAATGATCTAAATCATGGACCTGATTTGAACAATTAAACTCTCAAAGTCGTTTTCCTCAATATTTCAGTAATGTGATTCGTTGCTACTGGTTTGAGAGTTTTATATGTGGTACAGACAACACTTACAGGAACCAATCCACAGCAATGATGAGCGTAATGTCATCGGTGGGCAGACCAACGGATGTTAGCACTATCACCATGGTAACCAGTCCTGCCTGTGGGATTCCTGCTGCTCCAATGCTGGCTGCCGTGGCTGTGATGCTGGAGGAGGAGGGGGGGTGCAAAAGGAAAATAAATGATGGAGAGGAAATCGATTGATTGTATTTCAATAATATCATATATTATATATAATATTATATTATTATTATAATTATTGTTATTATATATATATATATATATATATATAAAATGTCATTTTCACTTTTTGTTTTGAAAATGAGTTTGTTTTGGTTCATTTTTGCTCATTTTTATACAGGTTTTTTTGGCAAATGCTAAGTTTTAGTTTAGATTTGACTAGTTTTAGTGTTTGTTTTTAGTAATATGAAGTGTTTGCCAGGTGCAAAAGGGAGATAATAAGCATTTTGTCAAGAGTTTTCTATAATAATTTTGGTTGGAACCTGCTGTTTTTTAAGGGTTTACTGAGCAAATAACTCCATTCTTTGTTGCAGTTTGCACTCTCACCATTAGATGTTACTAGATCTTACAAAAGACCTTTGAGTAATATTTCATACCATAATAAAAGACAAGGAAATATTCTCATGTACTGTACCTCCCAAACACAAGACAAAACATAGAATGTTTACTTCACATACCTGATGGTGAGAATCTGTCCAAAGTTAAGGTCATAATTATTGACCTGAGCGATGAAAATGGCCGCCAGGGCTTCATAGAGAGCCGTACCGTCCATGTTTATAGTAGCGCCGACAGGGAGCACGAAGCGGGTTACACGCTTGTCCACGTGGTTGTTTTCCTCCAGACATTTAAATGTGATGGGCAAAGTGGCCGAGCTGCAAAAGCACACAGGAAGAAGAAGAAGCGGGATGATGGAGGGAGTGCCTATGAGTGACTTTTAACCCAACGATCACACACACGCACACACACATACCTGGAGGACGTTCCCAGAGCAGTGACAAGTGCCTGCAACAGCCCTCCGATGAAAACGATGGGGTTTTTCCTCGTGATGACGAAGTACAGCAGTGGCAGCACGATGATGCCGTGAATGAGCAGCCCACAAATGACTGTCACGGTGTACATTGCCAACTGGCCTCCCATGGATGAAATGTCATCCATTTCCACAATCTTACCAGCAATCAAGAACAAAATACCAACAGGGGCATACCTGAGGATTGAAGAGTATAGAGAATTTATCAAACTTATCCAAAAAATGAATGCAAATGTCAGAACCCCTGCATTGCACTTACCACATGATGATGGCAACCAGTCTCATGATGGCTTCATTGAGACAGTCAAAGAAGTCTTTGAGGGGCTTTCCTTGTTCCCTCATGCTGCTGATGATCAGACCGAAGCACATGGAAAACACCACCAGGCCTAGAGCGTTAACTCCGTTCACTGAGCCCGGTGCAGGAATCATCTCCTCGTGGGTCAACTGCTGGCTACCATTGAGCGTGAATATTGTGTCATTCACCGTCATCTTCACAAAGACCACTCTCTTCACGTACTGTGTCTTAAACTGCGTTTTTGGAGGGAAAGCAAGAAAGGATTAATTCAGGGAAGAGCATCTCACTTTGAGAAAGAACACTTGATATTCATGGTCATCAAAGACAAAGAAAGCATGCAGCTCTGCACTCTGTGATTCTGACACTCAGTGGTGCTGACGATTATATCTTGAAGCATCGTTGATGTGCTTTAGTTTTTTGTGTATTATATGTTTTGCATGCAAATTAGGGGTCTCAAACTCAACTGACTGGTCTAGTCTGGTCAAGAGGGGCCGTTGAAATGGTGAAACTGATGAACACAACATAGCAATAATGATATATGTGATGATACTTCAAAGATTTTCAAAATAAGAGTCTTTGTTTTTATATGGAACACTAAACAATTTACAATAAAAAAATGGACTTATGACGCAAAATGAATCTGATTAAAATGATTAATTATTATGAATTTATATTGAGTAAAGGGCCGCATTCAATTGATTGGCGGGCCTCAAGTGGCCCACTGGCCGCGAGTTTGAGTCCTCTGGTGTAAATGTCAATGTTGCTGTAAGAGAAATTAGCTCCAACTTACACAAGTATACACTGTGGCGTTTTGATAAATGAAGTAAATATGTATAAAGTCCAAGCCCCTTTGTGATGTTCTATAATAATATTAGAAAGAATAATAAATAAAACGACATTTTATGTAAGCAGTGAGAGGCAGATAATGTGGAAGGTAACTTACTTGTTTGGTGCACGCTTCAACAAGGTTGGGAGGAAACATGTTTCTGAAAAATCAAAGAAATAACTGAGTATGAGTATGTATGTATATCCATAATTTGATGCTAATTTGTATTCTGCAGCATAAGCCGTAATTTTACAACAAATCTCTTTCTCTGTGGGCAGCCCATGGCCAAGAGGAAAGGAATTGGGCTTGTAACCAGGAAGGTTGCTGGTTCAAGGGCTGGGGGCAAGGCACACATGGGTTAAATGCAGAGGTCAAATTGTGCGTGTGTGTGTTTGTGTGTACGTGTGTGTACCTGATGAGATCCAGGAAGGCATCCGCGGGGCTGACCTTCTCCACTGCCTGCTGCTTCGTGAACTCGTCCTTCGATCCTTTTCCAGGGTGAATGATGAGCACCATGACGATGCCGATGAACACAGCAATGACTGTGGTGGTGGTGTAGTAGATCACCGCCTTCATGCCCATTTTGCCAGAGGCGCGGCTGTCCAGAGCAGCCATACCTGAGAAGGAAGGTACACGTAACATAGAATAATGTCAAACAAGTAGCTCACACTGGATTAACATATACATACATAACAATACAGCAATAAAAGAATAAAGGTTTAAGTCACTGGCTGAAAAACACCAAAAAACATGGGAAGACAATATCATCAGACATTGTTCAACTTTCATGTGGGGGAGGAATACCAGGTTGTTCCTGTAGAGGGAGCAGCAGTGCAGCAACTGTGAAGCCTCATGTTAGAGGGAGCTCCATGTGGTAATTATTGACATTGGGGGGAGGTCCAAAAACAGCTCATTCATTTCATTTGAAAGAATTTGCCTGGCTGTTTGAAAAATATTGCATTTCTTACTTTGTTGTTGTTGTTGTAATATGTTATGTAAGTGTCTGTAAGTGTATATAGCATGAGAAAAAAACCTATCTGGATCATCTGCTGCACGACAACAAAAAGAGAGAGGAAACATAATCTGACTCTGATCTTAATCACATGCTCTTTGGACAGTGTCCAAAGGAAGATCACAAATGCAAATGCCTTCATATACAGCATAGTATAGTATAGTATAGTATAGTATAGTATAGTATAGTATAGTCTAGTATAGTATAGTATAGTATAGTGTAGTATAGTATAGTATAGTATAGTATAGTATAGTATAGTATAGTATAGTATAAGCAGGTGAATGAAGAGGACAGGTAAATTGGGGCTAATTAAGGTCCTTGAGTGAGTGACCTTTGTGACCTTTGACCCATTTTGACTGATACATCATGTGTTTTACGTATTTTATTTTTTCAGCACTTTAATTTGTAAAGGTTTGCCTTTAATTAAAAAAATTAATGTGATATATGTGTCCCCTTGTCCTTTTTGTGTGACACAAGAAAGAACCCCAACCTTGTTAAAAAGCAATTAAGTACATTTTAAACAAGCTACTTTAAAAAAAAAAAAAAAAAAATTTACTTGAGTACATTTTTAGACCAGTACAGTACTTCTGCTTAAGTAAAATTGGATCAAAAATAGTGGTACTTTTACTTGAGTAGAATATTTCAGTACTCCACCTCTGCATAAGTTATATTATACAATGATACACAGAAATGTATGTATGCATGTAGGTCAAGCCAAAGCCACGGCAAACGAAACATAGCTGTGAAAATGCAACATCTGCGTTATTCTGGTTCTGAAATATCTGCTCACGGTCAGATGACGGATAAATAGCCTCCTGTGGTCGTTCTGTGTTGGCTACAATTGACATGGAAGAATGGATATGTATGTGCGCCGCACTGTGTGGTGAGTTTGATTCCTCGGGCCGACTTAAACACTGCAATTTCATGCAACATGAGAGGGAGTTTTAGACTTTTAAAACTGACAAACTAGTGATGGAGAGAGAGAGAGATTTCGAGGAGTCACAGAGCCCCGTCCTACGCTGCTCTTATAGTATTAAGTGGACTTTGTAAGGATAACGGTAGTAAAAAAAAGAAATACAGCCTTTCAGGGATCTGGATTTGGAAACAGACAATCTGCCTCAATAGGCGTGACAGTGGCATTTCTTTTTCAAAGTGTCAGGTCCCATAATGGCCATTTTCTTTCATTCAAAGCGGTACAAGGCAAAGCGGGCTTTGTGTGACGGGAGATCTATGTGATCCTTTCACACATGGTACTTCAATCCACTGGGTGTGTGTGTGCGCGTGTTCTTGTATGGGTGTCTTTGTGAGGACCAACAAAACGTATATAGCTAAGGAAATAAGGACATTTTGGGAAAATTAGGACATTTTGGGAAAATTAGGACATTTTGGGAAAATTAGGACATTTTGGGAAAATTAGGACATTTTGGCTGCATGGTCCTCATATTCTGACACCCCTTTTTCAGGGTTAAGACCTGGTTTGAGGGTTAGGGTTAAATTAGGGTGAAGGTCTTGGTTAGGATTAATCACTTAAGTTGGGTTAGGGTAAGGGGCTAGAGCAGGGGTCTCAAACTGACGGCCCCGGGCCACATGCAGCCCCCAAATCAATTGCATGTGGCCCACCAAATTAATAATCAACTCAATGCAATGTCCTCTGAAGTCATGGAAACCGTGTGTGTGTGTGTGTATGTGTGTGTGTGTATACCTAGGACCCCTCCTTTGGCCCTCGCCCATGTCTTGAATCTTTTATCCTTCTCTGATCCTTCTTCCTCCCCCTCCTCATCCTTTACCTCCCTCATTGTCCTCTACCCAAATTCTTTACCTCACGTCTCAACTACCCCTTGTTCTTCTTACGTAGTTACCCTCTCGTGCTCTTCCTCCTCTTCCTCCCCCACATCTTGCCTCTGTGCGACTCTTTCTTGCACGCTGATGTTATTGCAGCAATCCTCTTTCATTGCTACCTTTTTCCTCCCAAGCATCCACCCACCCCCCTCTCCTCCTCCTCCATCCACTGCCCTCCTCCTCCTCCTCCTCTTCCTTCCCCGGCCTGGGAAAACTTGTTGACACACGCACAATGATCCCTGGCCTGTTGACCAGGCAACAACAGACGCAGCCTCACCAATTCCATCCTTTCAAAAGAGTGAAATAATCAAGGCTGAAGGAGTGCAGGGAGAATGACTTTCTTTCTCATAAGGGGAATGTTCATCAAACACAAAAGTAGGCTTTAGGGGGGCAACTCCAAGAGGTCTGGCTCTTCAAGCAGTTAACACTGGAGAAAGTCTGACTTTACTGGAAACCTATACAGCCAGATATACCATCATTTTTATAGAAAATAATCTGTTTTTTAATAATCAGGTTAATCTGTTTTTAACCTGCAATAATTTAATAAAACTGCAGGTTACGCACACTGACACTGCAGCAGCTCTATCAACAACTATTTTACCGCCCTCAAATGGCTGCAGGGGGGAATGCTTCTCATGCAGTAGCATGTAGGACATCAGATAACGACGTAAAGGCAGTGTTTTGGTTGTGTCTGGTTCTCGGGACGCACTGCAATCCAACACACCTGATATTCAAATGGTCAGCTCGTCAACGAGTTCTGCAAAACCCCTGGTGGCGGGGAATTAAATCACGTTTGTTGGAGCAGGATTGAGAATAAAACTGTCAGGAAAAGAGGATCCACAGAAGTTTGCAAATCTGAACTTTAGGTTTAGAAAATAAAGAAATAAACAACAAAACTGGCTACTATTACAACTTGACTTATATCACGGTCTTCGACATCCTCTGCTTTTTACATCTCGTGTTGGTCCAAGTCCCTCCTCTATAATCATCATCCTTTTCCCTCTTTTTATTGCCTTCTTCCTGCCAAGCCCCCTCTCTCTCTCTCTCTCGCTCTATAAATACTTGGCAGTGGATCAGATTTCCTCCACGGGCAATGTGGATTTGTTTGTTGCAAAACATACATTGACTGGGGGTTAGTGCGATGTGGATGCTTGAGTGAGCGCGTGTGGGGCAGATGTGGTTATGGATGAAGAAGATCAGTGCAGAACACTGCAGCTGGATTTTTTTTTTTTTTCAATCCTCTCGTGTCTGTGCACCAGACTGTCATTCCAACAATGTCGAGCCTCCGGCGTCCCTCTGGAAGCTGTCAATTCCAGAATGTTTAAGAATCACACGTTGCAGTCACACGAAAAATACATTTTTGTCTTTAGGTTGTCTTGATTCTCCAGGGCATACAGTAGTTTCAGCAGAAGTATGAAACAAAGGTGAACGAAAAAGAAGATTCTCAGATTTTCCGACAACCTGCTGAAGAATGTAACCAGATCATACAGTTGGCCTCAATAGTTCCACGCTGTGATAGAAGAGGCTTTCAAGAGAAGATTTTACAGTTTGGAAGAAGGCAGCAGCAGTGGATGAGCAACAATTAAATATGTTGGCTTTATATCAGTGCATTTGCTGCGGCTGAATTGGTTTCCTGCATACGTGGCATTCTTTCTTTTGATCGATTATCGACTGTTGCGGATACATGACGCTCTGGTGCAAGAATGTGAAGTCTAGAATTGTTGTACAGTATACAATTATGAAAATGATGGCTTTAAGTCTCTTTTTGGAGGCTGGGAAACAAACGTTTTTAACATGGCAACAGCAAGGGAAAGTTTGTTCGAAGTTGACTTTTGTTTTTCATTTGTAAAGCAGGAATTACAGCTGATGAATTCAATTAGGATGCGTGCACGCACACACACACACACACACGTATACGCGCACGGTGCTGAATCCCTTGGTTACAGAACATCTTTGTTGTTTTCCACATGTAGCTGTGGTCATGTGACATGATGTCAGAGGACGCTGATGTTACGCTCTGCTGCAGCACAAAGTAGGTTATTATCGGACATCGGGTCTCTCTATCATCCCCTCAGGAGACGGACCTGTTGCTCTGTCAGTGACTGTTCTACAAGTGGACATTTTGGTGTCAGTTTGAATCACTGCTGCTGCTTGTTGGTGGTTTTGAAAACTCACATTTATCACATCTATAAACTGAAAAACCCTAACCCAGTGGCCTACTCTAACTGGGATTATATTAATGAGCCATATACAGTAAATGGTGATAAATAAAATATCCATTCCTGGATCATCAGAAGTGAATTCATGATCATATCTTACAGTTTTGTCTGAAAGAAAAGGCCCAGATTTATTCTGATGTTCTGAACATTCAAATGAATCCACCAAAACACCAAAAATGACTGGACTGTGTGTTACTACAAGAATTTGATCAGGTGTGAGACCAAGTGTGTTTCAACATATCTCTCTCTATATCTGTCTCTGTCTGTCTCTTCAGCTCGTGACGTTATCCTAACCCCGTCCACCACTGGGCCCAAAACCAACAAACAGCATCAGGCTGAACAAACAACTGACTCACTCTCTGCCGCTCACGATACGAGTCGGAGATCGGAGCCGGAAAACAACAAACAGCACTGTCACTGGTACGAGCCTTTCACACAGAGGACACGCACTACTCTACCTACATATATTCTAACGCAAACAGTCAGACAGAATCCCCTTGTTTTGCCGGCTTTTCCGCAGGCGGGAGGAGCTATAGGATGGAATGAGTTTTCCGGGTAATGGGGCTATTTGTATAGAGAGTATATTTTTTTCTGAGAAATCTGTGGAGCCAAGCTGAGGGAAAATGTTGGAAGGTTTGTGATATTCAAGAAAATAGTCAGAGCTGTGTGTGGTGACTGAGTTGTTTCACGCTAATTTAAACCAAAACAATGTCATACAGTTGGAATTGTGCCTCAGGGTCTGTGAAAGTCTAAGCTGTGTGTGAGTTCATTTTAGATATAGTTTAACTAAAGGAAAAAGGCCAAAGACAACTTCCGCACAATTTCAACTAAGCGGGAGTGCTGTGGTTAATCTTTTATGATGAGTAAATTATTATTTTAGATATACACTACCGGTCAAAAGTTGGGGGTCACTTAGAAAAGTCCTTATCTTTGAAGGAAAAGCACTTTTTTCAATGAATATAACATTAAAATGAATCAGAAATACACTCTATACATTGTTAATGGGGTAAACGACTATTCTAGCTGCTGGATTTTAATGGAATATACAAAGGTGTATAAAGGCCCATTTCCAGTGTTCTAACATTGTGGGCAAAATTATTATTTGGAATAGAAAACATTATTTCTAATCTTGTCAATGTCTTGACTATATTTTCCAACTCTTTTGATGAATAAAAGTGTAAAAATATTGTATAGGTGACCCCAAACCCTTGAATGGTAGTGTATATTCTTATGTATATTCATATTTTGAGTAGTAGATGTAATTTCGGACACTTTTGTGGTCACTTTTTTGTCATTCTTTAGTCTGTTTGCGGCTGTCTCACTTTTTTTTCTAGTGTAATATTGTAATTTCCTCTGTTTCGACCAGTGCTTGGGTTGTGTGCAGCGTGGGAATGTCACCAGGTGAGACATAACATCAAAAAACCCGCTACACTCGTGGAGCTGATAACCTTGATCGGTGTGGTGTGTGTGAACTCATCAGACACTTGTTCGTGTTAAAAAACGTCATGCGTTAGAGTCATAAGTTACTTTGGTGTCTTTGGTGTCCATACCTGTGATGAGACTGGAAACCAGCAGGGGCAGCACCAGCATCTGGAGCATTCTCATCAGCAGCTCTCCAGGAAAAGACAGGAAGGTCACTTCACGGTAAGTCATCTTATATGGCCGCAGAGAAAATCCCAGGATTATACCTGTGGTTAGAATCAAATATAAAGTCAAAACATATACGTAAAAGAGGTGGTGTGTTTATGTGTTGCTGTTCTATTGACAAGGTCAGCAGAAGTTCTTTCATCCATTGTTAGTCGCAGCTGTAAAGGCCCAAAATGGTTGGCCAAGGGCTTTGTAGTGGGGAATATCCTGCATTTAACATGAAGGTAAATGAATTTGGCATGGCATGGTGTAATTCTAGCCGTGCAGCAGATGTGCAGGCCATGTGTGGGCTATTCTCTCTTCCTACAGAGTAGGTTCCAGGGGGTTAATGGCAAAAGGGCAAAGGTCACCGACAGGGTCAGGAAAAAGACCAGTCCCCTAACTTAATCTGGTTTCCTCTGGTTTTTTCTCTTGTGAGTTTATTTCTATTCTTTATCCTTCTTCTGTCCTGGTCACACCAGGATGATGGATCATCCAAGCAAAGTAAAAGTTTTCAATCAACTATAACAGTATTAGTATTTACCAGTTGAGTGTCGCGTCTAATAAACGTCCCCACTCACCAAAGATGACAGCAGCAACCGTTAATATCACAAAGGCATTTTTCAGGAAGAATCTCTTCACGT
Organism: Microchirus variegatus; assembly: GCF_963457635.1. Taxonomy (NCBI): domain Eukaryota; kingdom Metazoa; phylum Chordata; class Actinopteri; order Pleuronectiformes; family Soleidae; genus Microchirus; species Microchirus variegatus. The sequence continues at coordinate 9,455,552 of NC_139819.1, read as the reverse complement.
CGTCCCTCGTGATGCTCTGCGCTCTCTTCCTGGCCAGCAGACACTGAGAACGGATCCCGTCCTGGATGTGTCCCAGACCTCTGCGGGTTCTCTGAGGGTTCTCTCCATTGCGTTGAGTCATAGCTTGCCGCCGGAACTCGGAACTCCCTTTAAAGTGTGATTTTGGAACACCTTGATGGTGCTGCTTCTTCACTTGTCTCACTCCTCTCCTTTGGTTTGGAGGCTTAAAAGTTGCCTGATTGAGAAGGAAAGACATGAATGAGACTTAGACACTTGGACACTAAAAAGGAAATGTTGACAACCTCCTGTAATCCCCTGTATTTAATCTGCAGTGAAACTATGAAGGTCTCACTCCAACTCTAACATCTGACATATCATTTACAATCTTTCGACGTAACCACGCAAATTCACAGAAGAGAGAGCATGTGTTGCAACTGTAAAGGCATGCCAAGCTCTCTGCACTATACACGTGTAGTTAAAGTGAAATGGTCACACTGACACACATTCAAACTCCCACACATGCACACACATAATGATTACTGGTCAAATCCCCAAAAAAAGCATCTGTATAAATATAGAAATGGTAGAATACTGAAATAAAAGTAGATTCTGTACCTTTAGACTTGAGTCAGTAACTTCCTTTGGGGTAATTTCTCAGCTCTTTGATTTCGTTTTGTTTGTTTGTTTTCAGGGGTGCAAAAGCTCAGTTTTTTTTTTTAAAGCGCGGTCTGTTAGAGGAGGACAGGAAGTTCTTTGGCTGTGAGCTGGCTCGTGTAGGCGACCAGCAATGAAGAGAAAGAGGGGAGGGGAGGAGAGAGAGAGAGAAAAGGAGGGAGCCAGTGAGAGGACGGAGGCGGTGCTATAGTAAGAGAAAAACTAATGAAGGCATGTGGAGAGTTCAGGCGGAGACTAAAAAAAGTGAAGTAAGGTAGAGGGAGGAAGAGGAGGAGGGGGGGGAGGGGAGGGGGGGGGGGGGGCGTTTGCAGATGAGGGGGAGCTTGACGAATAATGAGCTTTCCAAGCAGGAAAGAGGGAGAAAGGGCCTTCTGTCCTTCTGGACCTTCCTTTCACATGGCTTTTCACGCTTGATAAGTTCAGCCGGATTGAAGATTACTGTGGAGTGTGAGCGAACAGAGGAGAATACAAATCCATCAAAGAATATGGCATAAGGACTGTCCCACATTTTTAAAACCCCACCGATTGTGACGGCAAGTCAATATTTACCATGTGCCAGTGGTGCAACTACTCCTCCTCCTCACGCCTTTTGGGCTGTGGACGTTCATTGGAAGTCTGCAGGTTTATGAGGAAACAAGATGAATACTGTGATAATGACTCTGTAAGGTTTAAAATAACTCCAAGGATAGTGATTCAGTCAGGAGTTTATTTTGTCTGGGAAATTCAAGGATTTCGTCAAGTCAAAAAGGAGGGCGTGAAAGGAGTGAGCATGTTTGTGTGTGTCTGTCTTTTCTTACTCATACCAATGGAATCCATTTTTGGAAGGGATACACACACACACACACACACACACACACACAAAGTAGAGGTATTTGTAAGAATAAACACACCAACATAGTTTTTATCTTCAATTTATTAATTTTCTGCACTTGCATGGGTGTAACATATACTCAAAATGTGACAAAACTGGTGTGTGATTGTATTTGTTTCATATTATTTATACAAGGAATTTTCAGCAATTGCTTTTGTTTTTGTGTTTTAAAAAAAAACAAAACACAACAGTGTCCACAGAACCTCCTCTGGTCAAAATCTACTCAACCAATTTACAGGGAATTTCGTGAATGGACAGGAACATGACCCATACTCAACAAAAATATAAACGGACAAACTTGAAATGGTGAACAAAAATAGAATGTCATGATATTTGCTCAGATCCTTGATGCATTTGTTTATGGAATGATTTGTTTTGCTCAAACCCAGTAGTCCAGTGTCACTTGGCCACTCCTACTGACTACAATCTCAGATTGAGCATTTCAACTCACGAGAGTCATGGAGCATGGCAGAGTGGTGGTCAATATGCGTCACCAGTACACAGACACTCCTTATGGTCTGGTCAATAAAAGGGCACACCAAAATGTGGACTTTTGTCACTTGTCAATATGCCACAGATGTCACAAATCACGAGGGAGCGTGCCATTGGCATGCTGAGTGCTGGCTTGAGCGTTACAGCTGCGGCAACACAACTGAATGTGCGTCATTCCACGATCATTCCAGGCCACGGTCGACAACCGGGTGATGTCCATGCGTCTGTGTGAGGCTAATGGTGGACACACACATTTGTGAACTTGGATCATCATACTCCAGGACTTTTGTTTTGAAATGTATCCTAATGCTCGCAAATTAAAGCCTCTTTATTGATAAAGTTGTACTGTTGTTTTTGGATAGTTACTCTGTTTTGTCACGTAACAATGACTACAAGTTTTTCTTTGTGCGTTTATGTTTTTGTTGAGTGTACAAACTGCAGAAGAAAAAAAAATCATTCAGCGCAAAATTTTTCCCAGGGTTTTTGTGCCTTTAAATCCCATAATTGGAAACATTGCCCAATGTGGAATTTCTGTAAGACACACAGGGGAGTGTGAAAACCGATCTGCTCGATAGAGTCAACAATACTGGTTGACGAGTCTATAAGTTTAATTAAGAATTAAATATTGTGACAATTAAAGCGCAGAATAAACAAGAAATAAGACAATGGGATTTTTTGGGTAACCATTATTATCTTTTAACAAACTATGTAATGTGTTATGGTGTTCCTCTTGTACTCTGAAACACTGAAGAGTCGATCCTTTAACCATTCAGTCTTCAGACTGAGTCACTGGCTTGCCGGTTGGTCATTGTATGGTCAAGGTTGTACATCCCTCTATATTTACTGGAATTACATTGAGACACTAATTAAAAGACGCTGAACCAACAATCATCTTCTCAAAGACTGTTGTTATACCTGTAAACAGAGTTAATAATACTGCTTACTGTACCAGAATACAAACTCTGATATTTCCCTTACAACCTCTTTGGATGGTCTTTGTGATATTGATATAAGTAACGGACACAAAAAGGCGGCGTCGTCCCATCTTTCATCTTAGTGTGAGTTTAACCCAACTGTCAAAAAAATGACCATTATCTTTAAGGTCCTGTGCCTAAGAATTAGTGACAACTTTTAAGACATACTTAAAAAATATTCTATCTCCGCCAAAAGAGACTTCCTCAGTGAATCAACTGGAGACGTCTGCTGACACAACTAACTGTCACATGATGCTGCATGGAGATATTATCACCCTCTGCATGTTTCTGAAGGCTTACATTTCACAAATTCCAGAACATAAATATACATAAAAAGTGAAAAACTATTATCAGTTAATTCATCTTTAAATAAATAACACATTTACGCTGTAAGTCGTTGTCAGACAGGAATGGATTTGGCTTTTTCCTCACAAGGAAACACAAAGTAATTCATTGACTTAACTCTATATTTACAATCTGGCTTGAGCACATTGCTCTGCGTGTGTGTCTGAAATAACTAATGTGAAAATGTTGATGGTTGACCACAGCCAACGGGCAAATGATTCATTCATTTAAAACAAATACAATAAATGTCTTAATTGTGCAGAATCCAGACTATTTTATAAAGAAATTTTGCACAACAAAAAAAAATTTCTTGACACCAAATCCAAATTCAGGCGTTCTCATCAATAAACCTCAAGTCATCTGGAAAGCTTCAAGTCAGAACCTCTCCATTCCCTACACTCACCACAGCGACCCACATGGCATCCATCACACTGCTATCCCAACAAGCAACAACAGACAACAGACTCCTTTGTCTTCTGCAGGCAAAGCGAAGGGATTGGCTGGTGTTGGCTGAAGAGCAGAACTTGTCAATTGAAGAAAGGGGGGAAAAGAAGAAGAAGAAGAATTAGGAGCCCTGCCATAAAACACCACAGAGAAACAGGTGAATGGGACAAATTACCATGGCTGCTGGGTAGAAAACGTGTTGCCTTGTGCATGTACTTTATCACAATGTGGGGACAAAAAAATACACTGTCCCTCTGCCCTCAACAGCATATTCTTGTATAATTATTTTCAGGCTGTTTTAAAAAAAAAGAAGACATTTTTCTCTTACCCATAAAACTTTTGTGAATGGAAAGAGACCACATTGCCTTAAATACTTCAGCAGAGATTTTGGTCTCAACTCTGCTCAACACAAACAGCAGTAATTAGGTTTTATGTCCCGTTGGGACACTCTGTTCATTCAGCGTTGACCACAGGAGCCATGTGCTCTCAATGGTGTCGCAGAACACTGTGAAAACATCAAAGTGGAGACTCAGATGTTGAGGAATCCATGCCACCAAAGTCATAAAAAACATATATAAAACAGTATAGACTGCAGTGCATGAGCTTTGGTAGTATTTGTTTTTTTTAAGTTAATATTCTGCCTCTCTTTGGTCTTGGTGAACAGAAACGACGATGTTTGCAGCCATTTTGCTTTACGAGTACCCGCCTCCATCCCTTACTAATTAACATATTTAATCAGCTTCATAATTTTGTATAGAGAGATGTGTTCACATACACCCAATATATAATTAAAGGTGCATTATGTAATAAATCTAAAGCAACTGGCCATAAAATCCTCCTAACATGTCACAGAGACTCAGGAATAATGTTCATATGACAAACTGAACTCACCAACAACAACAGTACAGCCAAAATATTTGCATTAAAAAAAATATTTTGCAGACTGCAAATCATGTTTATGTTTTGAAATCATGTTTTGGCATGTGGCGCCACCTACCGCCGTCTACCAATCATTGCAGTCAGTAGAGTCTCAGCTGCCGAGCAACCACGGGTTGCCAGTTATGTTAGAAAACTAAACCTAAAAGACCTCTGTATTTTGAATTTGAATGTAGTAACCATTTTTGGCCACATTCCTACATATGGCACCTTTAACCATAATATATCATTCATTCATGTCAGTGTCATTTAGTTCTCACATAACCTTCATATAAATAAAAGTACAATAATAATCATCATACATATAGACATATATATCTAATACAAGCCATATTATTTACATTTACAGAAAACAAACACAAGAGGGACCAAGTGATAATAAACACACTTAAATAAAGAATTAAAGATTAAATAAGATAGCTAGATATAGACAGACCGAAACATAACTTGAGTTAAATTAAGCTGATGATGACATCAGCAGGATATAGGCTTAATAAAAAAAAGATCCGGTGTCACAAACTCTCCCACAAACATGTAGTCAATACAAAAATAAATAAACGCAGACTATTTCCCCAACAACTGACTGTGTGCAACTCAAGCCGCTCCAAACTCCTCCATCGGTGCTGGTTGTCTAAGATGGGAGTGGTCCCCTCCCAGGAGGGTGATGTATCCAGGACAGGTTATAAGATCTGCAGTCTACAGTGGTCCTCTGGGGACACGCAGAACTGGGGACACATTGTTGAGCTGCATCATTGTGCGTGAGGGTTTCCCATGGATCAGATGTTACAGACTTCAAACCCAGGGGTCTCAGTGCGCTCATAGCTGTTGTTCAATGGGCACGATGGGAGCCAAGGCTGCTCACACACACACACACAAACACACACACAGACTCTCACCGGTCTGAATGGAGCCACGCTGGACCTGGTCCCAGTGTGGTTGGTTCTGTGGATGTGGTCCATACAGGAGCTGAACTCGTTGTAGTTACAGTAACATAATTGTCATGGTGTTGATTAATCAGCATAAAGTATAGTACACACACACTGACAGTATGAACTTATCTATATATTTAGTGTTATATTAAAAATACACATTTTATTAGATTATGTAATTTATTATTTTAATAATAAATTACATAATATAATACTCTATTTAAAAATAAATAGAGTGTGCAGCCTCTTCTAAAGCAGGAGAAAGTCCTGGCCTCTTTGATCAGCATCCACTTGTACACTCTATGCCCTAAGATTCATTATCTTACTGTGAAACCAAACAAATACGTATAATATCAATGTTTAACAAAAGAAAATCCAGGGTATATAACTGAAACTGATTTCAGATACACATGGGTTCAAGTTCCAGGTTTCCCAAATAAACTGCGCCCCGTGGTGCCAAAGGGGAGTGACTGGAAATCTGACCGAGTTTTGTTGAAGATGCGTTTGATGTTATCAAAATAAAATACGACATACGACACCCCCCTCTGTCTGAAGTGGATTAATAATGTTGACAAGTGAACAATAAAAAAAAGGAAGGACAATATCATTGTAAACACTCAGCTCCCTGTCTTCTCTTATCACAGACGCAGCATCTCAGACACAGACTGTCCCATCACCTCTGAGCTGAACTTTCCTCAAAATTAACATGTACAACATTTATTATTATAAAGTGTGTTTATTACTTTATAATCCATTCATTTTCTACTGCCTTTTCCTCCACATGAGGGTCACTGCTGACAATCTCAGCTGACATATGGGGCGACCATGGTACACCACAGGTAACCAGTCCATCACAGGGACACATAGAGACAAACAACAATCCACTCTCACGTTCACACCTATACAGTCAATTAGAGTGTCCAAATTTACCTGATCCTAAGAAGTAATGGATGGACATCAGTGTTACGTAATATATCTCTAAAAGATATTTTTTAATTTATTCAACCAAGTGTGTTCTGGCCAAAGACATGAAGTCAGCAGCACAGTTACAATCAAACCAAGTACAACAAGGTTACAGACAAACAGTCAGCAGCCATGCATACTGTACAAAGTATACAAATACGCACTTTTCAGGATCAACATCATAATCATAAAACCCCAAGCAACCATACAAACCCCATAGAGGGATGAACCTGAGCTGTACCATCTAGCTCCATCTAGTGGTAGCAACTGATCATAGCTTTAAAACAGTATACATGCATTTCCTGCTAGATTTGCTCACAGATTATTCAAATGTTGTTTTAGTTTTCAGTCTTTCTTTATGTATATATATATTAGAATTGGTAAGTATTTATTTGCTGCATTGATTAAACTGCACTGTTGCTGGATTATATTAAGTATTCCACTATAAAAGAAGAGCTGCGTGAATTATATGTGCTTATAATTGTTTTTATTTATTTATTTATTTATTTATTTATTTATTTATTTATTTATTTATTTATTTATTTATTTATTCACATATTTGGACATAATTTTTCCTCACACAGCAGTAAGACATACAGGCTACACGTCCAATTTGATTTAGACTCTTCATTACATTAAGTTAAATTTGTCTTTGGTGTGCATGGATACCAATAGAATAGTCTATATTCTCCAATGTATGGTCGACTAAAATGTCATTTATCAGTGAAAATACTTATGACATAAGGGCCTGAATGATCATGCTGTCTTTTAACATTAGTCCAAGAATGGTGGGGTGGGTTAAGGAGAGAATGTAAGCTGACAGATGGCAGCACTAAGTAAGCACCTGCAAACGCTGCCAGGTTTTATCTGTCACTGTCACGATCAGCCTGGAGCACTGCGGGGCTATTGAGGCGAAGCTACAGAGAGAAATGTGAACACAAACAGGACAGATTTTTCTCACCTGAAGATGGAGAATATTCTCGAGGAGTGGCCGGAATCCCTGGACATTTTGGGCTCAGTTTGGATGGATGCACTGGGACTGTTTAGCGCAGCTGAGAACTGGTCTGTTTGTCTGAATCTTGTACGACATCTGTGTCTGGATCTGCTGAACCACATGGATTTTTTACTGGAACACCAAGGTGTCTGCTTCAATGTGCTGGGCCCTCTGTTCTCCGACGAGCCGTATGCATGGATGCTGTTGCAAAACTGAGATGGTCTGAAGATGCAATGACAGTTTAAAAAACATTTTTGCAAAAATGTAGACATGAGATAAATCCAAAGCTCTTATTCTCTCTTCCTTTGACATGCAGTTTGTCCACTTTGTTGTGTCACCTTTGCTTTAACACAAAAAAAATGACTTCTGAGAATAACAAGAGCTGCTTTTCACTTTAACACCTTCGCTTCTGCTAAATGCTACACGTTCATTTAATTCATTATTCATTGGATTGAATTATAGAGCTTTCTTATCAAACTGGAAGAGAATACTCACAGAACAGTTGTGCTGCATTGTTCCAGCTTTAATTCCAGAGAATATACTGAGAATATCATCGTACAGTCCACATACTGTATCATACAAACATAGAGTACATACAATACCCCTTATTTCATTGCTACTTTGCCTCTGTTCTCCATGTGCATTGACCCCAAACCCATCTTCTTCCTATAAAAAGGCAGTTTGTGCCTCTCTACTGACACCTAGTGCTTGCTCATTGTTGGGTTTCTTTGTTTTCTTTGGCTCACCAGGCAAAACGCAGGTCAATATTTGATTAGGTTAGATTTGAACTTTGTAACATTTGTTACAAAGTTCTATAAAAATAAAGTTTATTATTATGATCAATTGATGACGTATCTAAGTTTTTAAACCTACGTCAATTTGTAATTATCTTATAAGACTGCTGTCTGTAAAAGGCTTGAGACTATTTCAATTTTTTTTAAGATTTCTATGTAAATCTGATTAAAAACTACCCATGACCAGACAGATTTAGTTGCGATGATAAAAACAGGAAACAAAGGAAGTGCAAAAGATTGTGTGCATTTGGTGCTTGTAAAATATATCATCTTGTGTCCATGTGAAAACAAATCCATGTAAAACTAAAGTTTTTACATGTGTACAATTAAAACACTTTTTTCTTTAACACATAAGAACAATATTTGTACTACTTTATTACACATTTATTAACTTTGTTTTGCCAATTCAAACATTCGGATATGTACATATATCTTTATATGCCCACAAAAAGGGATTATGCAACTCATATGTGGCTATAAATTATTGGTGAACTTTATAATCTTGTTGACCTTAGTTTAACCCCGTACGATGACGCCCCGAAAACCCTGTATTTGTCGAGACGAGTCCTTCTAGAGTTTCCTGGAGTCTCGCCTACATTACCCAGAAGCCCCTGCTTCGCCGGCGTGAGCAGGCACGCTCGTTACACAATGTTCTTTCAAAGGTTGTGTACATTTGACAGCGCACAGAACGGACTCGTCGTGACTGTTAGAACAACAACAACAAGTGGACCCTCGTCTCGTGTTTGAGAGAACAATCTCGAAAGGTAAAGCAAAACAAATCACTTTAAATCTGTTCCGCGTGCTTAAAGAAAGGGAAAACTCAGTAAACAAAACTTTAGTTTAGTGACTGTCTGTGAAATTGAACTTGAAACATGACTTTTTGTAGTCTTTGGTAAATGTATTTTGAATTACTTGCTCCTCTTTGACAGTAAACTGAATATATTTGGTCTGGTGACAAGACGAGACATTTTTAGGAAGTTGTCATTCTTTCAGCAATGGCTGATGCTGTATGGACCTAATCAACTAATAGTGAAACAGCTGAGCAAAATAATTGTCACTCTTTTACACATAATGCTATTTGTACATATTCTTGTATAGCATTTTTAGTGAGGACACTTAACTTAACCATAACTACTACTGGCTTAATCTTAACCCTGACTTTAAAATATGCTTTCACCTTAAAATGTAGCAATTTACATTATGGGGATTTGATTTGTGTCCCCATAAGGAAGAATAGTCCCCATAATGGGACTGTGTAAACAGATTTGTGTCCTCACAACACAAGGAATGCCAAGTATACACACACACAAACACACATCTAGATATTTGTGTACAAATCTCACACATTCACACCGTTCTATGTGATTTCCCCTCTCTCCTCTACTTCCAGCTTCCAGTCCCTGAGTGTCATACAAATTCTCCCTGTTATCTGTAGATAAGAGCTGATATCCAGTGAGTTGGCTGTTTATTTATTTCTTCGTCTCCCTCTGTTGATCTTTCTGTTCCTCCTCTCCAGTCTGTCACCATGAGCTCCTCCTGACATCTGCCCCCGGTTCGTCCATCGACATGAGCGGCGCTGCTCTGGCTGTTGTGGTTGTCGTTGTCTTCTTCTTGGCCCTATGCCTCCTCCAGCGCTACGGAGACCTGAGGAAGCAGCAGCGGATGGTCCTCTTAGGGACCCTGCTCTCCTGGTACCTCTGCTTTCTCATCGTCTTCATCCTGCCACTTGATGTCAGCACGGTAGGAAGTTTCCCACCATGGTAACCAGTGTTACTTATTTTTCTCGGGACAAAAACAGGATCAACAGGATGTAAATGTGTGGGTGTGTATTTGATTGTCCTTGAGTTTTATTTACACTGCACCTGCCTTATGTACCCATACCATTGTTAAGAGATGAATCTTGAGTCTTTATTATCATTATCTGTTTACCTGACTCTGCCCCTAGACCGTCTACAGGCAGTGTCTTCTAGACACTTCAAACCAACCTACGCCTTTAACTCCGAATAATCAGACTCAATTCAGCTCATCTCTTTACCCATCTGTGCGGTAAGGAAAGCACTTTTTGATTTACTGGTACCTGGACTACCATTACAGTTCAGTCTGATTCTACATGTTATATTCCAACCCATTCAACATCATACACAGAATATAATCTTTCTTTTTTTTTTCTTCTTTTTTTTATCTGCAGTTGATAGTAACTACACAAACTGTTTTTTGTTTACTATTCCAATTGGACTTTATCCTCAGCAGTTATTAATATTTTTAATTTATATTACGTTATACCACCAGAAATCATGAATATTTTTTTCAAAAATGTGTTTAAAACTAGCGCATGTCTTTGAACCAGCGCAGAAAAACTAATTTTTCTGTTCAGGAATGCAAGTAAATAACTATATTTTTTCTTAATCAAGAAAAATAATGAGCTTTACTATTTTTTTTTCTAAAACAGTACATGTTTAACAATAATAATTATATTTTAGCATTAAACATATCATTTTGGTTAAAGCACTTCTACATACTGGTGTATTAACCATTACAGAAACATAAAGAATGATTTTGACAATTATAAATGCTGTTAATTTAGGGCACACTGGGTGGTGGTCTAATACATTTCTTGAGCACTGTATGTTTGCTAATAATTTGTCTGTATTGTCTTTTTTACATAATTAACACCAAATCAAACACTAAAAAAGAATGTCTATTTGTTTTCACTTAACTGGTACCAACAAAAGTCTTCATTTTAAGATTAAATGTATTCTATTTATGGTGTTCATAGTGCCGCAAACAATAATTATAAAACTTGGCCGCAGCACGACTGCTCATAAATTAGTTCTATTCCTTTTTGAAACAAATTTAATTTGAAGAAATAGGGTTTGTTTTTTCAACAATAGTATGTAATGAAATGAAATGAAATGACACCCAAATGAAATTGTATTGTATATATATATATGGGCTGTGTTGTGTGTGTGTGTGTATGTATGTGTTAGTGTACCAAAGTGTGAGAAGCCCTGGAGTTACATCCCCGACGGTGTCCTCCCAGTGTTCTGGAGAGTTGTTTATTGGACTTCCCAGTTTCTTACTTGGTGAGGTCTTACACACACACATACACACACACACTCATCCATTGTCTATTTATAATCTGGACAGTTGTGTTTCACTACATTGACTGTCTTCCACTCTCTCTTTGTGTATCTGTGTACACAGGCTGCTCTTGCCCTTCATGCAGTCTTATGCACAGTCCGGCGCTTTCTCCAGGGTTGGAAAGATTAAAACGGCTCTTATTGAAAATGCAATCTATTACGGCACCTACCTCCTCATCTTCATCTCTCTGCTCATCTACGTGGCTGCTCACCCACAGTGGAAACTCACCTGGTAGGTTGAGAATTGCAACTTCGAGAATCAATCGAGAAATAATTTTGTGAGTTATGTGCTATTATGCTGTGTAATAATTGTGCAGGTCAGAACTCCAGACCATCGGTATTACAGCTGCCAACACCTGGGGCCTCTTCCTTCTGGTGCTGTTGCTCGGCAATGGCCTGGTTGAGCTCCCTCGTTCTTATTGGCTCTCATCTTCCCATGGTTACCTGCTGGCAAAGGCCTACTTCAAGGCAGCAAAACTGGCTGCTGAGAAAGCAGCAGCTGAGGAGAACCTAGCAGATGTAATGGAGGTGAGTTCAGTTCAGTACTGTTGAGAGAAGGCTGAAAAATTAAAGTTGACCCTGTTTGTTTAGAAAGCATTTTCAGCTTGTTTTTATTAAAAAGATGATTATTAAATGTTAAATGTAGGAGGTGGCAGCTGTCCATGAATCTGTCAGGCACAACCATTCTCTCAGGAAATGTGTGGACACCATTTTGACTAAGGTGAGAAATAATAATTGTCATATTGCTCTCAGTTTTTGTAGTGGGACGTCCTTCATGTGCTTCTCATCTCTTTTCAGTGTCCCACTGAGTACCAAGAGGACCTGGGAAGAGACGGCGAAACCACTTCTGCCCCTCCCACCGAACATGGACTCGTTAGGCTTCATAAAAAAGTAATTGTCAATTACACTGTTTTAAATGTGGAGTTAAAGCAGCACGTAAAGTAAACATGTCACTTGTTGCCTGTGTGTGTGTGTTTCAGGTTATATCCGCAGTGCAGAGACAAAGTCAGACTCGGGTTCAGTGGTCGATCTTGTTGGACCAGGCTTTTTATCTTGAAGATGTGGCGAAATCCCAGAACAGCCCAGTCAGACACTTTGTCCACAGCCCTCCCTCCACACACGGACACAGCTGGACCCGTAGGTTCATTTACACGCCTACCGTGGGTAAGTTGAGGGTTTAAAGTCAATACACATTTATAATTTTTCTGTCTGTATTTCTTTGACTTATTCTTCTTACCATTTTAAATCTTGTATAGTAGTGCTACCGTCTTTTTCCAGTCATTCTGGGCCTCTAATAAATATTAATGTAGACCCATGGTGCCAGATAAATGACTAAAAATACACATTTCTAAACTGCTAGAAAGGAAATGTGTATTATATGTTCTAATGATCGGTTAAAGTTGATGTGATTTTTAGCCACAGCAAGAAAGGTAAGGCATATTTTAAGATGGTTCCCTGCTCCAACACACCCGATCAAATAGTCAGCTCATCAGCAGGCACTGCAGAAGCCTGATAACGAGCCATTTATTTATTACACCTCCACAGGAAGATTGTTTAATTAAAACATTTTATCAGGTGCAGCCTGTCTCTGTGGTGGTAAAATGAATTAACCCTAACCTTTTGAATTCATGAATAGAGACTGCGATATGAGATGTGTGTAAATTGATTGAATTGGTGTGTCTGTGTGCGTTTGTCGTCCTCAGAGTGGTACTGGGAGTGTGTGTTGAGGCAGGGTTTCTACAGGCTGCTGGCTCTGCTCCTGTGTCTACTCTCCATTGCGGTCGTATGGTCCGAGTGCACCTTCTTCAGCACGCACCCTGTCCTTTCTCTCTTTGCTGTCCTTATTCAGGTCGCTGAAAAAAAATACAACTACATTTCCATCGAGGTGAGCAATATAATATTTCCTAAATGTACTTTAATAAAACGGTGTGCTCTTTGAATGCAGTGCACTGAACTCATCCATTCTCTACCTGTTATTCTCTTTCTCTTCACCAGATGGCGTGCTTCATCACTATCTTCTTCCTCTGTGTGTGTGTATACTCCACAGTGTTCAGGATACGGATTTTCAACTACTATTACCTGGTGCCACATCACCAGACCGATGCTTACAGCCTGCTGTTTAGCGGCATGTATGTACCTCACAAAGCAATAATAACGGCTCACAGATTTCCTTTATATAATGTGTATGCGTTAACATAATTCATTATTATTGTTGGGCTGAAAACAGAAACTTATTCTCTCTACCTTTCCATGATTTACATTATTCTCCGATGAATAATGCCCAAAATATCCTGCCCACTGTACCTTTTGAGTAGAAGCAGAATTTATCCTGACCTTTTCACAGCATTTTCACATCCTGTGTTATGATCGTGTGTCTTCTCTTTATTTTCTCTGCTAAGGTTGTTTTGTCGCCTCACTCCACCTTTGTGCCTCAACTTCCTGGGCCTGATTCACATGGACTCCGCCATCTCGCACCAGGACAGAATACAAACATCATACACTTCTGTGGGTTAAAAACATTTATTTATGCACCCATCGCAGATAACATCAATGTAGTAAAATGTTATAGTATATGATCACAAAAAGAATAATATCTCTGTTTCTTTCCATGTACCAGATCATGGGCTCTATGCATCTGCTCTCCTTCATATCCGATGGCTTCTATATCTATTATCCCATACTGATTTTACTGCTGTGCTTTGCCAGCTTTTACAAGTAAGTAAACCAAAACAATCTATGTTGGTTATTATTGTAATATAGAGACAATATTAAAATATTGTACACATTTACCTTATTGGCTTACTAAAGCTAGATCAGTATATCAGCTGATATTCGCTCACATGGCTGCACACAAATAACATTTGTTTCTATTACACAGTTTATGTGCGGCCTCAGAAATCCATTACTGAGAAGGCAACAATGTTTTGATGGCATATGTGGTGTATAGTATAAAATTAAGCTGCATCTTCATTGTAATACAAATGTTTGACATAAGTGTTTGCTTGGATTTGTAGATTGGTCTCTCGTTGTTTGAACCTCATGGGCTTCCATCAGTACATTACTGATGATGACTTGACCTCAGACTTGGTGAATGAAGGCACGGAACTCATCAGAAGAGGTAGATTTGTCAGAAACTCAATTACTCTGTTTCTGATCTCCTCTAATTTTTGGAGTTAGCTCAAGTGTTATTTAATATCTAATCTAATATCTAATTATCTAATATCTATAAGCATTTACAGTTCTTAATAGGTACTATTGTTATTGTGGCTCTAATTATTGATAACACCATTATACCTATGGTATTATTATTGTCATTCAACAACTGGTGAGACAAAAACACACACACACGTATACATACATATATATATATATATATATATATATATATATAAACACACACATACTAGCTGTTATATTTGTGTATCTTTTTCTTATAATCAGTTAGCATTAAGTTGATGAATGTATGAAAGTAGTGATTATAATTATGAACAAATGTGCGGATGTTTTTCATAATATGGTTAAATATTTCTCCTCCTCGCAGAAAGAAGGAAAAGACAGAAAGCTGAAGATGGAGAAAATCGAAGATGGGTTAGGAATTTTTATTCTCCTGAGAAGCTAATACAAACCATCCTGTTGTCTCACTGTCTCTCTTGGTTAGTGCTCCATCCAGGTATTTATGTACCTGTTTTGTTTTGTGTTTCAGGCCTGGAGGGAGCGGTATGGAGCCCAGGGGACCAGTGAGCAGAACATAGAGGGTTACTCTGAGTTCAAGGATAACAAGTGCAGCCCTTTGACTGCGATCAAGAAAAGCGGTAAGGATAAAAGAAAACAAATGTAACCATGAACGTTGAAAGTTAGCAGAATAATACTGTCCAACAGCAGTGGCAAAATCTGCATCACAACAAACCTCCCTCATCCTTGTATTAATTAGATCTATATTTCGTTTCCAAAAATAAATGCATTTATTGTATCTTTTTTCTTTCCTTTATTTTCAGTAATTACATTTATTAGAGGAGACGGAGAAACGGATGAGCAGCAAACAAACTTACTGCAAGTTGACTCCAATGATGACGCTTCACCAAACAGGAGGTACGTTTTGTTTTTTTTGGTTTTCACTAAATTTATTAGACATATTTGGTGATTTAAAAAGGCTAAATAAGCTAAATCTTAGAATTCTCTTTGTGTTTTACTTTGACAGTCGATCTACCGGAGGACGGTACCAGTCTCTGTCAGTGTCTAGCACGGCCAACTTTGATGAGTTTTGCTAGATTCAGGACTTGAAGGGAATGCAAACAGTTAAATCTCAGGAAAAAAGAGGACAATTATTCTGTGACAAGAATATAATGTATTATAATGTGAAGGGTTAAAGTAAACCTTTTTAACAATTGTTTTCTGTGACTATAAAGTCAACTATTATGTCAAGCAGACATGAGTGTACTGCACCCAAACTGATATTGGCCATGAAGCCAGTCTGTCACGGGACTATTGTTTTTTTTAAATATTCATATTCATAGGAAATATTATGGGCATTACATTTAAATAAAAAGAGCAGTGTTCTGTTTGGGTTATGACATTTTTTGTGTTGGAGTCGATGTGGGGCATGACTTGAAAGCCAATGACAAAATAATTAATATTCATATTGCAGGTGGAAATATTTTTTTTATTATTATTCTTATTGTTGTTGAATAAATGTAACATTTCTTTGAAATTTTACTTAGGGACAAGTGAAAGCGCGGGTCTAAAAAGTATAAAGTAGATTATTTATAAATATAAAGGCTAACAAAAAGCACATTTAATTTTAATTTGCTTTTTATAAATGTGTTGTTGTATAACCTGCGTTTATCCTATATTTCATGTTGAAAAATATCTGCAAGTAATTAAAATAAATAAGTGAATTCAGTCTGATTCCAGGATTGGTCATTACTTGTGTGGTCTCTCCTCAACACAAAAATCTTTCTCAGTGAAAGTTGAATGAGTAAATGTATTACTATCCTCTTCTGTATATAGTACTGGAATTTCACTAAAATCCAATACAAAGAGGAATGCTTTGTCCAGAATCAATATAAATAGGCACTGATGCTATGTCACGTCAGTGGATTTTTTAAAATTATGTTAATGTTCATAACACATAAGAACCTGTATATTAAACTTTGGCTGACATACAACCAATGATCGACATATAAATATATATAATAAAAAATGTCAGATAAGATAATAGATAATAATCATTTACAAGTCCCATGGCAGGGGAAGTTATTAAATCATGTGTGTTATAATTTGGCCTTATTTTGACTATAGTCAGTAGCTCACATGATATCAAAGTCACTGAAAATAATAAATAAATAAAAGATTAAAGTCTACATAGAATATGTACCTGTTTATAGAAATCATGCCCGTTTCTTTTGAGTCCGCGTTACTTTTGACCTCTTCCAGCACCCGTACTACCGTAAGTACAATTACAACGCAAGAAAAATCTGAACCGCCGCTTGTTCACACTGCACTGCAGACTGTAGGTCTATGCCGTGTTGTCTGTATGGAAACAATGAATTACACTGTCTAACGGTGATGTGCGGCTAATTGCGAGCTCGTCGAAACGGTCTGAAACGTATCTCCTCATCCTGAGTCCAACCCTTATTTCCTGCTTCGTGTCTCGAGTGACCAGGGTAAGTAGTTACCGGACAAGCTATCAAGCTAGCCTAACGACGCGAGCATAGGTTGACAACAGTGATTAAAAATTGCAACACATTGGTCGCCACACTCTCTCGGTTTGACCGTCACATTTTAAATGAAGTTATATATATCTTCCGACTTGTTAATCCATCCTGAGCAGACAACAGTCGACCTCTTCCCTGACCCGTGTGCCGCTGGTCAAAGAAAGTAGCTTTTAAATGCTAAAGAAGACAGTCACTCTCGTAACCAGGGCCACCCGTAGTGTTTTATTTCTTATTTGTCGCATCCTGCATTCTCTAAATGTAAACAACAGTCGCCAGGTAAACACGATATATGGTGTATTACCTTATGTACTTATTTCAATCATTATCTTTTATGTGACTGTATTTATTTATGTAGGGTGGGGTTTACCTACGAGTTAAACATCAACCAATATAGCTGATAAAACATTCATATGCGACATTTGCAAGCAGAGAAAAAGGCACTGGCAGATTGTAATTTATTCGTTTCATCAGAAACTTGATGAATGCTGTCTTATAACATGATATAACATAAATTTGACAAACTTAGCTTGTTAGACGACCTGCTTTTGTATTTAGTATTTGGTGCATACAATTCTAGTGCAGCTACAAAATGCGTGTTGTTTAATAATTATGATAAAGCTGAAGCAATTTGGTGTTACATTTACACTTTTTTATGGAGGCAAATAAATACATTGATAAATAACATCTTATATCAGCTGTTGGCTGCCCTGATTTATTTGGCATTGGCTATAGCACAAAAAACATATCTCTTAAAGAATACAGTAAATAATTATTTATTGAAGTTACAACAATATGCTGCTGTTCGATTTACTTTATGATCATGATTCTGCCCTGGATTTCATGTAGGGAAACATGCACTAACTGACCAATTTAAACAGTTATTTGTATCTAGGACAGTCACTCTTGGATTATTTGTTTGTTAGGAACTAGAGCATGGGAAAGGGCTTTAGTTGCATGGACATTAGTCAACGGCAACTACTTAATATTCACTATTGTAACTTTATCCTCTTGTGTGTTTTATCTTCTAAACAACTTTGAGCTGCAGTTTATGTATCAAAGTAGCTGTGACTAAAAGTATTATTATTGTTATTAAAGTCTGACTTTATTCAACCTTCATCACTTGGGCAAGCTTTATATACTACCCATAACTCACTCAAAAACACACACACACATGTATTATTTATGTAAGTAGTGAATGTGTGCTATGTTGACCTTAGCTGTGGTTTGTGTCTCCAGTCTTTAGACAGCCATGGGTGGGTTGGGGAACGGACGTCGTGGAGTAAGATCACCCCCTCTATTGATTGGTGCTCTAATCGCCTGTATCCTGGTTCTGGGATTTAACTATTGGATGTCCAGCTCCCGGAACTTGGAGCTACAGGTGAGTTATAACCTATATTTGTGTGTGTGATTCTGTGGTTTTCAAATGTACAATGTAGCTTTGAGTGTCAATGGCCATAAACAACTTTCAAAATAGTCTATTGACAGATTAGCTATTGCAAATCAGGAAAAGTCCATTCTAATATTTCTACTGTTGTACTTTTACAACTGAACTTCATGAATACGGTCACAATAAATACCCCCAAAAGATTGTATATTTCTTTAAAATACCAAGGGTTTTTCCAGTGTTAATGTTATTGTTATACTATATCTTCTGTGTATATGTACAGTATGTAATTCCTGCTGCTAGGGATCTCTCAATCAAAACAATGACAAACGGCCGATGTTTGAGGCAGCAAGGGATCATGAGCTTCAGCTGTCTTTTTAAGTGACTGATCCTCTTCGTCAATATATATATATATATATATATATATATATGTATATATGTGTATATATGTATATATGTATATATATATATATATATATGTATATATGTATATATGTGTATATGTATATATGTATATATGTGTATATGTATATATGTGTATATATGTATATATGTATATATATATATATATATATATATATGTATATATGTATATATGTGTATATATGTATATATATATATGTATATATGTGTATATATGTATATATATATATATATATATATATATATATATATATATATATATATATATATATATATATATATATATATATTTAATTTTTTATTAAAATTAAATTAAATTTTAAAATTAAGATTCCCTTATTAGTCCCGCAGTGGGGAAATTTCTAATCTCTGCATTTTAACCCATCTGTGAGTTAGTGAACATACACAGCACACAGTGAGGTGAAGTACATGCTAACCCAGAGCAGTGAGCTGCCTGCATTCAGCGGCGCTCGGGGAGCAGTGAGGGGGTCAGGTGCCTTGCTCAAGGGCACTTCAGAACATTGTGGTTGATATAATCTACTGAAAAAGTATATAGTTGCAATATTTAAATGCAGAAATGTTGCATGTTAGGTATTTAAATATATGCCCCATTCAGAGACGGTGTTTACATCAATCAAAGATCCGGTCTCATGTGGATAACACATAAGTGTGGCTATTTACACCAATGCATCCTGGATATGTCCCCTGTGACCACAAAACGTCAGAAACATGGACATGTGTCCTCAAATCTGCTTCAAATGTGTGTTTGATTGGATCTGAGGATACATTCAGCATGTGTTGGGAGTGTGCAGACCTGTATTATGATCTGGATGTGATCAGATCACTCAGGTTGGATGTTAATACCTAGGTCTGAATGGGGTCACTAGGACATTTGCTGATCTAACATTTACTCTTTCTTTCTGTACGTGATGTAGACTAGGCTGTATGAGTTGGAGGGCCAGGTAAGACGGGGAACAACAGAACGAGGAGCGACAGAGTTGAAGAAGATCGAGCTTCAGGAGGAGATCCAGAGACAGAGCGACCAGATCAGCCACATAGAAAACCTCTATAGGACGCAGCTGGAACAGGAACAGGACTCATGCAAACAAGAAAAGGTGTGCACGAACCCCAATCCTCAAGTTTAACAGAACATATTGTGACAGAGATGAATTGTATGTAAACTGTGAAAAAATGTGCAAAGGATATTAGGACCAAATAAAATACCTCCTTAACTTGCTCCCTATTATAGTTTACAATAAACTGACAAACCGTTAAGGAAATATCGCTGTGTCTCTGCCTTTAGGTCAAACTCCAGCGGGACATTTCCTCCTCTGCAAAAATCACACAAGAACTCAAAGGTACCTGCTGACATTTTAACCTATTGCTCTACAACTCTCCATAGAAAAAAAATATAATTAAGGTGTCAATAGTTCGGCTCTCAATGTTTTCTGTATGTCTGTACTTTAGGCCAGTTGAACCAGCTGAATGAGGACCTGGGGAAACGGCAGAAAGAGCTAGAAAATTGGCAAGGCAATATCAACACTCTTAACAACAAACTCGCGTATGACATGTAAGAAAAACATTTTCTCTTATTACTTGGTTGATGTTGGTTGAAAGATAAAGATGGAGTGCTTTATTTTTATTTATGGCATTTGTTGTCTCTTGTCTCTTGTGTGTGTCTTTTTCTGCAGGACACACTGTCACTCTCAGGTCCGGGCCCAGAAGGAGTTGTGTGACGAAAGAGTGGCAGCTGCGACGCTTGAAGTTCAGAAAAAAAAGGAGAAGCTCGTACTTCCCCCTGGTGCTTCCTCACACGTGAGTTGGCTTCGCTGTTGAAAAAGTTATGTTTATACAACTGTTTATCGGCAACTGTTCAACAAATGCTATTTTATTGACAGTAACTAGCTACAACAGATGATCAGATTTCTATTTGGTCAATTATTTTCCACTTTACAGCAGGTCTTGTCTGCTTCTGTGATTTACGTACGTAAATTTTTTATGTCCTTTTATTGGAGACATACAAATGAGTGGCTTCGGTGGTGTGTATGAATCTGTCAGATTAACGATCGATCCCACTTCATGCTGCTCCATTGTTTCCAACTCTCTGTAGACGGTCTCAGGTAACTACCAGTGGTTCTCAAACGTTTTATATACAATTTAAGTACCACCTGAGAAAATACTGAGCTATCGATGTAACAACATTATCTCCAACGTTAAAATACAGTGGTGTGAATAGGCCGAGCTGAGTCAGCTACAGACTTTTCCCAGTAAGATAATTTGCTTTCTCATCTTCCCCCTCTTACTCACATATTCTTCACACTGGTATAGTGAAGTTAGTAATTCATTATTCGTTTAATTTTCTACGCACTCAAAATTCTTAGCTCCACTCCGTTCGCATTCCCTGCTATGTACAGTATAACAGTATTTTTTTTAAGTTCTGCAGTTGACAACCATGGATTTAGACTGTTTATTTTGTTCATGGCACATTATAAATCGTTGAGCCCTGTGTGTGTTTAAATGGAAATATCCTGCTTTTTCAACTCGGTGTTATTTCTGGATAAATGTCAATCTTGTCTCATCCAGTCAAATTATTTGGTTGAACTTAATGTTGTGTCATGTTCTGTGAGTCTTTCTGCAGTGATTTTGCATCAGGCTAGTGGGTCAGTCCAGTATATTTCCATTTGGAAATGAATAAAAATTGATGACATGAAGTCTGATCCATCTTCTCACCCTTTTGTTCATCATAATCAATTGATCTCTCTTGGCAAAAAAATTGTCACACATGTTTTTTTTAATTATTATTTTAACCATAAAAGGGCCAGAAAATTTTCCCTAAAATAACTTTCAATATCTGGTAGTTATTTTCAATTACCACATGTTAAAATATTGTATTAACAATTTAAAATGAAGAAAAACCAAAGGTTTTACTGAGAAATGCACGGTTGTTGTACATGAACACCAGATTTTGCATGTTAAATTTGAAATTTGAACAGTATAAAACATGTTTTATATAAGATTTGTATGAGTTTTTGTCTCAATGTCCAAAAACGGGCCAAAAAATGGAAACTCTGTACAAGCGCTTTTCCAATTCTCTCCTCTCTGTTGATAACAACGTTGATTCACCTGCTTCCTGCAACAGTGCGAGTGAAATTACTCTAATAACCAAGTGTTGACCTTGACTTGCAACTTCTTATCTTTCAGAAAGAGCTGGAATTTTTCCGATAGCACAAACAGTCACGTAATTTCGGTAATACAAAGTGCACTTGCGCAAACATGTCGTCTGTGACGTGCTCGGTGTTAAAGGGTTAAAACTCTTCAAGTGTTTCTCAAACAATTAGCTGAATATACTGGCTATTGCCTTTTTGATTCTTGGGCCACTGGGTGTATGTAATAAATAGATGTTATTGTATGGAATCACTGTAACACTTTCTCATCATTATCCACAAACCAGAATGCTGTGGATGTAATGATGTTTTCTCCTCATCAGGAAAACCCATTGCCTGGAGTAGCAAACCAGGAAGGAGCAGCGGTGACTGTGGCTCACACAGTGAAGACGGCAACACTTGTGAACAACACTCAAGGCCTCTCCCAACCTAATGGAGAAAACGAAGGAAAAGAACTGTCTGAACTGCTGACAAATGAGATCATTGTGGACAAAGGTAAAGGCTCGGTGTACTTAACTACAATATAACCATTAAAAACATGCTGAACAGTGTGTTTATGCGTCTACATATCCTCAAGCACATCCAAAATAATAACCCTTTTATATCTGATGAACCAGAGGACCTGCCTCCTGTGAATGAAGTTGCTAAGATGGAGTCAAAATCGGTTCCCTCTGCTGCTGCTGCGAAGGAGACCATTTTGCCGCCACCAGAGGGTGCAGTCAAAAAGCAAGAGGCCGACACGGAGCCGAGCAAACTTGAGAAGAATAATCTGACTGAGTTCAAAGAGATGGAGGTGATGGATGTTCATGAAGAGGACACTCAGACAGAAGGTAATGAGTTCAGAGAATAAAGCACATTAAATACAGGAGCACTTGTGTAGTTACAGGTTCAGGTTAACACTTTCACTGTCAGGCTGACAATGCCCCAAAAAAAAGGGCCATCTCTAGCTTGGAGTATCAGCAGTGTCAGTCATGGACAAGCCTCAGCAAAGAGGTTGTGGACTGGGTAATAAAGTAGAATGTCTGTCTTGTGTCCAGAGGCTGACCCTGGAATGGAAGGCATGCTGATTGGCCAGGGGAAGGCTGATGAGACTCCTGTTGATCAGAAGTTGGAGGAGCCAGAGGAGTATGACGCCGACGAGCAAATAGTGGGAGGAGTTGATCTGGAGAGACAACAGCAGAATAAACAGGGTGAAAATATAGGTATGAGTTTGTTGTATCGGTCTCTATTTCGTGATGCTGACAAAGAAATAACTGCACTGTGCTGTGTACTGTGTGACAGACAAGGACATGGAAGAGGAGCTGGCTGACTACAACGGCAATGACGATAACGAGGGCGAGTTTGAAGCAGACAAACAAGCGGAGCTTGCTCAAAACTGAGGTAACCAAACTCGTGACATTCACCCGCGATTCACCTTTTCATGCATTGACGTTACCAAAAACGCCTCATCTCGTCCTGAACTTCAGGAGAGATGTGTGTGTTGAGATCAGTTCATATGATATGGCCTTAGAACTATCGTTCTAAAAACGAAGGTTTGTCTTTGGGATGTTGATAATTATCTGCAGAAATAAATTACAAAATGAACTGCAAACTCGCAGAATAAATACTCATTCGTCTTCTACCGTATTATCCTCCACGTGAGGGTCGTGACGGTCGCTGGTGCTAATCCTAGCTGACATAGGGTGAAAGGTGGGGTACACCCTGGACAGGTCGCCAGTCCATCACAGGGCCATCCACTCTCACACTCGCACTTAACTCACTCACTCATTAAAGTGTCCAATTGCAAACTCCATGCAGAAAGGCCCACCCTACACTGTAAAGCAAACTAAAATATACATAGTGACTCTACACCTCCTCTGTCCTTGCTGCCGTTTCTTGCACAATTCTGAAAAAGAGCTACACCAACTCTTATGGGTCTAGGAGGAATAGATGGTAGTGTGAGTTTTGAGTGATTATCCTAAGCATAGAACTTGCAATGGCGGCTCATATGTCTGGTTGCAGTGGCAAATTGTGGCAAATTGAAATAAAGTAATAATTAGGTTTTACAGAACAAATCTAGTGTCACATTACTGTCTGCTAAGAACATTTTTATCACAATGCATCTAGCACAATTCCATCTGTATGCTCGCATCACCTTTTTATTAAGACATTCACACATTTTCCTTTCATTGCAGGGCTGGCCTTGGACTTGATGCAGGTCAATGCAACACCCCCCCCCCCCCCAAACACAGCGAACACAAAACGGTTACCAATGAAAATTTTGCGATATTTATATTTATTTCATCCGAATTTCGTCCACGCCTGTTTCTTTAACGTATTGCAGTTGGAACGTGGTCGTAACGTGTCCTACAGCGATTCAACGCTAGGTACGACTGTCGGAGCTGATTGGATCCAAATGCACACAAATCTCATCTGTTCGCATAAAACAAAATCACTTGATATTGTTAGCTAATCCGTCTGTACAGATGCGTCAGTGTTTGTCTGTTTGTGTCTGTGCAAGCGAAGGAGATGGGAGACGCTTGCGTGAATCGAAGCACGACTTATGCTGCTGTGACGTGATAATAAGATTTTAAGCGGTAGAAATAAAAAATCTTGTGGTGATCGTTGTTAATATTGTGGCTACAAAAAACAATAGCTAGTGGGAGGACGTCAGCTTTCCATTCATGCAGTGTCCTCAAACCACCTCCAGATGTGGCTTATGATGCATTCAGGATGGACTGGGTGTGTTTTCCGATCTGCAATTTTTAGCGCAATCTGCACACGATGGGATCGCTTAGGACAGATGTTACTCGGTCTGAAAAGGGTTTATTCATGGCTACCACCAGGGGGCAACCAAAATGCTTCGCTTCTGCTATGGGGAGCTTTCATGTCGTCCGTCGTTGCACATGGTAATTTCTCGCAATATTCAGGCATCGGTCGACCGTACTTGTTTACAGTTCGTGTGCTTTTCGATACATACAGGTAGCCCTGCTGTCGTCGGTGACGTTCATTCACTCACGTTCATTTTAATAAGTTACATAAAAGGAATTTTCTAATAATCAGTACCTTTTGTATTTGGGGATTAGGTGTGTTGCTTGTGTTCACTCCATAATGACTGTAACTCGATGATAATGTTAAGACCCTTATAGGGTTAGGAGGTGTCAAATTATGTAGGAAATGAGGAAATAGGCACGAGCCTCTGCTCACTCTCTCTCTCTGAGATACAACAGCATCTTAAACAACAACGCCTTAAGCTAATCCTGTACAGTCTCTGATGGAAAGATGCCGACAACGTCCACAAAAGGGTTATAAAAGCAGCAAATGAAGGAGATGTATGGATATTCTTGTTACTTGTCGCATGTTGTAATTACTGCAAATCATGATTTTTTTTTTATGATACATTTGTATTATGTTCTCAAACGTCTTGTTTTGTCCACAAACCAAAGTTATTCTTCAATGATTTCTATGTTATATGCAGCAAAGAAACCAGAAAATGTACACATTTTAGAAGCTTAAGAGTCTGAGAACTTCTTTTCATTGAAAAAAAACACTCCAATCAACTGATTGATAAGTAATTGATAAATCAGCTGTATCTCAGATTTAACCATTTGAAATGTGCTGTGTTCTGCACACTATCCAAAAAAAAGGGGGTTTAAATTCAAATTCAGTTCAGTTTTCCTCTCAGTTTTTTGACGTTGTCTCTACTCTGCTGAAGTGGTTGGATGGACAACTTTGTTAAGGGAGATTTTTTTTTTGCTGTAATCTCTTGAAGGACGTATCCTTTGTTTAGGATCAGAGATAGTTGTGCTTCGTCTACTGCAGTCAAATTGGGTAACCGTGCTAAAGCGTGTCCGTCTGCTCATTTTAAAAACTGTCCAAGATTGGAATCAGTCTGGTAAAGTGTAACAGGAACAGGAATGTTTTATTTCCTTGTGTTTTTTGCTGGACAGTATGATTTTTTTTTTCCAGGATTATAACATGGTGAATTTGACTGTAGTACTTTTGGTATCATCACCAACGGTCATTTGCAAGTGAATACAAGGTCATGTGAGCAGGTGCCCTTTTGATGTAAAGATACAGCCACAGTAAAACGGCACGCATTACCTTTAATGGAGATGAATTAACACAAGATACCGCTCGCCAAATAGCGTTTACTGTGGATTTTAAAGCAGATCGAATTTCAAAGTTGCTCTTTTGTCCCGAGTCGTATCAGCGTCATTTATTTATTTCAGCTTTACTGTTATTGAAATATGAGCGTCCTCATGATGTTGCAGAGTAACCATACACATAAGAGTCACGAGTGCTGATCATGAACATCATTTTGCCTGCTTTTATCTCCCTTATGTTATGTTGAAGACTGAAATCTGAAATGTTTTGTTATATATATATTTTTTTTCCAGAGATGTTATTATTGTAATTATCTGAAATTGCAGTTTGGACAACTACTGCTTTGTGTTGTTGTTGATGTTGTTGCTTTTTTCCCCCTCAGAATGCATTGTTTGTCTAATTGTAGGGACAAAGTAAATTCTGAACAGGGAATCCGTTTACTCAGAGAGAAATGTTTTATGATTTTCATAAAGTGGACTAACGTTTTTTTGTTTTTTTTTTGATTAATTGTATTCTGTACTGCTGAACACATTTTCTGAAAGGTTTAAATAATCATAGGCTATATTGATCATTCATAAAAAGAGAATAAATTTGTTTTTATTACTAATACGTGGGCTTTACTCTTTGCTGCATTCATTTATTTGCATGACGACAGGTTATCAGGAAGGCAGTTGAAAGAGTTTGCGTATTTTGAAGAAGGTGTATTCGTTATCCAACTTGCAGTTTACACTCAAACGAGGGCTGATATCCGAGCGTGATCGTGTGTGGTTTTCAAATACTCTGTTCTCATCAAAGCATTATTCAAAAACAACTGCAGTGGAGTTGCAATGGCAGAATCGTCCGGTCGAAAATGAAAAAGATGAAAGTGGGAAATTAATTTCACCGACTGGAAAAAAAAAAAAAGTTATGCTTTCAAATTTCATCAGTTGCAAAGCAAAAGATATTTCAATATTTATTGATGGAGATTCACCACGCTGCGGTCCACAGTGTTGCATTCATTTAAACCAAACAAAACTGCTATAGCTGCTACATGTAACTTATTGTTGCTATAAATTTAAAAAATGTTAAATCTAGTTTTAAAATCTTTTACCCACAATTACCTTCGATGTCTTTCACAAGAAAGAAATGTAATAAAACGCTAACAGAAAAAATTAAATGTTCTTTAAATGGCAGGTTTCATCCATTTATTCCCCACTTGGTCAAATGGAGAATAAACTTAAAATCTTTGTGATGCTGCTGTGTTCGTCGCTTTAGTTTTTATTATTTATTTCATTTATTTTTTCCAGATCTTTTACTTGTAAAACTTGACAGAAACACAGTAAAGAGTCGGGGCTTTTATTTCCTTTGAAGGAAGCGAGGTTGATTTATTTTTTTTCAATCCCAACTTCCTCTGTTGTTGTGGGAATGAGACGCGTATCTTGCATCCACTGGCTGATGATCAAATTACACATTTATCTCTGGAAATTAGTAAAGAATTGCAATTTTAAATCCTGAAATCATGAAGGATTTTAGTTACAGACATGATTTCCCAGTCTTTCCAATTGCGTCATTAGATGAACAATATTTTTTTATTATTATTATATTAATTCCAGTTCCATCCAGTTTAAAGAAATGATGGATGGAAAATCCCATTTGAATGAGTATAATATTATCAAGACATTGGTGGTTCTCTAACCCAGCCCTACAGTGTCCAACCCCAACATCTCATGACCATAATTGGTAATAACCTCTATCTCTGTACTGCAAAATCTGATACTCGGTATAATATATAAAGATGAAGAATGAGTCAGTCAGACACCTGAAGTGACAACATGAAGCCTGCCGTCACCCTCATCCTCTTATTTGCTGGTGAGTTTTTTTTCATTATTTTTATTATTATTAAACCTCTTCAGTATAAGGATATCTATGAGAGTTTAAGCCTCAATTTGAAAACTGCAGTCATTTCTCAGCGTGTCCGCTCTGCCTCCTCCTCCTCCTCACATCAGGCGCCGCGTCAGGAGCCATCCAGAAAAGGCTCGTGGGGGGGAAAACCTGCGGGACCGACAGGCAATACCACGTCGAGATAAAGTCTGTCCAGGATGAGAGGCTGTGCGGAGGCTCTCTGCTCAACACCCGCTGGGTCATCACTGCGTCCCACTGTGGAGAAAAGTAAGAAACATTCATCTTGTTATGTTCATGCAACTCTAGTTTTCATCTGCAAACCCATTTCGACACAGCATTCAATTTGTATTGCTTTTTTTTTAGGGTCCATCAGGTCTTATGTTTCTATATTTTATTTCTTTCATTTATCTCTGATGTACAGTGCTGTGTTTCTGCTTTATAAATAAAGTTAAATTGGATTGGAGTGGATTCCTGAAATAATGTTACAAGATTCTTTAGTGTTTTAATTAGTTATCCATATGTTACTATTTAGTTCATGTTTGTCTGTTTTTGTTATTTATAGAATATTTTAACCTTTTTATTGCGAATTATACATTATTCCATATGAAAGCAAAAGTGTTTAAATTTCTGTTTTATAGTTTTTTTAGGTCGCTTGGGTTTTATGTTTCTATATTTTATTTATTTCATTTATCTCTGATGTACAGCTCAAAGTGCTTTATAAATAAAGTGAAATTGGATTGGATTCCTGAAATTAAGTTGCTATTTGACAATTACTTATAAAGAATAAAAAAAGAAAAATGATGAAAATGATAAAAGTCAAATCAGACAAACGATACAAATGTTTGCACTTAAAAATTATAATTTTTCTTACATCTATCTCCTGACAAAATAATTTCCTCTGCTTTTTTTTCTTCCCAGGAGTGTGACTCTGACAATTGGTGTAAACAACAATTTACCATTTTTAAAAAAAGTCAAGTTTTTTTTTAAGACAGACAAAACACTGACGCAGACTATTACGAAAGAGCAACAGTTTACTTACAAAGACGAGGAGGGCCGCGAACATGACATCATGCTCATCAAACTGAACGAAGATGTGTCTGCAAAGCTTCCCGTCCTCGCTCTTCCTCCCTCTGAATGTTCCAAACCAGAGGAAGGTCAGCAGCTTGAGGTCGGAGGCTGGGGATCCAAGTCGGGGAACAAGATGAGTGAGTGGAACCAGGATGCTCACACTTTTGTGTATAAACAAAAATAAAATAGAACTTTTCTGATGCTTTTCTTTGCTTTTAAATCCTCCGACTCAGAGAAACCCAGTAATTTAAAGTGTGGCAAAACGGATCTTACCACGTGTGGTGAGGAGGACAAACCTGGTGACAAGTATTTCAGTGACGAGGACACCACCATGTGTGCCTTTAAGCCAGGGGTGGAGGCCTGCTATGTAAGGACACTTCTATTTGATGCATTGTTTAACTACAATCTTTTGTATTAGTAAAAAAAAAAATATGTGACTCTGATCTGTGTCTCTTCCAGGGCGATGGAGGCACAGCTGTGGAGTACAAAAATGTCTTACATGGGGTTGTTGTGAGCAACCCTGTAGACAAGTGTGCAAACCCAATTGTAATCGCCAACGTCTGTCACTACAGGAAGTGGATTGACGAGACCATGCGTAAAAAGTAATGCGATGCATCATTTTAAAGCATCACAATAAGCTCATATTTTCCTTTAAAATCGGGTTATGTTCACTGTTGTGTTGATTAAGAGTAAAAAGGGGAAGGATCTTGTACAGAAGCATGTTTGTACTCGGTCAATGGTAATTTACATGCATGTGGACATTTGCCGATCAATAAAATCAAATCAGATCAAACTTTATTGTCACTGAGCAGTGCTTACAGATGAGGATGAGATCAGGATGAGAGATGTCTAATTGTTAACATTTGTATTCAAATAAGCACATTAAAACACAGAAATGTTTAAAACCATTTAATAATATGCACCTTTTGTCAGTTCAGTAATATTTCAAGGCTTAACCAAACTGTTCTGGAGGCAACTTAAAAAATGTTCCAATGGCCAGTTCTTTGCACTGAAAGTGCCACAACTTGTGTCTGTCCGTGCACACACACACACACACATATACACACACACACACACACACGGGTACGGACACTCATTTAGGTCCAGGTGTGGCATTTCTTGTTTGGGTGGAAAAAAAAACCAGAGCAGAGTGTGTTTTAACACTCCTTTACACAGTTTTACAGTTAGATACAGACTGATCTGTACCTTTCTCTCTCTCACAAACACAATCTCAGAGACAATGACTGGATCAGTGCCACTGCACACACTGGATGCACAGAAATGGTCATCCTCTGATGCAGAGTTAGATTATCTTGACCACGGGGAAGTACTTATGCGCCGAGAAGTCAAATTCAGGGAGCACCTAGGAAAAAGGAAGCACCACATGAAGTTAAACTGACGACAATGGCTGTCGATGAAATATATACACTACTGTTCAAAAGTTTGGGGTCACCTTTACAATTGTGTTTTTCATTAAAATTCACACTGTTATTTATCAAGAGTTGCAAAATGTATAGAAAATATAGTCAAGACATTGACAAGATTAGAAATAATGATTTGAGAACCAGCAAAACGGTTTTCAGCTGTGCTAACATCATTGCACAGGGGTTTTCAAGGGTTTTCTAATCATCCAATAGCCTTCTAACGCGATTAGGAAAGACAATGTACCATTAGAACACTTGACAGATGGTTGCTGGTAATGGGCCTCTTTACACCTATGTACATAGTCCATTAAAAACCAGACATTTGCAGCTAGAATAGTCGTTTACCACATTAACAATGTATAGAGTGTTTTTCTGATTCATTTAATGTTATATTCATTGAAAAAAAAGTGCTTTTCCTTCAAAAATAAGAACATTTCTAAGTGACCCCAAACTTTTTAACAGTAGTGGAGATAATCTTTTGTCAGTTCTTGTTACCTTAGTCTCCTTCTTGTGCCCTCCAGCTAGGAGCTTCATAACCACTATGTTGGGTTTGGCCACCTTCAGTATACGGTTCACCTGTTGAATGAAAATATGCAAAACAAACTATCTTTCAGAAACAATGTGACTCCATAAAACTGATTCTCCTAGTTGAGATGCTATGATACACGTTCTCGGTAACCTTATAGTTGGCTAATAAGGTCAGCAGGCATTATACAACTAAAATTGTACTTCAAAGATGTCCGAATACAAACAATTAAGTATTTATTTTACAGCTGTTTCATGAACTGACCTCAGGATCTGGGGTGGACACATTTTCTAGGATAAGCTTGGCCTGCTGGAAGTGTTTACTAGCTGCCAGGTAGAGGTCAGCCGAGCCTGGCGGAGGATTATACTTCTTTAGATCGGACATCTCCTGCAGCAAGCAAGAGAGGAAACACAAATAAAGTGAAGTGTGGATGAGAGAGGATGAAGAGGAATGTTTGGATAAAAAGGGGGGAAAGGGAAAGATTACCTTAAACTGGATGTAGTGCACAGGCGGAGGGGTGACGACACTGTTGAAGGGGGCGAAGCGATGCTCGTAGCGGACCTGCTCGCTGTCCAGCTCGAACTGAGGCTTACGGACCTTTCCGTCCATGTCCAACGCTACCATGGTCTGGAGTGAGAGGCAGAGAAAGGACAGATGATGTCTCAGTGGGCCTACAGAGTCACAAGGTTTGTTTATTTTTTGTTCAAACCTTACCTTGTACATGCCAGCACACATGTTCTGGTATGCTTGACTCATGGTAATCTCCTTGCCGAGAGGACGAACTGCAAAGTAGTTACAAACACATCATCAGTATCTTTAACAACTATAGAGAGAGATACCATGTTGACATTGACACAATTTAAGAGAGAATCTGCAGGATATGAGGTTTATTAAAACAGTCTACCTTTCTTCTTCTTCTTAGTCTTTTTGCTGCTGCGTCCTTTGAGCTGCTCCTCCAGAATCCGCTCCTCTGCCATCTGAGATGAGTCGGCTCGGCTCAGGGTGGACATCAGCCAAGCGTAAAGGAACTCCGACAGGTACCTGGGGGCAAAAACATGCATCGCATACTAATTAATATGTAGATGAACAAAAACTGCACCTGTGTGTGAGGTTCACTGAGCATTTGTGCCAAGTGTGTACTCTCCTACCAGTAGATGTAGTAGTACTCATGCATGCTGTACAGTTCCAGCTCAAAGCCACTCAGCAGGTACTGGATCATGATCCTGAGGTTATGATAGAGGATCCATGTGCCGAGACAGGCCAGATGCTGTCGCTGAGGCTCAAGTTTCATCAGTAAGCTATGCAACGCTGCGTCCACCTTCTCTGCCTGCAGAGCACAGAGAATTAGCTTAATAGCAGGTTTTAAGTGGATGATGTTCAAATTGTAAAATTTAAGCTTAATTTGTACGACAAAAATAAGGAAAAGGGAGAAATCAGGTGCAGGTCACCTCATCCTGCAGCGTGGCAAACTCCTCCAGAATGTGACCCAGTTTGTCCCTTTGTCGAGCTCGGTTGTGTCCGTGGATCTGGATCAGACTGCAAAATGGCTACGGGGGAAATTGGAAAAACACACAAACATAAAAAATTCATGCTCGGCGTTCCAAGTAATCCACACTTTCGGGAGTTACACCCATCATCCTATAAGAGCAAATCTGGCAATGGTGTTGTCCTGATGTATTAGATATACTTAGAGATCTATCATGTAATTGTTAATACTTTAATTTTGTATAACAGTGTATAATAAATTAATTGTACTATTTTTACTGCCATGTTTGCAGTCTGAACAGACAACCCAGTCAGAGTATTTGGCATTTCGATGCAGAGGCTTACTTAGTACGCCATCCACATACACCCAGTTCAAAAAAAGTTAACAAAGAACAAGGAAATGGCACAGAGTGGAGTGAGAAGTGAAAGAGTGTTTGCATGCTTTTTGCCATGTGTGGGACCTCTGTAATTCTCTGCAGTCCTGGTTTCTTGCAATCTGAGTTAGATTTCACTGATTCTTACACACTGGACCTTTAACTGCAACAGATTTAATATCTTTAAGGAGTAAAGGTGACTTACTCTGGAGCAGTGCGTTACAAAGGAGTCAATGTAGTCTTTGGCCTGGTGGTTGTTAAACAGACAACACCTGGAGAGAGAGAGAGAGTGAAAAAAAAAAAAAAAAACTTAATACATTAGATTAAAAACAAAACCGACAGTGTGTAATATTTAGACGACAGACTTACTTGTAGGAGAGGACAGGTGGACTGACAAAGTATCTCAAAGCATCTTTAATCATATCCTGCATGAGGTGGGTGCCAAACACTTTCTTGTTATCGATCAGGAACGTCGTCTGGATTCGCAGAAAATAATCAGTTTATTTTAATTGGATTTCTACACTCTTACAGTCTTTTTCATTAAGCGGTGTATACTGCATGTGTACCTGAACAACATTATGTAGTGTTTTCTCATGCGTCATGTACTCGTTAAGTATCAGTTACATAACGAGTAATATAATATATTATTTCTGATACCAAGTAGAATTTTAAGTAATATTACTTTATTAATGAGTAAAATCTAATAAGAAACAATATCTGAGTAACTTGCCCGACACTGATCATAATAACCTTTAACTCACTTGAAGCAGAGATCTGGAGAGGACACAGGGAGACTGCTC
Source organism: Microchirus variegatus (assembly GCF_963457635.1). Classification (NCBI taxonomy): domain Eukaryota; kingdom Metazoa; phylum Chordata; class Actinopteri; order Pleuronectiformes; family Soleidae; genus Microchirus; species Microchirus variegatus. Next base: position 9,421,666 of record NC_139819.1, on the reverse strand, counting down.
ACTGAACTCACAGAAGAAATCCTGGAAAAAAACAAAATTCAAGTCAACAACAGCATTTCTTTAAGGAATACTTGTGGTTCACTGTGTTTATTATTGTGTGTTTACCAGTATGCCATGTAGGTTGGTGGTGTTGATCACATCACAGACGGTCTTGATTCGCTCTATAAGTTTGCTGAAGTAGGCCACCATGTCTTCTCGCTTGATGATCTTGGCGTAACGAGGAAATGTAGGCGGCAGCAGTCTCTGGTTGACCAGGGGCTCAAAGCCCATCATGATGGGATGGTCTGCAAGAAAGAAACTCATGAGGTTAACAGAGGTCTCACTTCCTGATTAGAAAGTGGCTGTTGCATTTGTTTTTAGCTGTGTGTGAAAATGTGCTGTGCTGGGGTTAGATAGTACGTTGTCTTTGTACCCGAGTCCTTACATAGACAGAGGTACAGGTACTGTATGTGTGTCTCACCTCCTTTAGTGGTGTCATTTTGTGACTGGATGCCGTGCTGGATACTGGAATGAATAGCTGATAAGAGGTCAGCTGCCTGAGCCACAAGTTTCTGCGCCTCACTCACTGAGCTGGTCTGATAAAGAATCACACAATTGCACAAAATATCTAAATGCAGTCATGTTGACATGTTCTATGTCAACTAATAGTCTTGTTTTTGTATAATGCATTACCTCTTTTTTGGTGAAGGCAATCAGTGCAGTCAGTAGAAGGCGTGTGAATTTGATTCTGTTAAAAAGTGCCAAGCACTGTTGATGCTAAAAGGAAAAGAACATAAAACAAAAGATACATTTTTCTTCTTCCTATATTTTCAATACTATAATTAAAACAGATGGAAAGGTCAACTGAAGCCCACGATGTAAGGCCGGAGATTAAAAACAGTTTATAATTAGCAGAAGGAGACTGAGAAGGTTGAGGCATGGTTTAGTTTGTCACTTAAATGTGATATTTAAAGGGTGTGATCGAGCAGTAACAATTATTTTACTGCTTGTAGATTTCATGGGGAAAAACAAGTACTCAAAAATATGAACAGACATCGAAGAATGATGACTCACTTCCAGCTCAACATCTGGGTTCCGCTGCTCACCCTGTCGACTGCGTGTGCTCTGAGGGAGCAAGTCATAAACAAGGAATATAAAACATTACACACAATATAATGCACTTCAGTAGGTTTTCACCCCCAAGACATGGACTTCAATTGGTCGAGAACAAATACCTTCACTCTCCTCTGCAACTCATCCTCCACATCTTTTAGCATTCCTGGTAGGATAAACAAATGAGAGACAGATGACATCAGCGTCGTTTGGTCCTCTGAATCCACAGCATGCATTAAGTAGTAGTAGTAGTGCAGTACTTGTACCTGTCACTCGCAAGTCTGTTACATTATTGGCCATTTTGAAGCCGTAAGTCATGGCTTGGAAATCCTCCTACAGAGAAGTATAAGATATAAATGTCTGAGACTGAGCTTTAACAATTTATAAATAAATGTTTGCATCAATATCAATGGCCAGAAACACCTAAATGTTTACTAAATAGAACCTGATTCAGAGGAAATACAAAAGCTGAATCTCATATATTAAAGCCTTCCAGTGCAGCATCACACACATGCAGTCACACAAACTGCGGCAATGCTTACCTCCTCGAACACAGCAGCCTTATTCACTTTCTCTCGTGCAATGTCACACACTTTCAGGATGCCGAGGGCAAAGGCTTTGAGGGCCGGCTCCTCAATAAGGTCAGGGTTGTGGACGTAAAGACAGGTGAAGACAGTCTGTGCCAGGGAGTGTCCCTCCAGCCATGTGATCTAAATGTACACATGTTTAGGTAAACAACCCAAAAACAAGTTTTCCACAGTGGTGCAAGGTTTGTTGGAGATAAATCAAGAAACTCACCAAACAACAGAAACACGTGTCTATGATCCCTATGAGTTCAGGAAGAGTCAGGACTTTAACCTTGATGGCACCTTCCTAAAAATCAAGATATAAGAATAACTGAAGTACTTGCCTGTATGATTAGATAAAACATACAAGAATATGAGGCAAGGTGGTAATCTTTAAAATTGTGGTGACAAATACAGGATTTGCTTTGTGCAGCATTACTGTACCTTAATAGCTTGTTCAAAGTTCAGCACTTTTCTGTTGACCTGGTTTCCAATCATTCCCGCGTCCATCTTTGGATCCATCATCTCTATGGCTGACATGGCCTCAAACAAACCAAACCTGTCACAATTAGTAGACAATTTAGTGTACGCTCAATCATTTTCTATGACGGCTGTAAACTATAAAACTAATAAAAGAAGGATCCAGGTTCAAGAGAAGTGAAATAATGTTCAGCAGGACAGCATCAGCAAATGTTTGTTTATCTTAGCTCAGGAGTTGGTGTGGCTTAAAGTGCTGCATAGTGCTGAATAAATATCTTTCTCTACTAAAATCAATTGCAGCTTTAATCAATGTTTTTAGAGGATAAGCAGGTGACTCACTTCAAGTTCGTTTAATGGCAAGTGTAAACAATACTGTATTAATTGCTGCGATAGTAATATCAGTGAACTGAAGCCCTCTAAAGTGCAAGTCTGCAAAAAGCTTTTTTCTTACTCACAGTTTGTCATGAAGCAACTCCCCAAGGTTCAGTTCTGCATGGACAAAAGACAAAGTGAGCATCAAGAGTTACCATGTCAGTCCCTTTCATACACACATGCACACACAGTCTGTCTTTACCTTTGCATGCATACTTGAATTCATGTGTAATATCAACCCAGTTAGCATTGTTCTTCATCTTATCTGGGATGCCTAGCCCCCAGCCAGCATCATCATCCTCAACTGCTGACTTCATCACCATGGTCACTATTAAAGACAGGCAAAACGACAAACTGTTCAGTTATGTTACGATAGCTAAACTGACAAAAAAGTAGTAGCAAGTTGTTATGTTAACGTTTTTACTCAGGATGAAATGGAAACCTGATTTGCACACATTTACTAGGTCTACCCACTTTCTCCACCAGACATTCCAGTGGTTACTAAGTCAACTATCTGCTGAATGTTTGAGTTTAAAAGGTGTAGTCTATGTTTAAGCTATAGCCATAGTAGTCAACAGTTTACATTTATTGTATATGTTTGTTGTTAATCGTTGTTTGGTAGCACAATTATACCTCTTAGGTCAGCAAAGTATATCTGATTGAAATTATCCTTTACTTTCTACTGTTAATAACCACAGATAACGGCCGTGTCATTAAAAAACAGATATTAAAAAAGAGAGAAAAAAGATCGATGTTGTTGATGAATTAGCTTGTATTACCTTGTATTACCGTGTGCTAACAAGCTAATGTTGCCTGGGTTAGTCTCCTGTCCCCTGTGAACAAACCCTGAATGGCACAACTTTAACAGGTTATTACATTTATTCCGCTTCATACAACACGGACGTGAACGTTAGATTCTTGTTAAGGACATGCACCTACCTTTTTATTTTTGTGTTGCAGCTAATGCACAGCTTCTTCGTATATTGTAATGATTGGCGCACAGCTTTGACGTCAGAAGTTAGTGGCATCATGGGAAATGTCGTCCTTGTGCATTGTTTGATGTTTGAGGTGAGCGCGAGCCTGATGTGAACCGTTAAACGCTGAAAGCCAGACCAGTGTAAGTATCATATTATATATACACATTATTATATTTATTACATCAGAGTTACATTTTGGTCAATGTAATGTCGCGCTTGTCTCGTTTTGAAGCTTCCCAGCCTCGTCCTGACTACAAAGACGTAGTATAGCGTAATCACGTAAGACAGCCCCCTCTGTCTGACAGTCACCACCACAACATCACCAGGGCGTTTCAGGCTGCTCTCAAACAGAAACAGTCCCTCTTATCTCGGATACAGGACCGCCCTGAACGCGATAACAGTTAATCTTCCATGCAGGTACGTAAAACCCTTGTCTCTGTCAACATTATACGCGTGTATATCGAGTTAGCTAACGTTGCCTGTATGCTGTTTGTGTAAAATGACTGTGTGCTACATAATTCCTTTAGCTAGCCTGCTGGTGCAGACAGGCGGTCGTTAATGAGTGATTCGCCCAGCAGGTGCAGCGGCGTACCAGCCTCAGGCAAACGGTGCATTTTGTAAAACTGCATTGCGTAGTTGTAAAGCTTGCTAAAACACAGGCAGCTGCTCACCTAACCCGCATATCCCGTGGGTTTCTGTTATCACAGCTGCTCAGCCAAGAGATGAGACGAGATACGATGTTATCGCGCACCGCGATAAAGGGGGGGCATTGATCGCGGTGAGTTGCAGCTATGGGGTTGATTGTGAAAGGGCAAAATCGTCAATATTTTGTTGCAAATGACTTGAAAAGTAAATTGTAAAAAACATAGTCCAAGTTTTTGATTTTAAATTGTCACAAGGGGGAGCTCGAAAAATGTTCCAAAAAGTACACACATCTTTCTATGTGCACATTTAAAACAATGATCTAATGTAACAAAAATATTATAGATATTACCAAAAATGTACCTCAATGTTAAAGTCGAAACTTTCTAAGAGAACAGTGTAACTCAATAGGAATGACTGGAAATGTTTGGGGTCCCCTTCTCTTTGTTTTTTCATTGATTGCATGTAGTTAGCCATTTACCAGACATTTAATTTCCTTTCTATTACAATGCATTTTATCAAGCCTAAATAGTCAACACAAGATTTCGATCAGGTCAGGCTGGGTCCTTGATTTCCCATCCCTTAATGCTATCAGAACAGCTGCAGTCACATCTACTGGCTGTCTTACAAATAAGTGATCTGATATGCAAAGCCTCTGTCTGATCTGAAATTTAGCAGCAAACACGCCAAAGCCAGCCTGTCCAGATTCTCGATCCTTAGACCCATTTGTAAAAATCTGAAAACATTCTTGTCTGACTTACTGTAGATTTGTATACTTGTTAAATTCCATTTATCTTCAAGAATAGCCAAGCCCTCTTTCAAAACCAGAATGGGACCAGGTACCAGGCAGATCCAATTACTGTGTACTGCTCCAGCCCAACAAATTGTGTAAGCTAAGCTGCCTTATGTAGAAAGAAAGAAATGAGATTTTTCTTTGTATCATCCAACTCCGAGCACTCTTCCAATGGGCCTTTTGCAGTAGATTTGTGCTTGAGGCCACTCAACCGAGCTCAGACATGTTTGCGTCCTCTGGATTTTAGAGGGGATTCTCCCATGTCATCAAGTAAGGCTGGGGCAGATTCTAAGGGTCTTGTACCGTGTCCCATACCTTATGATTGCCAGGAAAATCACTTGTGACCGGAGACGCTTTGGAGAATGTTATTCACCTTTTGATATTTAATATTTACTTGATCTTCATGGGTCTTCCAAGTCAATTTTCTTCCATCCACCCTCCTAGGACTGTGAAGACTTTAACTTACTCTAGATGACTCTAAACTTAATAAATATACACTTATATAAAATGCAGTTAATTAATACATTCTCTCCGCCGTATTCTCCTTGATGCTTCATACCGTTTCACTTCAAAGGATTCTTTCTAGATCAGAGGCACAGAATTGAAAGGGAGCATGTCGAGAGTATTTGCATGTGCATAATTTTATGTCTCCATATAATGTTAGTCAGAGTTATCAGGGTTATAACAGGTTAGATGACAGGTCTCTCAAATGAAGACTGTGCATGAGGAACTCGTGGCCAGTTGTCCTAGCCAAGCCCAACCACCTTTTCAGTCTCCCCACTGACACCAATGGCACCGGGCATGTCCGTGGGGGCTTTTGAACACTGTGCAGGTGCCAGATGTAAAAGTGCAACTTTAACAGATGCAGAAGTGGCTACTTGCAGTCGCATTAAAGTTTTAAAGTAAGCAAATTAATCATTAACATTTTTATCCAAGTCTGTCAGTTCTGGTTGTGGCTCTGTCCAGATCCAGATGTAATATTTGTTTTATAGTCTTTAGCATATACAAATGTCAGTGTGCCACACTGATCAACAACAACAGAAGTGAACACTCCATAGCTTTCCTTTCAAGGACTCTGTGTTGACTTTATTGGACAGCCTGAACGAAAGCCTTATCCCAAACCTTAACCTGAAAAACAAAATTGTAAACCAATAGTTAAAAGTATGTTGTGGAGACACATTAATCACCATATAAAGTGTGTTAGTGGTGGAAGGTGGCAGATACCATACAGGTTTCTCATTTATTACAGGATGAACATATATATGGACAGACCAAGAAATTACTTTACATTTATTGTCATATTGTAGCCTGAGTTTGCCACATGGAGTTCAATTTGTTAAGTTTACGTTTGATTTGCTACATCTATTTTAAATCTTAAATGATTTTCTTTCTTTTGCAGACGACATGAAATGTTGAGTTGGTAAAAATGAACAAACCAAGAATGGCCACAGAAAAAGGGTGAGTTACTTTGCTCTTCCAATGCAAACCAATACACTCCCATCTGTGTACACAAACACCTAGTATACGCAAAAGCTGTGTTATGTGTCTGTGTGAAAGCTCCTCTGTCACAACCGTCTGCTCCCATATCATCTATGTCAATGCCTCTTACCTTTGGTCCCCCTGCTTAGATTCTGCACTTGTACCATTTTAATGTTTAACTTTCTTTGCAATAGAACTTTCTGTATGGTTTGTTGTCTTTCTTCACCTGTGTTATATGAAATCAAATGTGTATTTTATTGATCGAGTGAGGGATCAGGAGTGTGTGGATTCTCTTTAGAACCATAATGATGTATTTGTTCATCTCTTATTTTGTTTTCTTAATCTGTATGTCTTGTGCAGTGTGCATTTTCAGGCTGTATTTCACATTTGATATATTTTCCTTACTTTATTCTCCCTTCTTTAACAGCCTTTCCATTTCTGTAGTGTTTCCCCTTGTTGTCTCTGGCGCACACACACAATCATTCTCTCTGTCGTTCCCTCTTGTCTTTATAAGGACATGAGAAACTTTGCTCCACTGGGTACAATCACAGAGTTTTGATTTGCTATCCCATGTTTGCTGTTGCTGAACCAACAACTGACTTCTAACCCTATGTTTCCATGTGAGCACCACTGAGCTGAGATCATGAGTGGAGAATGGGTCAGGAATCCAGAAATGTCGACGCACAAGGAAACAACCTCAACCGTCAGCTCTATTAAAATGAAGTGATCAGAGTTCTTAACCATATAAACTATGTTAAACGTGGAGTGCAAACATGTTTAACATTGTTTTTGGCATTGCCAAGAATAGACACACAGTAATGTTTATCAGTTCGCAACCCCCAAAAATATAACATTCAGGGGAAAAAACAACAAACTTAAAAATAGCAACAACAACAGTCATAACAATAATAAAATATCTATTTATTTGAGGCAAATACTTCTGTCTCATTCTCTTAAATGCGTTTAATTTGCCTCTGAATACAATAGTGCATTGCTCCAAGGCAAGACATGACACTATCTCCCATCTTTTCTTTTTCAACAATGCTTTCACATAGCTTCACCTCAAGGGAGGTCCCCAATATAATGAGACCAGGTTGACCATGTCTTTCCAGAATAACTGGATTTTCACACACTGCAGAACAGTACCAACATCATTGGTGCATTTGGTGCCCCTAGTCAGGAATGTCCAAATCATACTGGTGAGGTTTGTATGACCATTATTTGTTCAGGGAAATGGACTGAGCATCAAGCTTTTTTTTTACTGCAATGCCCTGAATGTACATTCAGGCAAGGTATTACAACATTAAAAACAACTAAACATATGTCAAAAAGGCAAATAAATATAGATTAAGAGGTACAGATAATAACTTTAGTCTTTAGGCTTTTTGCACACAGTCTGATGCACACTGAAGGTTTGACATGGCGTACTCGTCATCTGTGGAACAAGCAGTGTCAAACCACCATGTGCTTTGCTTTGCAAAAATGTGCTTTGCATATGTCAACTGTGGTACAAAGACTTTATACGCAGAATAAATAACAATGGGCCTAGAATTGAACCTTGTGGCACACCATTCTTAATCCCAGGACTTCAGAATTTATTTATATTGCATTGATGCCAGTAGGTTAAGAAATGTGTTTTTCAGGTGCTATTTCATTTCTGAAATGCCAAAAGGGCTATTTTGTTGTTGAAGAAAATATATTTCCTATCTTACTCACTTGAGCAAGTAAGTAAGACATTTAAAGCATCGTGCAGCATAGTGCTGTATGTCACTCACACCGATCTCTGATCTTTTCAGATGCATTTGAATACACAATGTTTTCTTTCTGTCTAAAGGAGGCCATTATTAAATCAAGTTATCCTGTTAAATATATTCTTTCCAGTGGTAAAACTGAGTATGCTTTTCTAGTGTACCCAGTAACTCCAGGATACTGATGCTTCTGGGTCAACTGGAGAGGATGACTGGAGAGGCCATGGTTAAGGATGTTGATACATCTCGACAGATCACCGCAAAGATACTGCATCTCATACAGACACAGGGTGAGAGCACACACATTCTAACCCAGACCCTACAGCATTCTTAGTGAGGACTATGATGGATATAATGCATTCTCTAGCCCCTTACCTGAACCTTTACCACCACTACTTAATGCTGCACCCTAAACCTTAACCTAACCCTAAAACCAAGTCTTTTAAGTCCATTAACAGCCCTTTTAACCCTTCAAGGTACTACTCAACCATTTGGTCGACCACACTTTAAGTAACTATATCTCATTGAAAAATGCATCAAGCTGAACTCACTAACACTTAATGTGACTTGTTCTGAATGTTGTACTTGAATTATGCAAACCAGGTTTATTATGAACAGACGTTTCAACCGTTGTAGAGGCCTGTATCTGTAATACTGTAGCGTCTAATTAAAAAAAAGATATATATATATATATTGATTGTCCTTATTGTTATCATAAAATCAGAAAATAATAAAAAATGCAAAGAAATAATTTTTCCTTTGCTTTTTTCTTGGTGTGTATCTTAAAGGGTTAAGGTGTGATAGAAAGTGGGGTCCAGCAAAATTGCCCTCACGCTCAAAAAATTTCCCCATTCCTGCAGTTTATAGATTTTTTTTTTGTTCCTCAAAAGATGCTGTTCGACCTCGTTCATTTGGACAGTCTAAAGAAGACCTTGTCCCTAACCTTAAACTTAATTAGTTTCTACCTTAATGAAACCACAATTCAAATATTAGTGCTAACATTTACCAGTTCCAGCAGTGGTTCAACAACTGCTGTGTGCCATTATGTAAAAAAAAAAAATACAGATTTTCTCTACGGACACAAACTTCAGTTTCCGATCTAGAAATGCTGTCTAACGTCGGTGTGATAGAGCAGCAGCATATTCTTAAGAGGGTATGTCTTTGGACTAATTCTTTCCTGTCATTTTTTTGGGTTTTGTGTCCCCTCTCACAATAATAGGTCTCTTTATGCCTCTTTAAAGTAAAATTGATGCCCTTAGTGGATTAACTCCTGTCTGTGAGCCTGACAATCATCATATATCAGCTCTCTCATGTCCTGCTTGGCTGACTGTCACGCCCTGGTTGCAACCTCAACTTGAAAAGTGTATCAGTGTGACATTGGTTTGGGGAAGCGGGGGGTCTGTGACCCCATTCATGGTAACTATACACCATCAGGACTTTGCTGTACTCTTGTCTCAGGTTCAGGGTGCTTAGTGGAGTGTAGGATGTTGTGTGAACATATCAGAAAAAATGCAGATAATACAGAAATCTCTCAGACTGCAATAGTTATGGTTTGATTCCTTCGAATTTCAACTCGGAGAATTAATGTCCTCGTTTATCCCTCCGTTTGCTGTCCAAAAAAATCAGTCCGTGTTTTCATTTGAGAGTTTGGCAGCTCTTCTTTCCCCCCTCCTGCTGATTCAGAAAACGTTGACAAGAGAGGACACATGAGGAGTGAGGTGTCTTGGCTGTACCTTTGTTAGCTCTCCACTTGTGGTAGTTGGCTTAGTGGTTGCATGCAAGGGAAAGTATTAGGGTTATAGTGACCCACCCAAGCTCAGTGTTTGTTCACATTTGGAAAGACTTGGAGAAGTTGAACAGTTTTATTTCCAGCCTTAGATGGACAGAGAGATACCAGTGCAGTCATTTGGATTCACAGCAGGCCTGTAAAACTTTGCAGTGAACCTGGAAACATGTCATCCAGAACTTTGAGAACTATTATGAAATGGAGTACTGCTTCAGGAGATACTGCCAAGCTGCCCACCAGGTATGTTCCAGGGGGAGGTATAACTTAAAAGATACTTAGTATCTGATCATTTACCCATTAATTTGTGATTTGTGAGTTTGCATTTGTCTCAGGACAGGACCTCTCACTGCAGCTGCTTCAAAAAGGTCAGGAGTCTGTCAGCTCACAAATTACTGGGCAGGGATGAGGTTTAAAGAGGTGGGAAGGTGGTGAAAGGAAAGAGTCTAAATAAAAGTGTGGAAGAAGACCTCATTACCTACTTGACGTCTTGTTTTCTAAGATGAACATGGTAAAGTTCATGTGCGCAACAGCTATCATTTGACACAATCTGATATCAGAGCTGTAGTTTGTGAAATACAGCAGTCCTTTTTTTTAACTATCAGTTAAATCAGACCAGCTGACACATTCCAAGATGATCCTATTTAACATTGCGACATGTCTTTCAACACACATCTGTTATGTTTAAGACCAAGCTTGTTTTACTTGGAATATGCCCTTGATATTTCTGAACTTGTTTGATAATTTGACCTTGTTTGTATTGCAGAGAAGAGTGGAAAAGAGGTGATGTCTAAAGGCTGCAGCGGCATGGAGGTCATCCTGACCTCATTAGAGGTCAGCTCATTCACCTACTCACCTCACTTGTACTTTGCAACATTTGCAGATTATGAAAGTGTGAAACGATCAGATCGTAAAAAGTGTATACCCCAGCTGCAGGAGGCTCTCCTCCTGGTTTTTACATTTGTCTCTTTTGGGGATGACGAAGAAATCATTGCACCATATTCTGCAATTTGCTCTACTGAAAGCTGTATGTCATTTTAACAAGGACACTGTTTGTGACTGACAGAACACGCAGGATGTCCAGACCACCCTGAACATCCTGTCCATTCTCAGTGAGCTGCTTACTGTGGGTGAGTTGTTAATTGTTTTTTTTTACTCCATTATGTTTTATATCACCTCGCCTATCACAGCTGTGATGGGCACAGCACCCCCTGCGACCCTCTGGTGGAGGATGAAGCGGTAGATAATGGATGGATGGATGTTTTATATTCAAAGTATCTTCTATGTTTTTTTAATTCCACCATAATTTAAGTTGATCACAAATGAAGCACACCTGAGGGCTAATTCAGGCAGTCAACTTGAGCTGCATTTTGATGTTCATAAAAAAACTCCCTCTGCTCGTCAGTGCTACTGCTACTCTGTACCAGTATTGCTGGTCATGCATTAAAACCCAGCATCCACCTGCAGGTTCCACAGGGCTTTAAGGTGTTTGTTGATCACTTCCCGATATGCCAATGTAAAATGTGTGGGGAGTAATTAAGTCGGGGCCTGTACGCCAAACATAACCATTTGTATTCTGATGCAATAAACAGTTTAACATTCAAATGTGAGTTGTCTGACTGAAATAATGTTGTTGCATTGCTTGTTATTTTTTTTCAATCAGGCAGAGGTCGCAGGGTAGCAGTATTTGTGTCTAAAGGAGGAACAGGAATATTATTCCAGATACTGGTCATTGCCAGTAAGGAGTTGTCACCCAGTGAGGAACTCATGTTACAGCTGCATTCACTGCTGGCCAAGGTTGGCCCAAAAGGTATGCTTAATGACACTTCTTAATAGTTAACATTATGTACAAGCACAAGTTTTTTTTTGTTGACCCTCTAATTGAGTTTAATTGTGTCTTCTATCTAAATCACAATTATGTCAGATGAAGCCTAATCTATGCTGGTGCCTTGTAGAGTTTTCTTAGGAATAAGTAAAACCTTTTTTTGTATCGCTCACAAAAGTACTTTGAGTATTTGGAGTTCAACAAGCATTTTAAATGATTTTCATTCCTCATGAAGCGTTTGCAAAACCTTTGGGGTAATGGTTTGGAGGATAGTGATTGTGTATTTGTGGTATCATTCTCAGAATACTATTTTTGTGCATTTCACTGTAAAAAAATATATAATTTTGACAGTATTCATATGGCACCTAGAATGATTTGGATTCCAAAAATATATGGAAGTCAACTTACCTTTGTTCATATCCTTGCGAATAGTCCTCTTCTCTGTGTTATTGACACCACGTCAGTAGAATAGTTTGAAACAAACTGTTAGATAAAGTGTGTGATTATTTTGTATACACTGACATGGCCAGCCCCCTGTGTTCAGACAGAAAGTTTGGAGTGAAGGCACGTTTGAGTGGAGCTCTGACTGTCACTGTCAACTTAATGAAACAGAAACTACAGAATACCAAACTGCTCATGCCATGCCTGCAGGTCCTCAGGGTTTACGCTACCAACTGTGAGTCATTTTAGTCTTTATGATACATTTCTTAAGATGCTCCTTGTTGCTCCTCTCCTGTTTCTACCTTTGCCTGATTTTGCACAATTTATGCATTTCTTTATGTACAGTGGTGAACGCTATTTCACTGGGCAAGAATGGTGTGGTGGAGCTCATGATTAAGATTGTTGCACCATACCATAAGAAGAACACCACCCTGCTCAAGTGAGTATCTGTCTCTGTTGATGAATCTCAAAGCATGAATATCATTAACACATGAGTGACATCCATAGATTTTTACCTCGCTGGACCAATTTTCCTCTGTTTCTAAACCAACAGAGTAGCTCTGGATGCACTGGGAGCACTGCTCAAATCCAGTAAGTCATTTACTTCGTAGTATTGACGTTTGAGCTGTCAGTGGTGATCTTTGATTTGTGTTTGGGTCTATGCTGTATACGCACCATTAATCCTTTCAATAACTACTCGTATTTATCTTTATCACTTTTAGCTTCCGTCAATGATTTGTCCTTCTTCTCCCACTTCCCCTTGCAGAAACGAATGCCCGTCGTGCAGTGGACGGCAAACATGTGCCTGTCTTGCTTTCTCTGTACCTGGATTGGCATCGGAATGACACACGACATCGCCATATGCTGATTCGCAAGGGGTTTCTGGTGTGCATCAGAAACATCACCAATATCAAGCTGGGCAGAAGAGCGTTCATAGAAGCCGATGGCATGAGAATCCTCTACAACTCATCCGTTGTGAGTGAGAATATGATGTACAAATGCGCCACACACTGTAAGAACCCTACATACAATGACTATTTTTCTGTGTGATAATATCCCCAGGAATGTCTCCCAGTGCGGACTCTGGATCCTCTGGTGAATGTATCCAGTCTCATCATGAGGAAGTGTTTCCCCAAGAACCGTCTGCCTCTACCCACCATCAAGTCGGCCTTCCAGTACCAGTTGCCACAAATTCCTGTTGTAGGACCTGTGGCGCAACTGTACAGCCAGCCTGCTGGAGGTAAGAACACACAGGCAACTTCAGCAACACACACACACACAGTTTGCTAGTGTGTGCCTCATCTTTCACACACTAGTATACACATGCCTAACATTGTTAATTATACAGTACAGACACATTCACCTTTAATTAGGGCGTATCAGTAAAGTGTAATTTCAACAATAAGGACACTGCTGCACACAATGTGCCTTACAGGAACAACATGAAGAACAATTTCAACAAGCCCTTTTAAAGAAGGGTAAAACGTACATAAGATACAACTCCCATCAGACAACATGGAGCCACTCACAACTGTTGTCTCATTCACTTTACATGAAATATAAAAAAATAGTCTCATACAAAACTTATTTTATTTTTGATGATAAATTCATTAGTTGGTTTACTGAAATCATACTTTTTATTGTCCCAAATCTGACAGAAAATGGCTTATGGCATAATTCCAAAATATCTAATTGGGTAACAGCGACACAATAACTGTTTGAGTTTGAGCTTGAGACATGACATATATCATTGTGCTGCTGTTCCCAAACAAGGTGTCACATGGAGAACTGTGTAAGACTATGAGCTCTGCAAAATACTCAACAGTTCCTCTTTATTCACTGCCTCTCACTCATTGCTTGATCATGGCTGCTCAAATCTTTGTTAACATTTTCCTTTATTCCCGTCAAATGAGACCCTGTGACCAATATCATCTAAGGTCTGCTGTTCTGGCCATGTGCCAGCCCTACACAAATGTCGAAATATAAAAATACTACGGTAAATAAATTGTTATTGACCTGACAATTTTTTTTTGTCTGTTTTTGTGTTATGGACCCAGTGGACGATGTTGTAGATGACAGTGATGACAACGAGGAGGCGGAGGCAGACTCAGAAAACGACAGCGAGAATGAGGAGGATGAGAAAAATCACTGCACCACGGTAATACTCGCATATCCACAGGAGAGCATGAGCTCCATATCTTGTCGCTGCTGCTTCATCGTGGTGTTATAGAGACAGCGCAGAGTGATTTATGTCCATGACGTCTTTAATTGCTTTCACATTGTGATTGAAAATTCACAGTGGATTGATGTATTGTAGTTGTAAAAAGGCAATTGGCTTAAAATCCCAGTAATTTGTGATTTAGTTAATCATTTAATACTCAATGAAACTTTTAATTTCTACAGATTGTCTCATTAGAGGGCAGAATTTCTGAAAGATTTGGGTTTTTGTTAAAGTTGACCCAGTTGTGTATACGAGTCGCACTCCTTTGAAAATCCAGCAGAGGGCAGTCATAACCCAATGACCTCACAAGCCAGTGCCAAACACTTTCACTATGTCAGGCATGTCCACCATGTCTGATGTCTAATGAAATCAGACTTTTGCTCTGTCCCTTCATACTGTGAGATGGACCTTGAACTTTTAAACATTACAAAGTAATCACCAAGTTACAACATTATAACATTATACTTGAAATTAAGTTATTCATCAGTGTCTGCACAAATTATTTTTTATTTTTTTTAATTGCTGTCACTACAGTTCTTTGTTACTTGATTCCTTCATCTCAAAATCATAATTGAGAAACAAGACTTGAGCAGTGGGCCAAATTATATATGTATAGCAAACTTGTTTTTTCTCTTTGTGTCTGACAACCAGAATGATGATATAGAGACAGACATCGACAAACTACATCCCCAAAAGAGTCCTGGTCGTTCTTTTGAGGAGTTGAGAGTCTATGAGAGGTTCTTCCTGGAGCTATCTGAAGACTTTCAGGTCTGTTTTCTTTTTTTGTGTTAAGATTTACCTGCAATAATTGAATTAATATTTTATGCAACATGGCCAGTTGGGGAAAAGCCTTACATATATATTATATCTGTTCCTACAGGGGTATAACTTTGAATGCTCAAAGAGTGCCTCTACTACAGCTTCATCGCCATCCTTCTCATCATCAGCCTCAGGTCGATCCTCTTGGCCAATCATAGTGCCCACAGCTCAAGCCCTGTCCCCAAAACACACCCCCATTCCAACCTCTCAGGGGCTCTGCAATAATACCAAAGAACAACACACTCAGCTGCCTCCCTCTGCTTCCGCTCCTCCTCCCCCTGCATCGCAAACGCCTCTAAAACTGGACGACGTCCACCTCGCCAAGGACCAAGACAAAAAAACAGAGTCCCACATTCCTTCCACAGATGGAGATGCGACCTTGTCTTCATTCGCTAAGCCTTCTTCTCAAGGGCAGATGATAGAACAGGAGCTAGCACGTGTGTTAGAGTGTGTCTCTCTAGAAGAGGAGGGGGCTCTAAATGAAGAAGATGGAATAAAGGGAGGCAAACAAGCAGAGTCTCCAGTCAATTCCACAAGACTCATACAGTCTCCTCTGCTCTTAGAAGGTATTGTGACGCGCCGTTCCGGAGGAGGTGGCAGTAACTGGGGTTCAGATTGTGGTTCAGAGGGTGCCGAGGATGAAGGAGGGGAAGGAGCAGTTCTGGAGGTGCCGGACACGGCATTGCTCCTCTCACTGCATGACCCTGACCTGTACGTGGAAATGGTGAAGGGAACGCACTCTGTACCTCGTTATGCTGAAGTCGCATATCCAGACTACTTTGGTCATGTTGCACCAACCTTTAGAGAGCCCCTTTGGGAGAGAGTCTACGGTGTACAGAGGTGAGATGATTTAATAGCATTGGTCATTATCTATAAAAAAAAGAAAATAGGTAAAGATAAAGAAAAACATTAAAATTAGGTGAGTCAAATAAAGTTTAAAAGCCCCCAGACATATGAAGACACATATACAGTATACAGTATGTTCTTCACTGTAGTGAATTTGGCTTTGCAATCTGGTAGCTGCAGTTAAGATGTTGCATTTTAATTCAAATCAACAATTAATATTTGTGTGGCCTCTAAACCTACAGGTGTAAGATATTCCAGGACATCGAGAGGTTGATTCATCCTAATGATATCCTGGATAAAGTAGTTTATGACCTGGACATGTTAAGGTAAGTTTGTCTCACAGGGTCCGCTAACCCAAACATCACTCAGGGTAAATGGAGCTGTAGAGCGCTGCTCTTCACGTTAGCTCAATTTATCATCCTTATATCGATTGGCGTAATGACTTCTCAAAAGTATCATTTGTTCCTCCTCACGTTTCAGTTGTCCCGTGATTGAAGATGAAGGCGAATCACTTAAGTTCAACTCTCAGTTTGAGTGTGGGAATCTCAGGAAGGCAGTTCAGGTTAGAAAGTAAGTATGTACTGCAGCATGAACTGCATAAACATATATATATATACTGTATGTGTTGCATGCATTTATTTAACATTGTAGTGTGTACGTTTTGAATAAAAACAAAATTCTTTAGTTGTCACAGTCTCTGTAGTTCTCACTATAGCTGTGTTTACATCTTGTACCCCTCCAGATATGAGTATGACCTGATGCTAAATTCAGATATCAACAGTAATCACTACCACCAGTGGTTCTACTTTGAGGTGAGCGGCATGCGCGTCGGAACAACGTACCGCTTCAACATCATCAACTGTGAGAAGTCGAACAGCCAGTTCAACTATGGTGAGATGCTCGTCAACGCCCAGTCAGAAAACAATTCTCCATAAAAATGACATTATACTGTGTTGACCTCTGACCTTTGACCGTGTGTGTGTAGGTATGCAACCGCTAATGTACTCTGTGCAGGAGGCCATCAGTGGCAGGCCTCGCTGGGTCAGAACAGGAGCAGACATCTGTTACTACAAGTAGGTTCTTTCAAACGAAAAGAGGCAAAAACTACCTTTGTTAGAAGTGTTAAGGCTTACTTTGGGTAAAAAAAATACCCCATTTGTATGCTGCATGCAAAGCAGCATACAAATGGTCCATTCAGCACCTATTATACGATACTGAATTAAATGCCTCGTATCTTTTTACATTTTATATCGCTATAAAACACTCTCAACTGCGATGTGGCTCGCAACCCTGACAGAATTATTGTGAGGCAGTATTACACTGTGATTGTCTGTTCGGGAAAGGAATGATGACGCAGCCTTTCTGCACGTTCCCCACATAAAAAGTTTAAACATGTATGATGATATAAAGTCTAATGTGATTCTGCCCCGTAATGTCAAATCTGTTTTTGATTCCAATTTTACATTACGAGGGCCGGATATTAGAAAGAAGCACAATTTTTAATACAAATACAGACCTCGGTGACACTAAAAACCTAACATTGAATATGCAATCGAGGTAATTGAATTGCAGTTTTTACAGTATGTGTACAAGCATATCTGATACAGTGTCTGAGTGCGATGTGTCCTGATTCCGCGTTTTCCATAGGAATCATTTTGCAAGGAGCTCTGTTGCAGCTGGTGGTCAGAAAGGAAAGTCGTACTATTCAATGACCTTCAGCACAACTTTCAGCCACAAGGATGACGTCTGCTACTTTGCCTACCATTACCCATATACATACTCCACTCTTAAGGTACTATTACAATCCTGTTATTTGTTGTAATCTAGAGGACGTTAGAGCACTCACAGTCTTCTCCTCTTGTCCTCATTGTCCATTTCTAACATTTTATTTGAGTTGTGCTCTCTTTTCTATCATTATCGTTATTTACATTTAGTGCCCAGGAGGGATGAAGTTGGAGATAATCTTATTTGAATGTTTGGTCACTGTCATCCTCAGATGCACCTGTCCAAACTGGAAGACCTGCGAACCCCTCAGATTTACCTGAGACAAGACGTCCTGTGTGAAACCTTGGGAGGAAACAGCTGCCCCCTTCTAACCATCACTGCCATGCCAGAGTCCAACTCAAATGATCACATCTGTCAGTTTAGTAAGTGAACCAGTGTAAATCTCTTCATCTGTACACTTGATTGATTGAAGATTTGGTTTGTTGACCTTTGTTACTTTTCCAAACAGTTCCTCCTGCTGTCGAGTTTAGTTTGTTTATGCTGTGCCTCTGCTCTGAAGTGTTATAAATTAAAGAACTTGTTTTATTCCATCTTCCTCTATTTGTGATTGAGGTGCACTCTCATCCTGTCTCGCTCTCCAGGGAACCGTCCAATAATCTTCCTGTCTGCCAGAGTGCACCCTGGAGAGACCAATGCCAGCTGGGTAATGAAGGGCACACTGGAGTTCTTGATGGGCACCAGCCCACTGGCAGCCAGCCTGAGAGAGGCCTACATCTTCAAGATAGTCCCCATGCTCAACCCTGATGGAGTTGTAAATGGAAAGTCAGTAAAGTAATGTTCTAGTCTGGTATAAGTTACAGCTGTATGAATATTAAGATTGAAGGACTGTTGATTTATTCTCTTCTTGTGTTATACTGTCTCTTTTCCGCTGCAGTCATCGCTGTTCTCTTAGCGGAGAGGATTTGAATCGCCAGTGGCAGAACCCCAATCCTGAGCTCCACCCTACCATCTACCACACTAAGAGTCTGCTGCAGTACCTTGTACACATACAAAGGGCACCACTGGTATGACCTCAAATTAGTTTAGCTAAATAATAATGTTTCCTTTGGGAAGTGCACAGTTGTAAATGGTGGTGCCATCCCTCCTGTTCAGCTGCTCAGTCTCTTAAGCTGCACGGCCACTAAATTTCACATCCGTACGGATGTATCTCAACATTAAGACATAAGTGGAGCTAAACAAGTGTGTATGTTGGCCCTTTTATTAAAATTGACATTTGAGTTATTGAAGGTGTCCCTCCAGACCTAGCACATCAAATGTATTTATAATATATCATCCTTATTTAAGAACATTTTACATATTTGAGTAAACTACAGCAGTTTAGAAAAGGAGACATGAGGAATATACAACACAATATGCAGTGCATTCTGATTTCAGTCCCGTCTCTTTCTGCTTCCCTTCAATGTATGCATCGGCGTGTGTGTGTGTGCACACGTGGATGAACTCGGGCAGGTGTTCTGTGACTACCACGGTCATTCCAGAAAGAAAAACGTTTTTATGTACGGCTGCAGCGTGAAGGAGACCGTCTGGCACTCCAATATCACTGCTACATCCAGCGACCTTCAGGAGGACCTTGGATACAGGGTGAGAACACACACACACACACACACACACACACACATCTGTGCTTGTAACATAATCTGTAACACCTATAAACATATTCTGCATGTTCTGAATATGCAGAATCGGTTCTATTTCTAGTTTAATCACATTTGAGCTGTCTATGGTTGCCCACATGCACACAGTCCATGTGGAGAGAAAAAGAGGTGATGGATTGAAATGAATTGGCTATCAGTAATGTGTTTTTTTAATTTAACTGTAATCATATGTAGCTAGCTTTTAATACAGAAAAGCAAAAACAAATCTGGCGGGAAATTTAGTCGTATGTCTTGCATCTTCATTCTCACATTACTAGTCAAGCAGAGCATAAGAAGAAGAAGAATGGTAAACAAAAGTCTTGGCCCATATATCTGCTGTCTACACTGAAAGCCCAAGGCTAATTTGTCACCAGACGGCTTAGCAGATGGGTTCCAAGAT
This sequence comes from Microchirus variegatus, assembly GCF_963457635.1. Lineage (NCBI taxonomy): Eukaryota > Metazoa > Chordata > Actinopteri > Pleuronectiformes > Soleidae > Microchirus > Microchirus variegatus. The sequence continues at coordinate 9,401,763 of NC_139819.1, read as the reverse complement.
TGCCTGTAACCCGCAAACATTTATTTTACAAACATGCTCATCTTTAGTATTTCCCCTTAAATTTTACAAAGATATTTGTCCTTTTCTATAAATGAACACACAATCATTCAGGCTTTTTTTTTTTTTTTTTTTACATTTTACATCTATGGTTTTTTTAGGCTCTTCCTAAGATCCTGTCTCAGATTGCCCCGGCCTTCAGCATGGCGAGTTGCAGTTTTGTTGTGGAGCGCACTAAAGAGTCGACTGCCCGTGTAGTTGTATGGAGAGAGATAGGAGTGCAACGCAGTTACACTATGGAGAGCACACTCTGTGGTTGTGACCAGGGTAAATATAAGGTAAGTGTGTTTTTGTCTGCTCATTGTAAACAGTTGGATACAAACTTCTACCTTTTTGTAGAGCTTAATTTTATTTTTGAATGACTATGAATATGAAATCATGTGTAGAAAGAGAATATTTGCTTTTTAAGGCTGTCCATAAATCACCCAAGTGTCCAGCAGATGGCACTGCAGTCTTTTCTTTATTCCTTGCTTCATCTCTGTCTTTTCTCCCCTTTCCCCTTTAACCTGATTACCTCCCCTTCTTCTCTGACTTGACTTTCCATCCCAAAGAGTTTCTTCCCCAATGAATTATCCCAGTTTCAACACCTAGCCAACAGTAGTCCTTGGATGCCATTTTGGCCCCGATTTGCACCCCCGCTGCTCTTTGTAAAAGTGTTTGTCCAGATGTGCAGGAACTAATATGCTCTGAACTGTGGTCTCTGGCCAGGCCACCGAGTTTAGAGTTTGGCTGAAAGAAAAAGGGAACGTGAACGTTTGCGTGCATGTGTGTGTCTGTGCTTTATTGTTCACTTTTAGTGGGGTCCAAGAGTCAGAGACCACACAGTACCTGTATGATTGAATAAAGCTGTGCAGACTTTGTTAGAGCTGTATGTATGTGTGCATGTCTGTCTGGATGTGTCCTTGATGCAGCTGAAATTTATGATCCTGTTTCCCTGTGAGAAGTTTCTGTAGTGAGGGTTTTCTAGCATTGAAAATTGGGCTGTTTGAAGGTGGACACTGACACAGCAGCAGCAATAAAAAGTAACTACAGCTCTGACATGTTAAAGTAGGCTGCTGTTTAACCTTGGATATAACTGCATATAACATCTCTCTGATGTGCACGTGCATCTTATCTCCAGGGTCTTCAGATCGGCACCAGAGAGCTGGAGGAGATGGGAGCTCAGTTCTGCGTGGCCTTGTTGAGACTGAAGAGGCTGACCGGGCTCCGTAACCACCAGCACTTGCTGGATCTGGAGAGCGACATTATTGGGATGCAGACCAAAGTTGTCAGGTAAGCGATGCTCAAGCACTGTACATCTCAAATGAATCCCGTTTCATATTTTCCCAAAAATTGTATACATTTGTTTTGCGCACCCTCTAATCCACCTCTCCACACAACCTTGAGTATAAATCTTGTTATCTCTTCGTGGTGGCATATTTACAAGCTTCTGGCAAGCAGCCTGCTAATGCTGAGTGTGTAAAATGAGACAGGGAGAAGAGGTTGGATACTTGACATTGGTCCGTTTATCTGCGGTGATGGGGGTGAATCCTCCCAATTTGTTGTTGTACTTTAAAGCAGCAGCAGTTGCAAAGTCAACTAACGGCCTTGTAGTAGGTGGCAAACGGTTACTTTGGCACACAGTTTCCGCGGATGCTTTAGTGTGGTAATTGTCCTTTGAGGACAATAATGAAAACCACAGGCCTTACTTATGAGTTCTGGAGTGCCCATTTTGAATTCTACAAGTCATTTCTGTTCAAATATTAACTCCATCCTCTGTTAAACTAAATAATCACATTTTGAATTAAAAGTGGCAGTATTAGCTCATGCATGCAGATGTGGTGAGACGATTCACAGGCAATCAGGGTTGCTTTAAAAGACAGAAATGTCATTTTATGAGTAAGCTAAAACTATACATAAGACACAATCTCAGTATTTTTGAATAATACAACTACTGTGTTATCCTCATGCAACCGTTCATACATATATGAGATTTAAACGCGGTTTCTGTAGCTCAAATTGTACCTGGAAAATATTAAAATGGTGACTGACTGTTGTTTTTGTTATATACCAAACATCGTTAGTGCCTCTCACGTCCCCCATGGCACTGACACTCAACAGTGTGACAGTCAAACAAATGAAGGCCCGTAAGCAGTATTGAAATGTTGTTAATGATGAATGTAATGAAAAGTGGAGTAAATGAGAGGAGAATAATGGGTGTGTAGAATTGTCAGTAAAGCGTGATTTCTTTTCTCCAAAAAAGTAAATAGCAAATTTCTTCAGTTAGAGTTTTTCAGGACATCGAGCCGCCGCCGGCGATTCAGTGTAACTGAAAAGCACACGGAACACGTAAACGAACTGCCTCTCTAGTCTGTACAGTCGTCTGCGGTTGGACCTTCATCGAGCTCTGTACAACTTGCAGCTTAATGCTCTTTTATCAGCATAATCAATAACAGGGTGCAGAAAGAACAACATCGAGTGTGCCCTATTATTTCTACCGATGCTCACTCACTTCATGCTGAAAAGCTCTATATGTCTGGTTATCTGGAAGAAAATAAACAAGTTTGTATTTATCATGGAATAATGATTCCAGCTTCTAGTTGCTCCAGTGTCAGGATATGCTTCTTTTCTCTGTTTGTTAAAAGGAATACACACCTGCTGATGCCTTATTTGAAACATGCTTATTGTAACCCAGTTGAAATCATGAAGTACTTTGCCAGACAGTGTATTTGATGAAATTACAGACAAAGTCATAAAATATCAGGTACTGTAGATAAACCAATGCTTCTTTAGCTCTTAATTAAGCTAAAAAGCCCCAAACCAGAGTATAAATGAGCCAGGCTCACTCAAAGACAGTAGTAAGACGGCACATTACTCTTCTTCATCTAAAAGAAATCAAATCACCAGTGAAGTTCACTCTTCAGAAATATGAAATAACACACAGATTAGACTGTGTCTCACTTCAACATTCGAAATAAATTACTAAACTTAGCCAAACTTGACTTGTGACCACCAAGGTCATCATAAGCTGTTGGGCGTTCTCCCCTCCAAAGATTTGTTAACGCAGTACATTTGGAAGAACGGCCTCGTACTCAAGACCACTTAATACTTATGTCTCTTTCTCTGTGTGTCTGGCAGTGTTTCTCTCTCTCTTACAAACCTTCTCTACTCTCATATTGATATATTCATCCATCATTTATGCGTCTGATCATTAAGGGAGTCCCAAAGTGTGTGTGTTTGAGCGTCCTTTGGGATTGGTTGCTCTCTCATCCCAGGTTTACGGGTTGATGCGCGGGGCTTGGTATGGTACCACTTACCGTTTAATAGGTCATCACAACAATATCGTTGCCATTGGGAGGCGTCTGCAGATAACTGGGTGTCTCGGCGTGCGTTAAAGGGCGGATACCGGCACTGGTGTGCTTTTGTCCGAGTGTAAAGATCTATTTTGGCATGTTGTATGTGAATGTTTGGAGATGTGGAGGTTTCATTGTGCTTTTAATGCAATTATATACACTGTAAAGCGGTCCTTCAGTGGGATTCAGTGTAAAAATGGAGCTCAAAGAAAGTAGAGACTGGTCTTCCTATAATGGTCTGTAATGGTTGGCTCAACTCACAACTCTCATTATTTATTTGGAGAGTATGCTGTCCATTCACATCATTACACAAAAAACATTATCACGCACACACATTTACTGTACGTATACTGACGCACACACACACACACTCACTCCCTGCCTCCCTCTCTCCAGTGCACTCACACACTAGTAAACTTGGAAGATCATTGTCTGAGCCCCCTGATCGACTGTCTCCCTGGGATCACATTTCAGCCCATTAACACCATTAAAAACCCACTAAAGCCACTAAAACCTCAAAGAACCAGCAACCATTTAACCATTAAGCCCCTCAGAAAAAAAACCAGCCTTGCCAGTCCTAGTACACGAGCGCAGTTTGTTAGCAACCTCTTTTATTGTGTTTTGTTATGATTTTATAATAACATTTTTAATATGTTTGTGCAACTATTCTTACTGGAGGCTGCTCTGACAATGAAGCCGAGAGCGGCCACGGTCGCTGCTATGTTTTCTTTAGTCTCGCAATCACAGAATAATCAATTCGTTATCGCAGGGTAACAGTCTGTTGCAAATGTCAACGACATTGGCGCTGTCCATGGTCCTGCAGGGTCGCTGAAGTCCGATCGTCTGGAAAGCCGCGTTTCCATCTTGGTACAGTTGGGTTTAGTACGGTACGGGTACTGTTTGGAACTGTTAAGCACTAGATCAGGCTTGAGTTTCGACTGTGAACAGTACATTTACTTGGTAGGCGCGGTGTGTGCTGTAGCTTGACGTTACAGTATTTTGTGTGTGACGTTGTACCGTTGCGACAACGACATTGAACTACCGTACTGTAACCATTACTATGATACCCCAAGGGAAGGTCCTGAAAAATGAAATGGTTGGGTTGATTATTCTCGTACTATTCCTAATGTAAACATGAAAAACATACGTACCATATACCGTACCAAACTGCTCCACTCGGTGGAAACGTGTCATAAAGCCCCAGCTTGGGATCATCTTCTCCTTAAACGACGACTGCCGATCTGATAAAGAGGGAACAACCTCTAATTTTTGTTATCTCGTCATTGCGGGGAAAGCGAGCCTTGTTATCTCGAGATAACGCGCTAATTTACCTCGTTAATTATTGATTATTCCGTGATCTCAGGATAACGGACTGAAAAAAAAAATACATCAGCGACCCTGGCTGCTCTCAGCTGCTGTAGTGACGGCACATGTCTCCATTAAGACCGAGTGACTCCATTAAGACTGTTAAAAAGAGAAAAATACAATTCCTCCATCCACGCCCTCAGTCATAGCAGCTCCAAGATTTCATGAAAATGATCCAGACAAAAAGACGAGAGAGGCAGCACTGAAAGCATGAACCTCCTCAGCAGAGGTAATTATCAACAAATCATTGTCAAATATTATCTGTTTCGACATTTTCTAATAGTTAACCGGACAAAAATACATTTTCTTTTTCAACTTTCTGAAATAAATCAGTACATGACCATCAGCCCTTGTATGACTTCATCACAGTGTGAAATAGCTACAGGTTTTTAGAGCCTAATGGTAGATTTACCGATCCATGCCATGTTTTGTTTTGTGTTTTTATGCTTTTCAACGCCACATTTTCAAGGACCATGAAACTCCCTTCAGTTTCATTTTCATGGGTGTTTGTTTTTTCCATGAGAACCTGAGTGAGGGTTCTATTCTATACAGTGCGTGTAGATGAAGCCATGTGTTTGTGTAGAAAAATTTTATATTAAATATGCATCAATTCATAAATTGTCATTATTTATCTTCAAGCTCTGAAAAACAATCAGTTTATAGATGGTGACTTTTCTCGGTGTCAGCTTAGGGTGACACCTGCTTTTGTTTTTACCTTCCCAGCTGCCCCACCACCTACGTGATGGAGGAGGACGAGCCGTCCTTCCTGGAGGCCATCGACTACAGCGCGGAGAGCAACGACGAGGACGCCGAGCCGGAGAACGAGGACGCCGTCGAAGTCCACAAGAATCCCGACCACCTGTCGGACACTGACACCAATCACAGGGATTGATGCGGACGGATGAGGTCTCATCTACCTTCACACAGCTCATGCTTTTATCCATTCACTGCTCAGACTGTTAGCTCCACTCCGATCAAAGCATCGCAAGTTAAATATGTGTTTATACTTGTCATTTTGACCGATGAATAAATGTAGATATATATACTTGACCGATCTATATAGACACATATGTCACGCTGTGTCAGGTCCTCGTTTCCCAGGTAGATTAATTTTGCCGCGTCGCTCCAACAGCCTTATATGATGTTGCGTTTCATTTACATCGGAACTTGGGAAATCGGGAGTTCCAGTTGAGAAGTCAGAAATGCAAACCGTTCTCTGGCCTCGGCATCATTGGGCAATTCCAGTCATGAACAAAAACAGCGTAGCACCATGTCCATGGTTTAACATTTAACACACGACTATGTGTACGTCTGATTAACTGTGAAACAAATACGACAGAGGTGCTATTAACGGTGAAAGTAGCAGCGTTTTTTTCCGGGGGGGAAAGTCCGAGTCCCGACTACAAATGGAACGCATCATACAGTAAGCCCTTGGTAAGATTCAGGATGGAATTCAACGAATGTTCTCACCTTTCACCTCCGCTCTAACCCTCGTTGACTTAAACCTCAGACACCATTATGCTCTCACTGCTCTCATTATAGCAGCAGCACATATAACCACGTACCATGTAATAACGAAGCCAGCAGCTTCTTTCTATACTGTTTTTGAAACCCCTCTTTAACTGCTGCTCTGTGTTTGGTAGAATCTGATCCACTCATCCTGCATTTTTTTTTTTAGTTTTTAACTCTCCATGTGTTAATTTCAGCATTTGTTCCTTGCTGACAGGTCAGGGTATTCGTGACTAAATGTGGTAGAGGGTCAAACTAACAAACCCCGCCCACCCTTCGCTGGTTAAAACGCATTTAAAGGTTCCATATTATACCCTATTTCTCCAAGTTAACCTAGTTCCCTGGTGTCCTAATGAACATGTCTGTAGCATGCTTTGGTATCACCCTGCCAAAACGCTGCCTGTTCAGAACGCTCCGTTTAGTAGTATCTCTTTAGGTCCACCTTAAAAAAAAAAAAGGAAAATGGAACTTAAGGGACAGGAAATGCCATCAGCCACAGAGGCTACTGGGAGCTAACAGCAGTTAGTTTTTGGAAAAGTGATCATTTGCAGGCTTTAGCAGGCACATTGCCGTCATAACATGTATCTACTGGACAGATAAATCCTCTGAGGCTGGAAGTTTGTGTAGGACTCTGTGCTGCACTGTGGAGCCAATGGTTTTCGGATACCGTTGTCCTCGCCAGCACTCTCGCATGCTTTACGGACAAAGCGGAGCTCACCGAGACAAATCAGGAATTTAGCACTTGCGTCGTCCTAGTGAGTGCGGACACTTTGCCTACTGATAGGGCCTCCAGTCCCAAATAGAAGGATTGAAATGATTAAAAAGTTGATTTTGCATCATATGGGACCTTTAAATAAACCTACGCCGATCATGTGACGACACTTGCCCTCACTTCCTCTCCTCTCTGTAACCCGTACCTTTTGGACGACTAGTGTTGCTTGGTCCAATAAACCTACAAGCTGTTTGCCTTGCTGTATCTTAACCTGAAACTCTTAAACGTCACTCAAATGTAGAATGTACTTTTGTCTTTATGAAGACAAAACTCGCTGTTACGAACACACACAAACTAACACTGGTCGTTTGTCTCTTTGTTGCGCACAGACGTAAAAAAAAAAAAGATTGAGGTGGAATGTTAGAACATCCACACGCACTGTTGGTGTTTTCATTGATTTTAAAAATAATAATAGACAGTATTATCATGTTAGGCAGCAGCGATCAACACTTACACGAGCTTGTGACGAGCAGAAAAAAAAACCCTTTTGCACTTTCAATAAACACACTATACTTGCTAGATGGAATCAAACGGAAGGAAAACTTCACCTTTTTTTGCAAACTGGAATTTCTTTTTGTTCTTTCCTCGTGTGAACACGCTTGTGAATTACTGAGAGACTGATGCTTAAAAAGAGACGGTGCTTTGTGTTGACACGTTTTATTTTTTTTAAATTGAGTTTCTTTTGCGATTGTACAGCTAACGCATGGCTATTTCCTGTTGTTTTTATTTTGTAATTTATTACGGATTGTCTCTGGGATGTAACCTGTATGTATATGAGGCATTTTTGTGTGTCTGTGTGTGAGTGTATGCGTGTGTGTGTGTGTGTGTGTGTGTGTGTGCACACAGGAGTTTAAGTTATTCCATTATTCAGCTCAGCTAATGCTCTTACACAGTGTTTCTTCTTTCAATTTGATTATCCCTTGCCTCACTCTCCCCAATCATTTTTGCTTTCTCCTCTTCCCTCTAAACCTCTTTCATTTCTTGTTTTGTTCAGTCTTTTTCAGTTACTTCCCTTTTTTTTTTTAAGATTTACTCATGAACGTCCTGCAAACCTGGGGAGGTGTTTTATTTTTGTTGTGTGTGTGTCTTCTTTGTGTGGAATATATGATGAAAAACATGCTGGAGCCACATGAGCATTGTGGGTGCTGTTACAGTGTATCTGTGTTGGTCTTAACCTGTGTCGGCTTCTTTTTGTTACATGTTTGTTTGAAGGTGGAAATAGCAACAGGTTTTTAGGCTGACTGTATAGAAGCAGAAGACGGACGCTAAGACGTGACAAATAAAATATGAATGTGGTAAAACTGTGGTGCTGTGGACTTTTGTCATGACGAATATTCTCCTAAATTATGGTAAAAGTCTCTTCCAGATGCAACTTGGGACACGTTTTGTGTTTGTTTTTTTTACAATTTTTCATGATCACTTACACACTGAAATTAAAAGTACGGCAAAGGATTTGAACCCCGACTAACGAGGCGTAAAATGTCACGTCTCTCACGAAATAAATTAGCGATACTCGCATCTACACACAATCATTTTAAGCACTTTTTTCTCTCCCAGTCGTGTTGAAAAGTCACATTTACTAGAGAGAGAAAATAGATATGTATATGTTGTATGTGTACTGTTTTAAGATAAATAACATGTTTTTCGTTGCCCTCTTTTGCGTTGTATATAAAATGTTTTTGTTGGCTTTGGCTTGAACGTCAGTGAAATGACAAAATCTGACGTCCTCCCACTGTGCGGACAGTCCATCCCAGTAAGGCTTCGGTCATTTTAGGCATATACATTTACTCTGTAATGTCCAGTAGTTGTCTTTTTAGTGCAAAATTCCCCTTTTCTATTATTATTATTCCTCCCAACCACCAGCCAGCAAGGACACGGTCTGTGTAAAGAGAGAGAAATGTGATATAAAAAGAAAAAGAAAACATTGACTCGATTTCCCAGACAATAGCTCTTGCTTTTCTATCTCTCATCCACAGTAAACCTGATTTCACTGCTCGTAAAGAAAGAGAGGAACAATCTCAGAGTGAGCAATAACTCGTCTATGTGATATATGCGAGACGTGAACTTTTCTTCAATGCTGCCAAATGTATGCTCTTGTATTCATGTCAACAGACCGTTGTACGGTGCTCAGACAGCGGTAGACCTCCAATCTCTCTGGGGGGGAATCTCCACATCCTTAAATCTGACCAAATCCGTTTCCAAGATCAGCAACTTGTCGAGTTCTTAGAGGGGATTTTCCCTGCTGTTCATCCTTCACTGTGCTACAATATTGATTCTTTCCCAGTCGTTGCTTCTTACAGAACCACCAGTTCCACCAGTCGGCTACGGTTACAGCGAAACACTGGAGTGAGCAGCCAGATCAAACAAGGAGGATGTCCATGCGTCCATTTTCTACCACTTTATCCTCCACATGAGGGTCTTGGCTGGTGCCAATCTCAGCTGACATAAGGTAAAAGGCGGGGTCCATCACAGGGCCACATCTAGTCTCCAATTTGTCCTAATGTGGCCGATCCTGGCACCGTTGTTCTTTGTCCGTCCTCAGATCAGCAGTGGGCAACAACGGTGGACTGCATCCAGTTTTATAAGAACATACATCCGGCTCTAAGCGCTGAGAACTTCTTTTTGACTGAAAGGCCTCAGATTGCGTGATTTTCATTCATTCTCTAGCGCTTTGTCCTGGAGAGTTCTCCGCTCAAGGCCGTCGCTAACAAACAACCATTCACTCTCTGCACTCACAGCTACAGCCAGGTCAGAGTGTCCAGATGTCCAAGTGTCCAATCTTATCTTTATCCCCCCCTCCCCCAACTGCATGTTTTTGGACTGTGGGAGAAACACACACACACACACACACAGGCAGAGGCGCAGCTTGTGAACAGGCAAGGCAGGCAACTGCTTGGGGCCCCTGAGGGCTGTTTTTACTGAAATGTGCAGTGACCAGCCGCCTCCCCGTCCCCCTTAAAAAACAATGGGCGATTTGCAATGACATCTCAGTCGGAAACCTCCCTAAAGTGGCCCCACCACACGTTAACCTGTGTGAAGTTATCGTTCTGCAAGTTGGAAAATGAAGAGGATTATTTACAGTGTAATGCATATCTTTTTTACTCAGTTTATATAGTTTTTTAAAAGCTATTTACAGTATTTTATTGTTCTTTACATTTACATTTTCACGTACTTTTTAATTACAAGGTTTTTCCATGTCATTTCATTCATTTCGAAAAAAAATTTTTATCAGATTATTTATAACATTATGGTGATGAACACTGGTTGGAAGAGCCCCCTTTTTTGCTTCGGGCCCCTACAGACTCTAGAATCGCCTCTGCACACAGGTACAACATTCTGAATCTAACTCTCCAGGATCCAAACCTGTGACCTTTTGTTTGCTGTTTTTTTTTTTTTTGTTTTGTTTTAGGAGGGAGGATGTTTTATTTTTATTTTCACAGGCTAAACGCAGCAGTTAAATGTTGACGTGTGGAGAATGTGATGATGATGAAATGCTTTTCCTCAATCCGCCTCTTAATACAGTACTGCAGCTCAAAAATTATTATTATTTTTGGGTTTTTTTGGGTTGCCAGTAAGAGTAAAACACAAAGACACAGTTGTGGAAACTCAAGTAGACCCGAGCAACCTCATACATTATTGCTTCTGAGGAAATGAACATGACGAGAGTGGTGTAGCAAAAACAAAACAAAAGAGCCAGCGACAATGAGGAAGGACTGACTGAGAGATGCTGAATGTTAACGGATATAATGGACAAAAGGGGGGGGGGACGCGGAGAGAAAGGAGGAGGAGAGGAAGAGAAAGCAGGAATTTGAAGAGGTGGAGGAGAATGTTAATCTGAGGAAGGGGGTAGAGAGAGAGAGGGGAAAAAAAGCTATTTTCCCTCTCTCAGCCCCACGCCCTCACTTCCTGTCCCTGCTGTCAATCAAAGCAGACGAAGTGCATCAGACAAAAGACTCACTGCCACATACACACACACACACACACACACACACACACTGAACTCACCACAAACCAATAAACAATTCAATGAACTGGTTATGGATTGGAGGTTTCTGTGTCTTTATGAGCAGCTCCTCACAACTTTAAAAGGCCTTTTCAGGGCAGTTGAGATGGTGAGGGTAACAGTAAGGACGCCTCACAATGTCCTCGCAACTCAAAGGACAAGTGTGTGTGTGTGTGTGTGTGTGTGTGTGTGTGTGTGTGTGTGTGTGTGTGTGTGTGTGTGTGTGTGTGTGTGTGTGTGTGTGTGTGTGTGTGTGTGTGTGTGTGTGTGTGTTGAAGGGTTTTGAACTGCTCCTGTATGTTTCTCATGTCCTCCAGAGACCCCCAATTAGAAATCTTTCTCCTTCTGGAACCTCTTTGTCTCGCGCATTCACACGGGCACCGTGCCCAGCCTCTATCTGCACTCTGACCAGCTTACTTCTGTAGTCTAAGTGTGGCTCTGTGGGCCTCTAATAGCGTGGCCAATTAGTGCCAGAGTCCGACTTGGCCGCCTCTCTAACTTACTGGTGGTCCTACTGAGGGACACAATGGTTCCCCCTGAAAAGGTACAAGTCCACAAAGAACAGCCTGACAAAGACGTTGCGTGTATAGGCTGAATGTCACAGCAGCACACACCACTGTAACCAACCATGTGCCTGTGTGTGTGTGTGTGTGTGTGCGTGCTTGCGTGCGTGCGTGCGTGCGTGCGTGCGTGCGTGCGTGCATGCGTTCGTAAGAGAGAGAGTCCTCAAAAAAAAAAGAGTGTAATATGAAGTGCTTTTGAAGATGGTTGAATGGTTAAAAGTGTACATCAAACACATTCACCCTCTTAGCAGAGTTGGAAGGACGAGTGAAATATTCTACTGAAGTAAAACTACCACTGCTTTGATACGATTTTACTTAAGTACAAGTAAAAGTACTGATTGAAAAAAAACAAATAGCTTGTTTCGTGTGTCGTGCAAAAAAGACAAGGGGACATAAATCTCACATTAATTGTTTGTAATTAAATGCAAACCTTCACAAATGAATGTGCTGACAAAATAAAATATGTTAACACAATGTATCAGTCAAAATGGGTCAAAGGTCACAAATGCTTTAACTATCTCACTCACTCAGGGACCTTAATAAACACCAATTCACCTGTCCTAATCCTTCATTCACCTGTCCTCATCTTTCACCTGTCCTCATCTTTCACCTGTCCTCATCATTCACCTGTCCTTATCATTCACCTGTCCTCATCTTTCACCTGTCCTCATCATTCACCTGTCCTCATCATTCACCTGTCCTCATCATTCGACTGTCCTCATCGTTCGACTGTCCTCATGATTCACCTGTCCTCATCGTTCGCCTGTCTTCATCGTTCGCCTGTCCTCATCATTCACCTGTCCTCATCGTTCACTTGTCCTCATCGTTCACCTGTTCTCATTATTCACCTGTCCTCATCATTCATCTGTCCTCATCTTTCATTTGCTTGTCCTCATCATTCACCTGTCCTCATCATTCACCTGTCCTCATCATTCACCTGTCCTCATCTTTCACCTGTCCTCTTCATTCGACTGTCCTCATCGTTCGACTGTCCTCATGATTCACCTGTCCTCATCGTTCGCCTGTCTTCATCTTTTGCCTGTCCTCATCGTTCACTTGTCCTCACCGTTCACCTGTTCTCATTATTCACCTGTCCTCATCATTCATCTGTCCTCATCATTCATTTGCTTGTCCTCATCATTCACCTGTCCTCATCATTCACCTGTCCTCATGGTGCGACTGTCCTCATGATTCACCTGTCCTTATCATTCACCTGTCCTCAACATTCATTCCCTTGTCCTCATCATTCACCTGTCCTCAACATTCATTCGCTTGTCCTCATCATTCACCTGTCCTCATCATTCACCTGTCCTTATCATTCACCTGTCCTCAACATTCATTCGCTTGTCCTCATCATTCACCTGTCCTTATTATTAACCTGTCCTCATGATTCACCTGTCCTCAACATTCACCTGTCCTTATCATTCACCTGTCCTCAACATTCATTCCCTTGTCCTCATCATTCACCTGTCCTCAACATTCATTCGCTTGTCCTCATCATTCACCTGTCCTCATCATTCACCTGTCCTTATCATTCACCTGTCCTCAACATTCATTCGCTTGTCCTCATCATTCACCTGTCCTTATTATTAACCTGTCCTCATCATTCACCTGTCCTTATCATTCACCTGTCCTTATCATTCACCTGTCCTTATTATTAACCTGTGCTCATCATTCACCTGTCCTTATCATTCACCTGTCCTTATCATTCACCTGTCCTTATCATTCACCTGTCCTTATCATTCACCTGTCCTCAACATTCATTCAGTCTAAAGTTTGGAGTATTATTCAATGTTTTTTCTTTATTTGTCACAAATAAATTTGTCACGAGGAATTATGTAGTAAACAAAAACGTGTTAAAGAGACCAACATACTGTATTTTTGTTTATATATTCTATTCTTCTGAGTAGCCACTGTTTGCTTTGATAACAGCTTTGCTCAGCTCTTGGCATTCTCTCAGTCAGCTTCATGAGGCAGTCACCTGGAATGGTTTTCCAACAGTGTTGAAGGAGTTCCCAGAGGTGCTGAGAAACTTGTTGGCTGCAACATAGCGAGACGCTTCCAAATAATAATGATACGACACAAATCTCTGAGTGGGTGTAAGCAAAGTTCAGATAATTACTGTACATTAAACGACCATGTTAAGTGGTAAAAATACTCTTTTGACTTTGTCGCCCGACTGGAAAATGGATTACTAACCACCTTGCCAAATCTGAGTAATTCAAAAAGTGCAACATTTTAAGTGGGGACCAAAGTCACTGTCAAAGTTGTCAGTGTTTGTGCAGAATATTAACATAAATGCATTAGCCTCAATCTTAATATTCAACAGACATGACATTAACCTGCTTTGGTCCCCAGTGAAATATGTACACCGTACACCACTGTGTGTCAACGGCAGGAGTTAAATGATAGCATGGTTTGTATTTATATAGCATTTTTCTAGTCTTGATGTCCACTCAAAGCTGCTTTTCACATGGATACAGAGACATACACGTTTTAGTGGTGACCAAAACTGCTAAACGTCGCCGTTGCAGTTTAATGACATACTGTCCACAAATAGAGTCCTGTTCCTCTGGCGTCTGTTCTTCTTCTCTACTTCATTTCTTCATCTATACCTTTAAGTGTCAGAGCTTTTCTGTGTGTTTGCTCATCAATGAAAGACTCATTTTCAGGATGAAGACACCTGCAAAACAAAGGCGGTAGTGTAGGAGCAGGTGCAGTCACTCATGAATGAGTAGCTGCTGATAAAGCATGCAGTGTGTTTTTTTACATTGCGCTACGTCACGTTGCGCTGCGTTACGTTACGTTGCGCTACTTTACGATACGATGCGATACGATACGATACGATACGATGCGATAAGATGCGATGCGATGCGATGCGATGCGATGCGATGCGATGCGATGCGATACGATACGATATGATACGATACGAGGTATGGTACGATACGGTACAGTATGATATGATACAATACGATACGCAGAACGGTATTGTACGATACGATACATTATGTTACGATACGATACGATACGATACGATACGATACGATACGATACGATACGATATCGTTACGTTACGATATGTTACGTTACGATACAATACGCGGTACAGTATGGTACGATACGATACGTTACGGTACGATATGATACAATACGATACGATACGCGGAACGATGCGAAACACGGTACGGTACGATACATGGCACAGTACGGTGTGATATGGCACAGCACGACACGATAAGAGATAAGATGCGTCTTTAGTCCTACAAAGGGGACATTTAGATTTTAACGGCAGAAAACACAGCCAAGGTAAAGGTCTGCATTTTCATCTCTATGAATATACAATACAGAACAATATTGGGAGAGTATACAGGATAAACATTCAATTTAAATACAGCATGAACTTGATATTTGCAGTGTAGCATTGTCGGGGAATTGCACATAAGGTATTGCACTCTTGTAAATGACACTGGTCAAACTGCACGGGGGATGAGTAAATGTGGTCCAGTGAGAGCAGTACTGGTTTGACAGTCGCAACAACAGAGAGAAACGACCTGTGATACCACTCTGTCAGCCTTTGTAAGGATGGAAGGATGTTCCACATATCAAGTATATTAGGTCTCAAGGTTTAAACGACCCCGAAGACTACTTCACATACGTTGTTCAGTATCGTCAAAACAGGAAGTTATGTATGGTGTTAAGGCTTTACATTAAGCCGGTTTATGTCCAAACTCTGAACACATGATCAAAACGTCTTTACATTTTGCCTAAATATGTGTTAAAGGCAGATGTCGCCAGTTGAAGAAGTGGTGTGCCATAGATAGTATCTCTCACTAGGGGGAGCTACTTGTGAATGTGTCCTTGGTACGCTCCACTGTGTCTCCAAACACCACTCTGTGGGGGGGGGGGGGGTTGTATTCTGTGTGTGTGTGTGTGTGTGTGTGTGTGTGTGTGTGTGTGTGTGTGTGTGTGTGTGTGTGTGTGTGTGTGTGTGTGTGTGTGTGTAGGGCTGGTGATAAATGTACAGAAGACACAGGTAACAGATGCAAACAGACCGTGTTTAATAAAATAAAATAATCAAATGCTTTGCAAACATTTTTGCTGAGGCTCACATGGACCTGGACCTCTTTTGCATATCAATAACCCTCGATAGATAGTAGATACACACACACACACACACACACACACACACACACATAATTGGTTACATAGGGAGCAGAGCCAACTTGCACCTCTCGTTGCCGTGGCAACCAGAGAGACTGATTTTTCTCGAAGCACTTACTCACATCCCGTCTGTTAGTTACTTGTTTGTTCATTCATTCCTCTTTTTAGTCTTTCTTTACAACACCACCCCTCTCGCCCACCCGACAAGCTCGCCCTCCTCTCTCCCTCTCTCTCTCTGGGTGCTTTTCAGTCCATTCCCATCTCTCTCTCCTCCAATAAGATGCCCTCTTAGTATGCATATGCAAATGAGGCAGACTTGAAACCAATTTAGGAAAAAAAGAGAGGAGAGAATAAGGAACAGCATTGTGTCCTTGGTGGTTGCATGGCTCAGGTTTGCTCTCACACACACGGCATCAAAGATTATTTTGATTATTTATTGTAATTTGTTTACAAAGGGTGTGAAAATCACAGTGTGTCTTTTATCAAGGTGGAGATCAATGTACGGATCTAATGCCGTGAAAAACACAGTCTCTCTTTTTTTTTTTACTTAGATCCCAAAATCCTGCATCCCCTTTCACTTCATTTCCATCTCATCCTTTGCCTCTTTCCCCTCTCAGTCACCCCCACCGCTCCCTCCTGGGTGTATCAGGTTATCATTGGCCGACAAAGCAGGAAACAGGAAGTTTATCTTGCCTCATGGACAGAACTCTGGAGACACAAAACACACACACACACACACATGCGTGCTGACACCAAAGTCTTTCTGCGAGGAGGGAAAATATATTAAATCAGCAGCGATTCAGAGGTAAGCATCTGTACGTGAAAAAACAAACTGTTCTTTACAGCCTGGGAATATGTAACACAGCAGTGTGAGACTTATGAGAATAATGTGATATCTTTGACCAGCAGCTCCTCAGCGAGTGTTGGCCCAAACTAGGCGCCACACATAAAACCACATTCACAGAGCATTATGTAAAAACGTGTATCATAGCTCCCAAATGGTCCCAAAAAAAGGTTCAACCAGAGAAGGGGCAAGATGAGGGTCTGCAGTGGAGATATCTTACAATGTAGAAGAATGAAAAAGGTGCAAGTTGTACCAAATATGAACATTGAATCAAAATATTTCTAAATATAAAACAGAAGGTGGGACATTTTTGCATAAGAATGTTAAAAGTAGCTTCTTATATCACTATTTTATCAAACCTGGCAACCTAAAGGACGCCGTTCTACATATAACACGGTGTTTTTAGAGATTGATCATATTTTGTGTCACCTGTCGTTGATATAGTTTGTGTTATTTTGTACCGTTTGCTGTCTTTTTACCTCGTGCGGCCGAGTAAAAGCCGAGTTTCCCCATCTGGGATCTTAAAACGATGAACGAAGAGCTTCAACATCAAAGCATTACGAGAAAAAAAAAAAACCTCGTGAATTTCTTCCACGTGAAACTTCCCACTCTGTCGCTAAACGGGAGATCTGCGTCTTATTTACACACGACATGGAAAAAAAAAATATGGCAGAGCATATAGGAGAAAATAGGTGTAAAGCAGTCAGGAGACATTTTTGGGGTAGAAGAGGACAAAAGGAAGAAAGGGATACTGAGAATATGAGGAGCAAGAAACGTATATAGATCTGTGTCTCTTGTGTCAGCTTCAAGAAAAAAAAAAGAAAGACAGAGACAGCGAGCTCTAATTGTCCCGTGTCAGCGTCCAGTCAGACCAAGGCGACTTTAGGACATCGATGGATGGACGCCACAAAGGTCATCAAGCCATAACCTTCAGCTTAACACAAGCTCTTACTACACACACTATGCAGAGTCAAGTAAAGGAAGGGGAGGGGGGTGGACAGAAACAAGGCACAATGACCATAAAGCATGTTAAGTTCATGGGACGCCAGGGAAGAGACAGATGAGTATGTATGCTACTAATGAATGTGTTGATAGATCCAAAGACGTAGAGACACAGACAGAGCGGCACGCCCTCGCGTCTCCAGAGTGTAGTAAAAACGGTGCGAGGTGAAGTTTGTCTGTCATAGATATGAGTTTGAGCGGTCTCTCTCTCTCTGCTGATCCCTGCTCTCTACAGTGTGACCTACATATCATACGTTTGCGCCTCAATAAACGGCAGCGAAAGGAAACATAAACACGACGCAGACGGAGCACAAGCAGACAAAGAAAACATTACTCAGACAAAATCGCTTTGTGGACGTACACATACTGTATATGTGTCACTCGTTTTCCTTTCCTCCTCTGTTGTCCCTTGCCAATATTTGAATATCTACTGCAGGTAAAAAGAGTGTATTAAAGCTCACATAGAGTGGTCCTGTCGCATATATATGTTAGTTATGTAGGTCTACTTACATACATTAACTTGTTTTTATGGTCAAAAACCTCCTAGTTGCTGTAAATGAGCCGATAGAAATCTCTCCTTACTGACGCTCTCCTCAGCCGCCGTGTTTCAGACTGAAATCCCACCCCCAGAAGACAGACTGTGTTGTGATTGGCCAGCCAACGTAGAGCAGTCCCAACTGTCTTGTGATTAGCCAATACCCGGAAGTGACATAATTAGCACACCCGCTCTCAGAAGCGCAGCTCCCCCCTCTGGAACGGTGGATGCACTGCTACTCATTATCAAAACATTGTTTGAACAATTGTTAAAAATAGTTTTGTCACAACTGTGACAGTCCCTTTTATGACTTTGACCTCGGAGTCAGACCCAGAGTCAGAATGTCGCAGATACACACCAAAAATTGGAACTTCCGGTCTAGGTCCGCTTAACAGTTTAAAATGAGTTTTATTTAGAAAAGAACACCGAACTTGTACATGAACATGAGATTTTGCATGTCATAGTATAAATTTACAGTATAAAACTTGTCTCTCAATGTGCAAAATCAGGCCAAGAAAATAGAAACCATGCACAGGCTGGATTATTTCCCCCCCAACTCTCTCCTCTCATATTCGCTGGCTTCTTACAATAATATCGTAATATCCAACAAGTTAAACTTCTCAGCTTTCAGACACCTTTGGAATCTTTTTGATAGCACAAACCATTGTCTAATTATAGTAATGTAAAGTGTGCATATATATATGTATATATACACATAAATTCTGTTCAAAATCTTTGCAAAAAATTCATAAATGTGGGTCATTTTGTCAAGGTCATTATTTTGTAGCTCCATTCATTGGTTTAAATGGGAAATGTAGCCAATTGCCAGTACAAAGGTATTGAAAGGAAATTAACAGGCTTTGTGTTGTTTTGCCAAGCCAAACTGTGTGAATGGTTTGAATTCTCGTTCAACTGGAGCCTCCGTGCTTTTAATTTAGTTAATTAATTGTTTTTTGTTGTTTTTTTCTCCGTACCAGGAAGGGACCATGTACAAATTACCCTATTCTCAGTAAAAGGACAGATGCTTTGTAGCGGCTCTAGCTACAGCGTAGAATGAGAATTTAATGATGAGAAGAATTAGAATTGCTTATTTCTGCACACACACACACACACACACACACACACACACACACACACACACACACACACACACACACACACACACACACACACACACCAATCAGTGAGTTTTACCTCTGAATTTAACCCATCCTGATTACACACCAGCAGTGAAAGCAAAAAACCAGGACAGCACACATCTGCGTGTGGAGGAACAATAGAGCACCTCAGGTCAAAGAGTGAGGAGATCCTCTCCAAAAAATATAAGCTAAATACAATCTACCAACTCTCTGGAGTTTACATGTTCTCCTCATATTTTCTAATGACATCCCGTCTTCCTCCCAGTCTGAAGACATGAGGGTTGTAGGGGGCGCTGTGCCGATCCCATCTGACATAGGGCGAAAGGCCGAGGTGGGGTACACCCTGGACAGATCGCCAGTCCATCAGAGGGACACATGGGGACAAACAACCATTCACTTCCTACACTCTTAGAAATAAGGGTTCCAAATTGTTCTTCTACAATGGCTGAGGTTCTACCTGGAACCGTTTGCTTTTGAAAAACCCTTTCCCAAAGAAAGGATCTAGAGAACCCTTTAAAACCCCTTTCCTGAATAAAGGGTTTTAAAAGGGTTCTCCTATGAGGACAAGCCGAAGAACCTTATATGGTTCTACTTAGCACTTTTAATTCTGTAGTGTAGAGTGTAGGGTCAATTTAGAGTGTCCAGTTTACCTAATCCCCCCAATCTGATTGTTTTTGGACCTGGAGAAAATCCACACACACACACACCCACAGGAATGCAAAAATGCTAAATGGGAACATAATTAGCTTATTAGCACCATGTGTCATTGAGGAAGTTCTAAAACTAACATTTGAGATCATTAACTCAAGAACACGTTTCACTGAATTCACCCGAATGCAAATGTTAAGGCTTCAATATGGGAGTTCATGTTCTCATGGTTGCTCTGTAGCTTACAGTTGAGGCTAGTGTGCTAACTGAGTGACAGCTCTGTCAAAGACGAGGTGGACACTGAGGGGAATCTTCCTCAGTGACAGGTGACACACTTGAGCATCAAATAATCAATGAATGTGTCCTTTTCCCCCCCAGACTCATCATGATTGCACACGGGGAAGCCAACCTGAGTTTTCCTTGGATGACATAATTACTGCTAATTCCATATGTTCTCCTTTTAGACGTCAATCAAAACATCCCCTCCGTGACCTCTGGCGTGACCCCGGCGGTTGACTGACGGACTGTCAAGAAAACGGGCAGCTTCTAATCCCGTCAGCGGAGCAGTTGTGTGACCCTCCTTCGCGATTTAGAAGGTAATTTAAGGATTGTGCGAGGCAGCTGAGTGCCGGCTGGCTGCTTTTGACAGCAGAGTTGTTATTGATGCAAAAATGCACAGATGGAATGAGGGGAGGATTCCTGACTGAAAGGACTTAAAGGGTTGTTGGAATGTTAAAAGCAAAACACCCTGACATGCCAAAATACACCAGAATGTATACGATACACAAACCTGACAATACTGTAGGAACCACAGTTCATTCCTCCCCTTTATTTCACATTGTTGATTTTCCAAATGAGGACAGATGCATTTGCAAAAGCGTGTGTCAAACGTCCTATGAAGAAGTTGAAGGTGAGAACCAGGAGCTGCCGTACTGTCTGTCGCAGCTGGCGAATTCAACAGCGACGTCAATTAAGCGGCGATCTTGTGCACAAACAGATGCCTATTGCAAATCGGCATTATCATTCATGTGAAATTGTGTTTGTGGAGGTAATTCTCTCTGATTTGGCTCTCGTAACGTTTGCCTTGGGTTTCTGCTCGTGGCGAAACGCTGCTCTTCTCACCGGCTGCTAACTTTATACCATGCAACATTTTTTTTAAATCGGCTTTCCTTCAGTAGCACAGATGCGTGTCTGTCTCTTGTCTTGCCTGGAAAATATTTTTAAGCGCTATTAGAGGGAACCAAAAAACTACTACGGCGTATTAAGGCAGTGCATGACAAAGTCAAACTTGACATGCGAGATTAAACTCGATATTTGGAGAATAAAGTTGGAACACTTCATCTCGACATTCACGTTCACATTCCAACCTCTTAAATCACGACATGATATTCCAACTTCATTCTCAAAATTTCAAGTGTAATCTCGACATGTGTCAATTTTAAACTTGACATTTCGTCCATGGGTCAACCAAAATAATTAAAGGTCCCATATTATGCAAAATCAATTTTTTAATCATTTAAATACTTATATTTGGGACTCTGGAGGTCCTATCAGTCGGCAAAGTGTGAAAAGACTCCTGTTTTTGTGGTCCTCCTCAGTCTAAGTACAGGATATAAAACATGCAATGTTGACTTCCGCGTTCATTGGGACGTCACAAGACGATAAAGTCCTGGAATTCCGCTTTGTCCGTAAAACACACAAGAGTGCTGGCGAGGGCAACGGCATCCGAAAGCCATAAGTCTGCGAAGTCAGTGAAAAGTTCTATTCTTGGCTCCACAGTGCAGCACAGAGTTCTAGACAAACTTCCAGCCTCAGAGGATTTATCTGTCCAGTGGATACATGTTATATATGACGGCAATGTGCCTGCTGGAGCCTGCAAATGATCACTTTTCCAAATGCTAACTGCTGTTAGCTCACAGTAGCCTCTGTGTCTGATGGCATTTCCTATTACTTAAGTTTTGTTTTACTTTTTTTTTAAGGTGGACCTAAAGAGAGACTACTAAACAGAGCGTTCTGAACAGGGCTGTTTTGGCAGGGTGATTGAACTGCTGTGGTGCTTCATCCTTATGGTATTTTGACCAAAGCATGTCACAGACATGGTCATTAGGACACCAGGGAACTAGGTTAACTTGGAGAAATAGGGTATAATATGACTCCTTTCAAAGAACCTGCACAATGCTAGGTCTAGATGTGCACTGGATGTGAGCATGTGTCTGGTCCTGGACTGCATAAAAATGGATGTAATCTTCTGGTTTGAAAATTAAGCCTAGTATGTAGGACAGAAGTAGCAGTCAGCCACCAGGGGCGACTAGAGTAGATAATGGTCTCAATCGCAAGTTTCAACTCTTCTTCAGTCGAGGAAAATCGACGATGATGACACAATGACACCATAAATGAGAAGCTGGTATCTTGCAGGTGACATCTGTGAACTTCCAGTTGCCAAAAAATTTACATCTGACAATCTGGAGGCTTCACAACGGAAGACTACATCCATTTTTATGCACATTCTATGGATCCTGGATCATCATCCTTTTCATTAAAGCACCGCAACCCCCCCCCCCCTTATCAAATTACAGCTGCTTATGAATTATTTGTGTCAATCTTTCAAGCTCTGCATGTACATTTTTTTTTTTTTTGTGAACATGAAGATATTGATTAACGCACCTGTATTCCGCCTTTACAAATTACAATGATGAATACTTTCAGATCCGTAAGTGCAGAGATTTCCTTTTTACCTACTGGAATTAAATGACTACAGTTACGTGACGTAGCGCTCCGTGTGTGTTTGTTTACCCTTTTTTTTTTGCACCTGTGGCTTAGTCGTACTAATTGCTGTTCCTTGATAGCCCTCTTTTTCTCATTCTCCAGAAATGACAGATAAAGGTTTAATTAGAGCCGGTCTACCTCGCTAACAGTCACCTCAATCAAGGGGAACAATAAGGAAAGGCAGGTGCACACGGATGCAAATGGATGGTCCATTCCAACGCAAACAGAGCCACTCATATATCCACTGGGGGCTGAGGTCCCCCCCCTCAGGAATAGTCAATTATTAAGCAGTCTATCCCTCTAAGAAAGAGTGTTATTGATTGATTATCACTTTTGGTTTAATAATTTAGTTGTTTTAATAGCAGATATGGAAAGCAAAGAGGGGTGGAGTCAGAGGAGGAGGATGAGTAAGAGGAGAACAAAAACAAAATAATAGAAACTCACAGACATTTAAAAAAAAAAAAAAAAGAAGGGGAATAATTCCCAGACTAGATCATTTCATAGAAACAAATGGGCTCAGATATCACAATAAAGCATTAAAATATTCAAATCCGAGCAGATAGGAGAGGATAATGTGCAGTAGTGTAAAAACAAAGAAGATATTTAGCAGCTGGAGTCTTGCAACTAATCAGACTGTCATGTTTGTGTACATTTTAAAGTTAATAACTTTAAAATGTACACAAACATGACGGTGGGGACTCTTTGTTAATATGTCTGTCTGTAGAGAGTTTTAATGTGATTGAGGTCTTCAAAAAGGTTATAACATGTCCAGGGTGTACTCCTCCAGTGACCTGCGACCCTCATGTGGAGGATAAAGATGTAGACAATGAATAATAATGATTATTATTGATCATTTATTGTGATTGTGTGTGTGTGTGTGTGTGTGTGTGTGTCTTCTTCTTCCCGTCTCGCATGCTCAACTCTCAGGTTGCCATTCCAGTTGTTCATTCTTCCCAGTTGGGTCTGTGCAAAATGTATTGTATGCATTGTGATAACAGAAGAGACACCAGGTCAGCCTCTCTCTCTCTCACACACACACACACACACGCACACACACACTCACTCACACGGCCGCACTTTGAGTCAGTGACATTTTGTCCGGTGTTTCTCTTGCTTAAATATGTATGAATGGACAGCGCGGGGAAAGGCCGCTCCAGCCCAAGAAGCACCACTTATCTGAAAAATTCATGAAACCGGGGGTTGTTATCTCCCAGTTTTGTGGGGACGAGGAGATTGTTTTTACCGACCAGTGCACATAATAATGCCTGTGTGTGCATAATGCTCGGGAACGCTGTTCGGAAATTCAAGTGAGAGCGTTATTTCAAAGGTCCACTCGCTGTAAGAATTAGTGACATGTAACGGTGAGACTCTGCTTAGACTCCGCATAGAAACACTCACATTTCACAACTCTCTCTCTGCCCTTCTTTTTTGTTTTATTAATGCATCAGGTTTATGTGCATGGAGCTGTTCCTCGTGGTTTTACATTGACAGCGTCTGTTTTTGGCTGCGACAGAACAAGATGGCAGCCTCTATAAGGCAAGACCCTCGCCTGAAATACACATAAAAGGCAAGAAAAAAGGTAGTAGGTTTTTCTGTGCTTTTTAAAGTCATTTTTTAACTTTAACTTTTTTAAATCACATCCTTTACTGAGTTGAGAGAATGTTAAGATAAATAAATACACCGGAAACTTTGGCAGTGAATGATGAGGACAGGTGAATCGGCACTAATTGAGGTGAGAAAGTTAAAGCATTTGCGAAAATATACTGTACTTACGGCGAAATTGTTCCTCTGCAGATGTGGCCGCTGTCTTTGTTGAAAAAAAATCAGCCGTCTCGCTGAATTCGCAAAGCACCATGGGTAATTTCATCTTCCATATCGTTTTAAGCCCTCATCAGAGCTCACTACTACCCCTTCACGAGAACGCGCAAAATTTAGGGTTAGGGGAGGTATTGGGACAAGGCCTTAAATATGCAATACCAAAAAAGTTGCTTACAACATGGAAACTGTAAATTCTAGTGCTGTCAAGCGTTAACGCGTCAACGGCGTTTCCACGACGACTGACCGAAAAAAGATACGCGTGACGTCATGTTTACGTGACTACGGATTGTTAAAATGAGTCTCTAAAGTAACGCTAAACTTTAAAAACAGAGGCACGCATACGCAGTACACGATACGCTGGTTATTTGTAGCGCTGCTCTTTTCGTCTAATAAACAGACCGCTCCAGTTCAACTGTAGGCGAGCTAACGGCGCTAAAAGGAGCTAATGCAGCTAACGGAGCTAACTGGTAAACGTTGCCTGGACTCCGGTGTCGCGGCAACGTCAACATAACGTCTTACGTGTCTATTTCCGGTTAGTCGTCATGGAAACGTGTCATGCGTTAGCGCGCATTAACCTTTTGCACAGCGCTAGTAAACATCCGGATCTAACGATTGAATAGAAAATACAGGCACAAGACATAGGTCAACAGCATCCATATAGACAGGCATTATTAAATGAAGCTGTTAAGACACTCATCCCTCGTCAATGAGTGCCTGGTGGTCTTGGTGGTTTAGCCACGGTGAGCCAAGTCAACTAACTGTCCCAATGAGGCCATTGAAGTTCAAACCCCAAATACACCACCGCCCTGCTCCGCTCCCTCTCCCTGACCACAACTCCCATGCTGCCTCAAAGCCCCACTCCCACAACCCACTGACACATCCACAGGTCCTAAAATTCATGGACTAGGTAAATGTTTAGCTCACACACACACACACACACACACACACGTGCTTAGAAACAAACAACGGTGCATCCCTGCTCCCTTGGCAGTGTAGGAGAGCCACTGGTGTGATTGCATTATTGATTGCCCTGGATATGTTTTTTTTTTTTTTTTTTCTTCCTTCTTAAAAGCATTTAGCAATCTGGCAATTAGTTAGAGCTTAATGTAGGATGTCAAAACAGTGTTATTGATCCAGCGGACCAAGGAGGAAAGATTGATCAGTCAACTCATTACGTTGCTGGCGCTGCCTCGTCATAAACACTCCAGATGAGACTCCATCAAAAGCCCATCCCTAGTTCACTGGCTGTCTTTTGTTGCTTGCTCTTTCACTCTCCCTCCATCAGGCTCCCTCGTGTTTTCTGTTGCCGGCTCCTGATGCATGACTTCACTGTCTCATCCTCATCTGAATGTTTGTTCTGTTCAACATTGCTCCATTCTATGTGTCCTTTATTTATTTGATTGATTGTTTTTCACTCACTCTCTAATTTCTTTCACGGCTGTCACCGCATTCATCATATCCCGTTAGCGAAGAATTATTTTTTTTCTCCCTCCCCTTATTTTCTAATTCTACACTTCTATCTGCTGAATGAATGGGAATCGCACAAGCAGTCATTACCGGATCGTACATAGGGCAAATTAAACTGATTTAGTTGGGTTTTGCATCACTTGCAATTCATTAGTCAATCATGTGAAAAATCAGGCAGTTGCAGACACACTTGATTAAATTTACAGAAACACACGGCTCAACTGTTTCGTTGGCGGAGCGCCGTATTGTTTCCGTGGACAGACACAGAGCTTGTTAATGTGGAACAGGACACAAAATAATCAGAGCTGGGGTTTATCAAGCACTTGTGTTGACGGCGGGCTTTGGAAGTGGTCTGAGACAAGTTTGGACACCAGAGGCAAACATATTAATCAGAGCAAAATCTACATCCAAATTTATCATTTTAACCCTAGAACACTATCGCTCAAATTCAAAACACAATCACCAACGCCGGGTGATTTTTTTTACCCGAGATAATAAATACACCCAAATAAAAAGTCATCAAAATATATCAAAATATGACAATACATGACAAATTTCAGTAGTGTTCCTTTATTTTAAACTGTGTCATGTCTAACAAAATGAAAGAAAAGCATCATGAGTGGACCATATAAAAATGCTGATGATGGATATTTGTTTCAGTAACTGGTCATTAAAAGGTCACAGTTCTATTGTAACTCACTGGATAGTACAAGTCAAGTGAAGTCAGTGTTATTTATATAGAACAACATCACAAATAAACCACACAAAAACAACCTTGTACAGGGAAAAAAGTGATGGGAGAAACCTCATGAAGAGCCTCAGAGGACGGATCACTCTCCAAGGACGGACAGAAACAAGTTCAGCAGATTATAAAAACATCATAAAAAAAGGTGAAACATTTAAATGTAAGAGAAGCAATGGTTACAATACATGTAACATCAACTGGTATTAATATTAACATCAATATTAGTATTAATGAAGATGTATGGACACAAGGCTGTGGGTGGTTCACTGTTGCAGGTCCATCCCTCACATCGGAACAATTTGGCAACCTAAGACGAAGCCCCCGATCACTGTGGAAGTCTGGAAGAGGACGGACCGCAAAGGACATTAAGTCATCATAACGGTTAATCAAATGAAGTAGAAATTGTTCAGACGACTCATTTGTTTTTCTTTGTTTCAAGTTACACCTGTTATCATACGCTCTTAGAAATAAAGGTTCCAAAAGGGTCCTTCTTACAAGGGCTTGAGGTTCTACATGGAAACATTTGCTTCTGAAAAACCCTTTCCCGGAGAGAGGGTTTTTCAAGGGTTCTTGGTAACACTAATGGTTCCAGTAAGAACCATTTTGATCCAGAGAACCCTTTTAAACCCCTTTCCTGAATAAAGGGTATTAAAAGGGTTCTTGGTAACACTAACACTTGGTAACAAAAAGGGTTCTCCTTTTATTTCTAAGAGTGTAGAACCTTGTGTGTATTGATATTGGCCTCATGCGGTCCTGATGATAACTGACCTGCCCTTAATGAGAGTTTGATGTGTTCATAGTTTGTGAAGTAACATTTAAAGACTCAATGTCAACATTTTCATCCAATATGGATGAAGTAACTATCATGATTTTTTTTGTGCTGTTTTTTTTTTCCATCTTTTTGTCTTTTTGCCTTTCCGAAGCAAGAGAAATAAGTGGCTCATCAGGAGGGATGGAGTCACACAGCAGCTGTGCCTGATGGACTTTTGGGATTCACCTCATTTCCCATTTGTCTCCAGTCCCCAGTCCTTTATCTCTGCGACTTTCCTGCATGTTTTTCCACAAGCTTGACTCGATAACAGCTTCCAAATGGGATGTCAGCACGTTTGGAGAGAAAAAAAACAGCGGCAACATGGACGATTATATATTTTTTTTATTCAAGTCTAGACATCTGTTTTTAACAGAATCTTCCCTCAATCTCCTTCATTTGTCTTCCTCTCTTCATCTGTCTGACTCGCTCCTTCCTTCTCCCCTTTCCCTCTTCATCTCTTTCTTCTGTCCCCTCTCCTCCTCCTCCCACCTCCCCTATGCCCCGGCAAGTGTCTTATATTTCCAATGATGATTTAGCTCGTAAATCTTGATAAAGCCACTGGCTGTTCCGTTTCGGTGGAACAGGAAACTCATACAGGAGGAGGAGGAGGAGGAGGAGGAGGAGGAGGAGGAGGAGGAGGAGGAGGAGGAGGAGGAGGAGGAGGAGACAGAAGATGAGGAATTGCTCCCAGTTATGAGGTTGTCCTGTTTTTCTGTGTTTTCCATTTTGATGTCGTCCTCTGGGAGAGTGGAGACAGCATTCCACTGTGCCCTTTTTTTCAGTGGAATTTGATTTAAAGGTGTTATTTTGTCATTGTCGCTGTAATTATTGATGTGTTTCTTTAAAAAAAAAAAAAAAGGTCTTCGCTGACAACACAGTTCAACAGATGCAGATTAGGGTTAGGTTAAAGGTGCCATATGTAAGAATGTGGCCAAAAACGGTTACTACATTCAAATTCAAAATACCGAGGTCTTTTAGGTTTCGTTTTCTGACGTAACTGGCAACCCATGGTTGCTCGGCAGCTGAGACTCTACTGACTGCAATGATAGGTTGACTGTGGTAGGCGGCGCCACATGCCAAAACATGATTTCAAAACATAAACATGATTTGCAGTCTGCAAAAGATTTTGTTTAATGCAAATATTTTGTCTGTACTGTTGTTGTTGGTGAGTTCAGTTTGTTATATGAACATTATTCCTGAGTCTCTGTGACATATTAGGAGGATTTTATGGTCAGTTGCTTTAGATTTATTATATAATGCACCTTTAACTGTCTAAATTGACTGTATAATTCTGAACAGTTGTTTGCCCAATGGACTAGTGACCTGTCCAGATTGTATCACGCCTCTTTCCCACTGGTCGTTTGTCAAACCTAATAGTCTGCTAGACTTGGTACGATTGGGTATTAAATGTGTTTGAAAGCCAAAACTGTCATAGTTTTAGTCTGATTAGAGAAATGTGTGGTGTTTACGTAAGAAACCAGACAATTTTTTGTTGAAAACTGTAACCAAACAATACAGATCAGATGCAACGTGGCTTCATTTCAAACAAAAACACGCTTTTTTACACTTGATATTACTGTGCTGGGATCAGTAGAGACGCTTGCATTTGTAAGGGAACACCTCAACATCCGCATCCCTTTGTTGGTGATGTCACGGCACAGGTGCACCAGTGAAGAATTAACCACTAATGACCACCTGTCATTGCCTTAATGAGGCTGTAATTGGTCGGCGTCATCACAAAGCTGTTTCTGCATGCCACGTCTCTCCATTAAACTGTTGTTCTGGAGCGTGTTTTTCTCTCCGAGCTTTTGTGTCTGTAATAACGATGCACTCTCTCAGTTTTAGCTGCTCCTCCTTGCTGCTTTTAGATCCTCTGGGATGAAGCTACTGTTAATAGTATAGTATTACAGTGGAAACAGGCTATAGTTAGTAACAGCATTGCCAAGGCTTTGATGCACAACAGGCTTCATGGAGACTTTGGAGGGTTCCTGTCACATGGGTCAGGTGACCTGTCCTTTTCGGAGGGTTCAACACTCATTTGGCAGGCTTTGATCTCCATCTCGTGCAGTATGTTTTCAGGTCCTGCTGTGGTAAGAATATTATATATAAGCAAGAGAGGGTTATGGAATTAGATAAAATTATAGCATGCACAAAACTACAGCTGCATTGTATGGACACTTTCTGCTGCACATTATTAGCTTTGAGGGAACCACAATATTACATGTTTAATACACAATCAGACAAAACAGCATTTGTTCAAAAGTACATTACCCTAACCCTAACCCAAGTTTTAACTTAAAAAAAAGAAAAACAAATATATTGTCAAAGCTAAAGTTATTATTATTAATAATAATAATAATAATAATAATAATAATAATAATAAAACGGGATATTCATAATAATCAAAATAAAAGCTTGTAAAAAATATCTTTCTCTTGATTTTGCTGAAGATGACAAATGCCAAAAGTATAATGGCATTTGTGATATGTAAATATGAATGAAATCAGACGAAAAGAAAGGAAATGTGAATATTTTGTAGATATACAGTGTAAAAGTGGAGACTGGTTGATTGATTGGTGACATACACACACCTTTTGTTGTTGTTGTTCTTCTTCTTCTTATTGATTTTTAACTGCGGCTGACCACTAACATTATGGGGACACTACCGCCACCTAATGGTGTGAGTCAGGCTCCTATCGCCCCTCCACCTGTTCATCTGCACGCAGGTGTTTTCAATCAGCTGATGACTGCAGCGTCATCCTCCTCTTCCTAACGTCGGCTCAGTGCTGTTACGTCGAAGAGAAGCCGCGTAAACGAGCCGTAAAACCGAAAAGGACGGAGGAAAGTGACGCTGTTCCTGAAGGAGAGAACTTAAAAAACAAACAAAAACAAAAACTTCCGCGGTGTGACGTCAGACGCAGGAAATTTGGTCGCGTGCAGCAGAGATTGAAGATAATGGCGATCGACCAGGTCCAGATTGACAACTCATCCGGAATTGTGAGTAACTTTGGTCAAGTTATCTTAACCGTGACTCTGTTGGCTGAAGTCTATAATAATGTTGACTTTATTATATGCTCAACATTAGCCTTAGCTAAGAGTTAGCTATGCTGTAGCATTGGCTCAGTGTTCTGTGAATTGTGTCTCACTGTTTGCTGAATTATGGCTTAATGTTAGCTTTATTATTTGCTATATTAGCCATGGCTCATTGTTCATACTTTATGCTGACAGAAATATTTGAGCCAACAGTGACTGAATTATTTCTTCATGTTCATTCAGTCGTGGCTCATTCTTATCTGAATTGTTTCTCAACTCTCTAAATTGTATTCTAAATCCAAAATTAATGGGATTTAACGATTTCTGTGTGATATGGAGCAAAGAAATAATGTAAAAAAAAAATCAGGTTGTTAAACAGTCAAACCAATCAATCCCATTGTCAAAAAGTCTAAAGACTTGTTTTTAAAACTAATAACAAGTTAAAGTGGCTTCTGTGTTATGTTAACTCACTGCTGCAGTCAATGTCAATACTGTGGGGGGTTTCTCACTGGAAATATTACATTTGTTGTTAAATTTTTATATGCAGATTCAGGCTTACAGACCAAATGTCTTGTCTTTATCTCTAAACTTTCAATGTAGTCATTAAATTTCCATTTTTTTAAAATTATTATACAGGAACAAACCTGCCTCCTGCTCACAGAGACCTGGCCGGATTTCCCCAGCTTCACAAAGACCTGAGACTGTTCAAGGTGATTTCTTTTTAGAGACGATTTTCTACCTCACCTTAAAACTTGAGTGCTAATTAACATAGTTTATTGAACCGACATCAATACGGCATTAACTTAATAAGATAGAAAATTTGTATATGTGTAACAAGTGTCTGTATGAGGTACAGCCGTTTTTACACTTTCCTGTATAAGGCTTTCCTCAAATCTTCATCAGCTTTTTATCACGTGATTGTTTCTTTATTTCACTGTTCTGTGGCCTTTTACTGAATCATTTGTACTTCTCACTCTCCTACACCAAACTCAATATTGAAAATCAGCATTTTTTATCATGTGGGAACACAGACGAGATAAACCTGAACTCATTTCATACACCAAAGTAACGCATAGGAGCTTACTGATGGCAGCAGTGCACTCCTTTGTGCGCTCACTAGTTTTCTCTATGGAGTGGGAAAGAGCAGTTTGCAAAACCTGTTAAATGACTGGAAACACAGATATTAATCAGTGAACATATTAAGTCATAACATGAAAGTCTTTATATTTCAGGCTGGTTGAACCATGTCTGTATCTCATACAACTGCGTTCCAGAACACCTGAACTAGTTATTTTACACCTGTCACTGCAGGAGCTTGAACACCAACGAGGTTTGAGATTGGACTCAGTTGTTTTCTTTTAATTTCAGGTAGATCTTCATGAAGCTCTTCAAACAGTAGGTGTCATGTTGATCTTAATTCTCTGTGGCTGCCTTGTCCCACTCTTTTTCGCTTGCTCTTTATCTTGGCCCTCCGTGCCTGTATATATTATAGCCGCATTGTCCATTTGAATTTGCCGAAACTGTCCAACATGGCCACGTTCTTTTCTCTTCTCCTGTTCCATCTGTCAAATAACTGTGGGTTATACATGGAGAATTAGCCACAGGTTTTGTTCTGCTTATGCTGCTGTGTTCGATTGTTGAATTAACAATCTAAAACTTGTCTGGGGTCTTTTTTTGATTGTCGTCTTCAGTACTTGGTTGTTGGCAATTGACTTGCTAGTCCTGTTGCCCACAGTTAAATACAGAAGATTAAACGTGTGCCTATATAAAAGTAGAAAAACGAAAAACTCAACTGACAATTTCCATGCAAAAGTCGCTTGTTGTTGCTTGTCGATCACTGACATTGGTCCACTTCCTGGTGGATCTCAGTGTTTCCAGCATGGTTCAAACAGTAAGTGCCTTCTCTGTGGGGGGGTGTGGTCTTTGCCTGGCTGCTGTGCCATTTACTGCTTTCTTTCCAGCTTTACAAAAAGATCCAACTACGCTGTATTCATCCAGGAAAATTGTCTAAAATTTTATTTTTCTGGATGAATGGCTCCAACCATGCTGCTGAAAGTGCCACACATTTTCTTGGTCACTGTGCCGTTTGATTTATCCAGGTCACTTTCATCACTTTAAAACAAATGTCTCCTAAAAGAGAAACAAACTTGAATTTGTATAGCACCTTTTCAAAATGTGGGGGGCTGTTTTAAAATACAGAAAAGTATAGACTTGGATTTTGAGGGATGGAGGAAGCAGTTTTTAAATCATCTTTGCTCAGACTGACCCGTCAATCGGCCATGACTGGATGTGAGAAGACCTGTCACACTTGTCCAGGTAAGCTACCTGAGGATTTTTGTCATTAGTTTGCTTTTTTTTGTTTCTTGAGACTTTTCAAATTCTACACTTGCAGATTTCAGCATCAGAGGACTATTTGTTGAAGACCTGGAGTCATGGATGGCTGTGATGAGGACCTTGGCCATGGTGAACTGACCCTTCTACATTTACACCTCTTTACCACGGGATGTCTTCAGGTACGTTCTTTCAGACGGTACTCACTTTTGTTTCACCTGTATCAACTCTATACTAAAGTGTGCAAACTGTTTGTTTTTTTGGTGGACCTTAAGGATCAGAGCCTACAAACAGGACATGGTCAAAGATCCAGCTCTGAGATGTTGTTTTCAAATGGGCTTTACCACCTAAATCCAGAAACATCTGACCCAGCCCCCACTGACCCACAACCACACATCACAAAAAACTGTACTTGCACATGATGCAGCACACTAGTATAGATACTGCTATGTTCAGCCTGTAATGATTTACATTGAAAACTTGTATTTCTTGCCCTCTCTATCAAATAAAAATATTTTTCTTGATCTTTAACTTGTGTTTTTGGTGTTCATGGTTCTGTGACTTAAAGATCATTAGCATTTTACCCTTGATGCTGCTTCAAGTGTCTGTTTGATCTTAACCAGGAAACTCAAACATTGTCTTGTATAATTGTATACATCAACATTTTTTACTTGTGTTCACCAGACCTACTTGCACCCTTTTTACTGGGTTAAGTCTTTTTAAAAACTTGGCACCTAATTGTTTCCCCACTTATGCTGGCTGAATTATATTAAGAGGTATCTCTTAAACATTTCTTGTGTGTATAAACACGTTTCAAGGTGTTTTGTTTGAATATTTTATTAGTACAGTGTTTGCAAAACAGTCAGTATAATAGAAATATATGAGGATAGAGTGGAAATGTAATTTGGACCTTCAAACTATTTGGGTTGAAAATCAGTTTTCTATTGAGTAATGTCTGTAGATGGTCTTTATTCATCTGCATCGAATTGCATTTATCCTGAAGTCCTGGCTCGCTGAAGCCCAAACCTCACCTTTTACAGAGCAAACGGTTTTCTATTACAAAATGCTTCCTTAGAGCAAAAGAGACTTCATTAATAAAACTGTGAAATGAAATTACTTTTGTGTACTTTGGTAGAGTCCTCTGGTCTCACTCACAGTATCTTTTTCCTCAAGAGCAATTTTTATTTCAGTTATTGAGCTTAAGCTGAGGTTAATTGAGATCATGGGTGTAGTAATGCTGTCTTAAAGCAAAAGCAATGGGAGCTGGATTTCAACATTAGTAAAACATGGAGAACCAGCATTGTGTTGGACACTGTCTAATGAGAGTGTCGGCTTCTGTTTGTCTTAAACATTTTACAGCCATTACAATTTGGTTTGTGTGTGAGTACTTGTTACTAGTTGAGGATGTTCTTTGTCAAACAGCAGGATTTCAGCTTGGTCAAACTGAGGTAAAATCTTGATTTCTGAGGCAAGATTAGGATTTGCTATTGTTGTACTTTAGATTAGCATGTCTCGGTGAGGCTGTCCAAATGAATGGATGTCTATGTAGTGTCCTATAGCTCTGTGTGTGCTCATTCGTTGATTAAAAGTGTTATTTATGAGGGGAAGTGCTGAGTACTGGAGTTCTATATTGTACACTAAGTGAGCACTTTTACCTCTTTCTCTCTCTCTCACACACACACACAGGTTTGCGCATCTATTTTTTTTAAGACACTGCATTGACGCCCATTCATTTTGACAGCCTAAACGATGCATTAATCCTGAATTTAACCACTTAATGCCTAACCTTTTAACTGCATCACAATTCAAATCTTTGCCCTGAATTCAACCGGTTTCCTCAGAAATGAGGTTCTGCCTCATTAGGACCAGGTTTTGGTATCCATGAGGACTACTGATCCTTTGTTTATGCCAGAAATGTCCTAAAGAAGTAACAAATACAAGTAACACTGGAAATTTCCCCACTGCGGGACGAATAAAGGACTATCTTATCTTACGTACACTCAAATGCGTGTACACGAACGGTTACATTGCATTGAATTTTGATTGCCTTCACAACTCCTTTGCAGTGATGTTTTTATTAAAAGATAAATTGTATAGAGCTCTGGGTAAAAAGAACATATTAATTCAGCTGTTGCTTAATTGCATCAGGGATTTAGGGGCACTCTTATGTCCAATTTGCTTGTACAATTCTCTGCAACAGCTCTAGGCCTGTTCCTAATCTGCAAACCAAGCAAGTTTATTTTTTTTCCCTCCCCTCTATAAAGACACAGGATTTATATTGGGATTAATAAATTGATGTTCCGTCACTCCAACGCTGAATTCAATTTAGCATATTTTGCTGTTTCTCTATCGCGTGCCTGAGCACTTGCTCTGTTTCCTGCATGTGTGTGTGTGTGTCCTCGGTAACATGACTGTTCATTGTAGTCACTTGCGGGAGATTTGATGTGACATAACACTTTTTATTAATTACACTGTATCACGACGTTCAGAGAGAAACATGACCATCATCACCATCAGGAATCACTATAACCATTTCCACCAACATGCTCCATCTCTGTGTGTGTGTGTGTGTGTGTGTGTGTGTGTGTGTGTGTGTGTGTGTGTGTGTGTGTGTGTGTGTCCATTAGCAAAGCACATGTGTGGCACAAAGACGAGTGTTGGCTGCACCAGTCAGAATATTTCCAGCCTTTTAATTACTCTGTGTGCTTTGCGATACACCCGTTCCTTACATTTTGAAGAACATTTTTTGGCATAAAAACAACATTACAACACACCTTTCATACAGAAATCTTACATTGTTTTTCTTATGTCCCGTTTAAGGTCTCTCACAATCCAAAACCACTGAAAAACATCAATGCCGCCATCGCAACAGCAAAACCCTCCTAACACAGAGACAAAATAGCACAGAATAATAATCAAGTAATCAATAAAAAGATATTAAAAAACAGACGTACTGCAAATAGGCAAAATCTGTGTCTTTTTCTTGTCTTTTTTTCCCCCTCCAGAGTAGCAGTATTTGTGACATTATATTCTCCAGGGACACCAGAAGCACAAAGGTTAATCTTAAAAGTAACCCTAATGATATTTCAGCTATAGTTCAACTCAAACTGTGGACGTTATGGTTGGGGGAATGGATATAACATGGATGTATGTAGTATATCATAGAATAGTTAGTTCTATTTGCACTCACTGAGTCACATATTTTAGTTCAAACGTTTATTCTAAAGTGAGGCAATAGGAAAAGTAAAACATCTCTTGTATTGCTGACATACTTATGTGAAACTCAGATTGTTTAAAAAAAAAAAAAGAAAAAAAAAAAGGGGTTTGGAATCATAAATAAAGCAGCTGAGTGATTCCATAAATGTTAGCTGCCGTAATACCAGTCTCAGTCCTACATAAGTAGGTAAAGTCATTTACGATGAATTGGTAAAATGGTCACAACAAATCGATTCCTAAAACGTATTTATTTGAACTATACTGTTCGGCTATAGAGCCTGAACTCGGTCTATAGATCCCGAACAAACACACACACACACACACACACACACACACATACACATGCACACACGGCCGGGAGAATGAGCAAACATCACTCTGTGTC
This sequence comes from Microchirus variegatus, assembly GCF_963457635.1. Taxonomy (NCBI): domain Eukaryota; kingdom Metazoa; phylum Chordata; class Actinopteri; order Pleuronectiformes; family Soleidae; genus Microchirus; species Microchirus variegatus. Next base: position 9,365,261 of record NC_139819.1, on the reverse strand, counting down.
CCGGAGGCTGATGTATGTCATTTTTGTGTACTTGAGAGAGTCCCATGCAGCTTCCCCAATTCTCCGCCCTCCGTTTCCAAGACAAAAGAAGAAAAACAGTAGAACTTAGATATCGACACAGTCCTCGGACACAGCACTTAGCGATGCTTTTGATTTCCCTCCAGCAGCTTATTCACATTTGTACATGTATTTTTCCCCTTCCGTTCCAGTCGCCGTTATTTCGTTTTTACCAAAAAAGGAAAGTAGCACTTCTAGACACCAAAGTTGAAGACTATCACGTACAGTATAGGCAGCATAGAAGAGGAAAGTTGGCTGAAAAGTCTATTTTACAGTAGGTCACTTGAATAAGAGAGAGACAAAGAGAGAAGTCAGTGATTGTCGGTCCCTCGTTTTCTGAGGTGTCCGTTCATACAGCAGTTGTTTTTTTTTCCTCCTTTGTTGGAGCCACGTCTTCGATGTGAGGCATTGATGCAGCTGATCTGTGACCAGCGCTGTGTTATCACAGAATTACTCCAGCATTGTGCTGACGAGGCTTCATCCTCACAAACATCCCTCTCCCAGCCTTTTCCTATAGCTGTAAAAACTTAACTGCCCTTCGACTGGACATGGTTAATTTTTCTTTTTCTTCTTTCTTTTTTTTTTTTTTAGAAAAAGGAAAACACAGCTATTCTCTATCTCTATTCTTTTGACATCAGATGTGTTCGGTCGGTGTTTCTCTCTCACAGTTTTGTCCAGCTTACACACAGGCCCTCACACACCCCCTGTTCTCTGTTATTGCACAGAGAAATACTGTGTGGCAAAGAATTTGAGCGCGCTCACTCAGTGCAATCTCTACATGTCTATACACCAGGGATGGATTAGCCTGCATTGTCAATGCTGGAGCCACTAACCCTGCATTCATCTCATGCATTCCAGCAGGTGATAATGATTTTTGCAATGTGTCCAACTACGTCTACAAATATAACAGACTGTTCAAACATCCATCCCTGTTGTACAGCGGACTATATTTGAGGACGGGCTAATCGGCTGACTTAAACAACTATATATATATATATATATTATATATATACTGTATATAAATACTCAAAATTATCTTACACATTTGCAAAACATAATTAATTAGACCAGTGTTCAATTTCACCTTGTTTGGTGTTGCAAAAGGCAACCTTAGATATAGAAAGAAATACAAGTACAAAATGATTATCAATTTACAAATAATAATATCAATATAAATCAATAAAATCAACCATTTTAAAATCACACAAACATCGATACCTTCAAAATGCTTTTCTCATAAACAAATAAACGGAACAAGATCCAGGTCAACGTCGCACACCTTTTTGGTGAAGTAAAATATTCCAAAGTAAAAAAAAAAAAGCAAAAACAAACATTGAATGTAATTACTTGCACGAACATGAGGTGTTGTGTATATACAGAGTCGTGTGTGTGTGTGTGTGTGAACATGTCACCAGATATGTGAGCTGTGAGGAATGCAAGTGAAGTGGTTCCCCCATCATGGCGGGTGTGTGGTGCATTATTGAATTTATTTTCAGTGTAAGGGTTTGGTAGACTGCCAGTAAAATCTATGTGTGTGTACTTATTACCTCTTTAAGACCCTTTCTGAACACTGAATACTTTTATTATGACATTTCTTTGCCTGATGAAGGTCCAGTAGTGTGCAAGAGTCTCCTTGCTACTTGATGATGGTGTTTTTATTTTCTATACACACCCGTCTTAAGATTGTGGACGTGTGAAGATTTCTTTTACTTCCTCTCTATAAACACTGACCTTGAGGACCAGCGGTCTCAACCTGGTCTCAATAAGGCAGAACCTAATTTCTGAGGAACTTAAATTTTGAATTGAGTTAAGGTATGAATAAAGCATTAAGGGCAGCTGCACACAATTAATGTCTCTTTCGCCATGTGTGTGTGTTTGTGTGTTAGGGCAGCCATAGGAATGTGATTGGAGCATGAAGTCGAAGTTGTGGCTTAGAGAACATCTGCGGGCCACAGTGATGATGGATGTTCACTCTCACTTTTCTCCCCGAGGACATTCACACCTCCTCTCCTCCTCACGCTTCTTTTTTTTTTTTTTACTCCACTACCTTCCCATTCCTTGCTTCATACTACCATCATCATCTCTTTTTTCGCCCTTCCTCTCCATCTCTCTTCCAAATATGCATTATTACCCCCCCCCCCCCATGCCTCCTCCATCTCTCCTCAATGGTTTTTCTGTTTTCTTCTCCTTCACCTCTCCTTTCCACTTCTCTCCATCTCTCCTTCTCAGCCATAAAACAATAAGTCTTGAATGTCTGTGAGGAGACTGTGCTAATGGGGCCCATTAGGCTGTAATGAAATATACATTACACCATTACAGAGGGACGGGGGCCTGGCTAAAGCACTGCACCGCTCAAATAATAAAACATGCTCAATTCGATTTCCTTCTCGGCCCGTTTTGAGTGTCTTTCAGTGTTGTGTGAGCGTGGAGATTGGAGGGGTGACGGGATAAGGTATACAACGTGTGTGTGCGTGTGTGTGTTTGTGTGTGCGTGCATCTCCGAGATGTGGTTTTCAAGGATGTCTGAGTGCTGAAAGCCTTGATGATTTAATATGGGTTGACCAAATGAACCACACCTTCTACAGCACCACCACCACCCACCCACACATCTGACAGTGATCTGACCACTCAAAACCCAGCCTCCCTAAGCAACCTTTAAACCCCCCCCCCCCCCATCCCCTACCCCCACCACCCTCCATCAACACCAATTCCTCGCAATCGTCGGACAGCTGTGGACAAATGAATCAATTGACCTCCGACACGAGTGCTTGACATCACACGTGAAGCATCTGTCACTTTGCTGGGGGCTGGGTGGTTGATCATCACGTTGCCCCGCATGGACTTTATGACGGTACAGTAGAGTACAGTACAGGCCTGAACCAAAAGTCTAATGTAACAGAAATCCTGTATGCAGATGTGTGTACATATATCCATAAAGTCATTTATATCAATCTGTTGCATGACGACATCGTAGATACATCAGCCTTTTTTTCTTTTCTTTTTGTATATTAGTCGTTCAGTTACAGTGTAGTAGAAAACCACAGCCTTCTTCCTGAATCGTTTTTTCCCATTGTTGGTTAATTTTTCACCCCATCTCATTTTTTTGGGTCATTTTTTTGTTATGGTTAATCCCACATATGCTTATCCATGTGTTAATTATGTTGTTGTTGTCCACAAGTCATATTGGATGAATTCAGATAATACTGGTGTACAGTTTTGAGAGACAGGCGGAAAGAAAGGACACATTGACAGACGGGGCTTGAGTGCAGAAACACAGTGTCCTTATGGCTCAAAATCTCACAAAGCCATTTCCTCTGAAAGGTCACCCAGTCTCATATTTACACGCTTCTGCAAATCCTCCACGCGCTACGACTCCTTTTAAAATTTGCCAGACGTTTCAAACGAGTCCCATTGTCCGACAGGCAGCGATAGAGAAGTCAGGCAATTTAAAGTCCTCTTAATCGGGTATCATCAATTTAGCCCCAGTCAGTTTAAAGCATTTGAAAAGAATTGAGATGCTTTTGTTCCTCCAAAGTTAAATGACTCTTCAGGAAGGACAGAGGGGAAAAGGGTATGGATGCACAAAGGACAGAAAATTGGTAGGGAGGAAAGAGACGATTGGGGCTTCGGCAGAGGAACCTTTTGATTGCCTTGAAGAGTTTGATAATAGCTTTACATCCTGTACAGCGGCACCTTGCAGACACCGACACCATATTCAGAGGTGTCACTGACGCCTCAAATGCTCATATACACTTGGATACTGTAACCATCCTTACACAGACCTCTCTCTCTCTATCCATCACATACACACACACACACAGCTCTCTTCCGTCCACCTCCTTTGTTCAGCCCAATATATCCAGGTATACAGGTGAGGCCTTGGCCAGGTTAAGCAGCAGACAGTGGATTTCTTTGATGTTGAGTCTCATGTGTGGCTCTCTCTGCCAGCAGCCCAGCATCAGGTCATACACTTCTTTAGGACAGGTCCTGGGGCGTTGTAGCACTCTGCCTTGGGTTATACACTCGATCACCTGCAAAGAAAGACACGCAGACGAACAAATAAAATACATTACATTTAATGTGAATAGACATTATGGTACTTTTTGTTGAAATCCAGAACTTTCAAAGCTCCAGTGAGTATGATATTTGTTTGGTGGAGTTGCTTGACCTTGCTACACTGGCATACAGAGAAAATGTCAGTAAATATGAGTTTATTATGTATTGCTGTGGTGAAGTTACACTATACTAGACTAGTCGGTTGGACAAATGATGCAATTTCTCGATAACTTTCCCAAAAAGTTCCCACTTATAGAGTTACCCGAGTTCAATTATTTTACTGTTTTTGCACACATAATCTCCTTTTTTGTTATTGATTAAAAAAACCAAAAAAAAACAGAGCTTAAAATATGCTTCAGGATGAAGAATTGTGGATAAAGAAGATGAAATTTAACTGCTATATGCAGAGGAAAGCAGTACCGGGAGCATGCAGTACATCATCTCTAAGCAGTGGTGGGAGAACAGCAACATAAACACACAATTATGTTCCTGTAATATAATGAAGCTTTTAATTATTTCAGTGAACATTAAATGCATTATTCTGTGTGTGGAATGAATTCACCTCTATCCTCCTCAATTATAATACAAGCATTAAAAATGTAACACCGGATTATCATTAAAAATAATAATTAAGAATCTAATCGGTATGGGTCTTATCTATTTTCGAAAAACCAAGCTGTTGCCAAGCTCTTGTAAATCTGTGATGGGGAAACGGAGGTATATCATGGATATCTAAGTCTAAAGCAAAAGTCCATATCCTGTGTCAAATATATCAGAGCATCTCGTTCAGGTCAGAGGGTGAGTGAACTGTGAATCCGCAGAAATGTAATAGGGTGAAAGGTCCATTCGGAATGGTCCAATGATGAGGGGACTTTTGGATAGGTAGAGAAGCTGTAACCAGAGTTGGGGTCAGAAGGAAGGTTCATGTGGTTAAGGTGAAGGGTTGAAAGTTCCTTGATACAGCTGCGTTTTCCGGAAACTGTGTCATGACCCCGAATGTAATAGAGGGGAGTTTTGTAAAGACTTATTTATTATTAAAAGCTTTAGACAGTTGTGTAAGTATGGGTATTTTGCTGATCCGTAATCTGGTGTAATGCAAGTGTTGTATACGGATCAGTAAATCGTTTAGTCAACTGACTATTTTATATTTTTCCCCATTAAGTTTATCACATCGTATAATCTCTTGCAATGTTCCAACTCTTATGATGTGCAATGAAAACGCCAGACTACAAATATACCAGATTGTTGGTGTACTGACTAACTTTGGAAGCTGTAGTTGAAAACTTCACTTTAATTGTTTGTATTCTAAGTGTAAAACCTATTTTAGTGCCATCTCTCTATATGACTGAATAACCTTGTCTATGCACAACTAGTACACACAAAGTGCATTCTCAATCATGTTTTGAAAGGAACCTATTTCCTGAAACATAATAGTGTTTTTTACTGCTTTTGCTGTTTTGAGGAATTGAGGGTGATGGTAATCAGGTTTTAAGGCACAGTCACTAAATTGTGGTTTAGTTTTGACATAAAAGGCACCTGGTGAGGTCTAGGTAAAGACCATGTTTGTAAAAGGAAATCAACATAGTAGGTTGAAACACATCAGATTACCTTATAATTATGTACACTCCTTTAAAACATACATTTTCACAGACTTAAAACTCACTGGATGTCAATAAAAACCCAATGGTTACAGGCACATTTGATGTCCTTGACCTTTTCTCTGACTAGGGTCTGCTGCTTGACGTATTATGTATCGCTTAACGATGGCATGACACAAAAGTAAATGTAAAAATAAACTGAATGTACAGTATGATGTAGTGTAGCTGTGTGGGAATCCAAGTATTGACATCCTGAAGGTAGCAGTGCCTTGCCTACCACAGAATTCAGTGTGATCCAAAACAAAGAGGCCATGTTTTATGAGACTCTTTGAAAAACAGGATTCATGGATTCAAACACATTTCCACTTGAAACAAAAGAAGCATCTGCTCCTGCTCCAGCCTGACAGCGATGCCAGAAAGTGCTTCACTTCACTTCAGCCACACAGAGCGAAAACCTGCTCCCAGCTCTCTGTCTCGCTTTACAATTAATTCATGTTCACATGATAAACAACTTGCTGAGTTTCCGAGCCTCACTCTCGCTGACTCAGGCCAAATGATTCATGAAAAGATACCCGTGAGAAACCTGCACACACGGATGATCAAATATTTAGTTTAGCTGCAAAAAAAAAAAAAATCCACTATACCTTGAGGCTACAACGTTGTGTATGTCATTACTTATTAGGCTGAAGTTGCTTCCTAACATTCATGTAAAGTTGTTGCTCTCTACTTTTGACTACATTACTTTGTGATTGTCGAGATATAGTGCAAGTGCCTTTGTTCTGTACCTCGTTATTGGAGAGCTGATACCAGGGCTGTTTTCCGTAGGTGAAGATCTCCCAGAGAACCACCCCGAGACTCCAAACATCACTTTCTGTGGTGAACTTTCTGTACATGATGCTTTCAGGCGGCATCCAGCGGATTGGTAGCATGGTGTGACCTCCGACCTTTTGGACACACGGGTACATAGCAGGGAGAAGGAGAGAGAGAGTAAAGTCAGTATGGAGTTAGGTAAAAACAAAAGGAAATGCTAAAGATTAAGGGAGCTGTTCAACATTTAACAAAACATCTATATTCTATTCAATATGGGCATGTAGCTTTTCATATTGCATGGTTATTTTGCTTTTCCATTAGCGATAATACCTGGTACCTGGTACTTTTTTAGTACCTGCTCTGTCAAATTGAGCAGTTACTAAGCCTGACGTCCAACACAAGAATCTAACTGAACAATGCTGAACTGTAGAGCAGTTAAAACATCTTAAAAATCCTCAAAACTTGCCGAGGCGATACTATGTCGTGGAAAAGCGCCAATACATACATACGTTTTTGGTCAGTAACATAATAGGTCTCTCAGTCTTAGAGAAACTATTTGAACTGTGATTATACTTTGCATACTTTTGCACCACAAATCTGATGTGCATTCTCATATCTTTATTTAACTACTTATTATTTATTCTTATTCATGTTTTTGAATTTGCTGGGAGCTGCTTTCGCTTGTTCTCACCCCTCTCATCTCACCAAATGCATTTATGAAGTCATGTAGGGAGAAAGGTGGGGAATGCTGATGGCAGCAATGGCTCAAAAAAGTTATTCAAAAGTTACCCAAAACATGACATCACTGGCAGCAGCAAGTTTTGAAGGTATCCAGCGGAATGTGCCACGTTTTTGACTGTGCCACATCTCATTCCTGAAATATGCCATTGAGCTCTGAACACCTAATTAGCATGCCGCTGATTACTGATTATAGTCTGTGATTAGCCTCCTGATTATCAATCACAATTCAGTGTTATAAAATGTTCACGTTGTGAGTCAGCACTGGCACGAATGCATGGGGGGACATTTCTGAAAATATCCAACAGAATGACGTATCGCAGAATGTCATTCACAAAATCAATTTGCCTGTCATTAAGAAATGCAGTTACTCCATCCAATGAGAAACACTCATTAATTCAACTAGACACATTTAACATTTTAAGAAAAGTAGAGGCTTCTGCCTCAATTTAAAACTTTGTTTTATACATTAGAACAAGCATGTGTGTTTGTCTGCAGGGCATGAATTTTAATGAATCTTAAAAAAAAAAAAAAAAAGGGTTTAAGGGGGGTAAATATTTAAAGTTATCAGTGCTTACATTTTCAAACCTAACGTGTTTAAAATGCAGCTAGGTGACATGAAATCTATCCCCTTGTGTTGATGCTATTTTCCTCTTTATTGAACCTCCCCTCTCCCTTTTTTTATTTCCTCTCCTCGCATGAATCTAACCAAGTGATCCACACTCCACCATTCCACACAGACAGCACAATCTATTTTCTGAGGTTTATGTCTGTTATTAATGGCTTGGTACCCACACTTGGCCTATTTCTATGTTAGCCAGTTGGTTATTTAATGGAGTAATAAAAAAGTGCACGGTCAGATAGCCATCAGGTTCACTGTTATGTTGGGAGAAACATATCTGCCGTCATCTCTGCAGCTTGCGCTCATTTCATTCATAACCAGGCCCTCGGTTTTCTCTCTCGCTCTGTAATGCCTTGTCTCGCTCCTTGTTTATCTGTTTCATTTATATTTCCCTCGTTTTCCTTTGAATTCCAATGTGCTTACATAGTTTGGAAATCAAAGACTTTATTCACTGATGTGCCTGAAATTGGACCTATACACATTAGTCGTTGTTTTATTCATCATGGTTGATCATTTCTCCTGGTGGTCCCAAATATTAATCTTAACTTGATTGATTGACTGATTGTGTGTCGCATTGTTGCAGTGCTTCCAATAAGGTTGATTTATAAGAAACCAGTGGAGGAAATGAAGGAGTGGGAATGGGAAGCTTTGCATTACACATTTCTGTTGCAGAGGAGGGGGACATCAAAATGTAAGAAAGTCCCATTGACAGCAGAGCAGCCCTACTGATGGTGCATCTCTGTGCCATTAGCTCTGCTCTGTCTTTCCTGTCAGAAGCTTCCTCATCAGCCTTTGTCTCCTTTGCTTTCCTTTGCTGTCTACCTCTCTCACACACACGCACACTCTTTTTCACCTCCCCTCACCATTTCTAAGATGCACATATACTGTTTAGCCCTCTCCGTGTTACCAATAAGTACAATTACAGCGAAAAACCACTCCCTGAGCATTTCAGAAAAGCCAGGAGAAATGAAGCAGATGCAGGCAGTGGGCTCCCTGTAGTGACCCCCTGGAAATTGCTGTTTCCATAGCAACTAGACTGGTTAAAAGACAACATTATGGGATGTGACGTAGGAGGGGCTTGTGTGACTAATCCCATACTGTTATCGCAACATGGGAAGTCTACCTTGATTGCCCTCTGTGTTGCCATGGAAACACAACTCTTTCATACATTATAGCGTGTGTGTGCGTCTCATTTGAGCCTCACCAGCCTAAACAAGGCATTATACACTGGTTTATGCCACAAAAGGTACTGAAGAACAACATACTGGGCCATATTTGTTTGTTTAGCTCAATTTCAGCTTATTTTCTGTCTAAATCTGCCTCGGCAACAAAAAACGGTTCAAATGTAGGCATTACACTTCCTTTCATCCAACACTTTTAGGCAGGAAATCAGTTTATGGAGAAAAAGAAATACATGTACTGTAATATGTGCCATCCACCTCCTCAACTTCAACTGGAAGTTGGGCCTCACCCACATATCCACATAATCCAAGGCGTTGAATCATACCATCCTTGTTTGTCTACTGAAGGTGTGGACGACTAAGAAAAAAAAAGGCCATGGCAAAGCATTACAAAGTCAGCTCAAGATCATCATCAAGATTTTCTAGCATCAAGTGAATTGATGCATTGCTTGGGTCATACTTTCCAGGTCCATATATCTGTACAGACGAGCTAGAGACCCACTTAGGAGCACCTCCACAGATTGCTCATACTCCCTGTAGCACAACATTGTGCAGTCTAGTTGGTGGTGCCCACTTGTTTTGGTCACGGAAGACAACAGTAAAGAAAGTTAAACCTGGACACTTGCTTTAGATTAAGCAAGGAAGTCCCACCTGTACTAAAGTGTGCAACTCAGCACTCAAAGAACACAAATGGGGAGAACTCCCAACAGATATCACTTATACTGGAATGGACCCCCACCACTACTAATACTACTACTACTAATAATATACATATTATTTGAAGCACACCCAAGGACTTTACAGAAAAAACATTTCAATCAGAGTAAAAATAGCTACATGCATGCAGAAATGTGAATTGGCTCTCTGCGGACATGGAACATGGAAAGTATGACTAGGCCTAAATTACAGCACAAATACATTGTGTAATGCCTGTCATCCCATTTGGCCAATCTCATCAACACCTCTGCCATTAATCTATTTCTGTCTGTACTGGGAGTGGGAGCTGCTAAACTGTATTTAAATGCAAGTATGGAATGCCATGTGTGATCCATTTTACGTCTAAGTACAGGTCTGAATTGTCCCTATTCTCCAAATGCATCGTCAGATCTGCTCACAAAAGCCTCATTCGGAGGTGGTTGGAGTGTCCACATTCCTGAGCATGAAGACAATCCGCCTCCTTAGCTGATGTCCACTAACCTACAGGTTTTTTTTTTTACACTGATCAGTGCCCACACACTGATTCATTTGTAGCCATCACCACAATCTTAACACTGATTATCCTTATTTATCTTTTCTCTAACAGTTAAAATAGCATTTCATATTACAAGTTGGGCTTTGCCAGTCCTCTTTCCGTCTCTGTCTGTAAAACTTCTGTAGAACAGAAAAATCTGTACACTCAGCCTCTTTAAAAACACAACTTTGTTCTTGTGAAGAGACGTGACATCGGCATGTATTTGAGTTACAGATCTGATCTCATGTGGTCACGTGGAAAACCAACCAGGACACATTTTAATGCCAGGTGTAAACAGTCGTGCTTAGAGCTAAATCTACATGTGATTCACTGAGAATGGATATTAATATACGAGTGGAGCCTTCTTCTCATCTTCTTCCACACAGGGAATGCAATGACGTCACCACAGCCCCCTCAGTCCCTACGCCCCTGCTTCTATTTTCTTCCAGAAATGCATGCACGCATATAAGCACTGGGGAAGGTGATGGAGGTGTGTGTGTGGGGGGAGCTCTGATTCCTGTATGACTCATCTTTTGCTCCCGTCTGACGCAAGAGCATGACTGAGTCCCTACACAGCACACTCCCCACAGTGGATGCACACGCTGTATTTTGCCTCCCACCACTCTGTGCTCCTCCCCTGCTCGGCTGTTTCACTGATGTTAGTCTGTGCTATGTTTATTTTCTTCCTAACTATGTTGTGCGATGTCTTCTCTGCTGGCTTCCTCTCCAACCTCAGCAGGTGTATTCCTCCCCTGTATCGTTCTATTACTGATTCTCGTCTTCTTTTCCTGTCTCCCTGACCTTCCTCTCCTCCCTTTCTCTTTTTCTCCCTTCATATTTGCCATCTTTGACTCCCACACTTCCATCTCTCTTTTTCCACCTCTCTCTTTCTCTCACACTGCTTTTAGACTTCTTAATAGAAGTTCACTGATTACTTTTTTTTCCTGAGAAACATTAGATACATCCACGAGCCTCGCCACCACTGACTTCACCCGTTTCTATGACTACAGCCTCGGCGCTTAGCCTTTGTTGAGGAGAGGTGAAAGGAAGGAGGAGGAGGAGGAGGAGGGAGGCTGCTCTGTCGACACACAGATAGATAGTATAAAAGAGAGGCTTTTTTTCTGCACGTTTAATGTGACACAGTACAATATTTGTTTTTAAACTGGAATCACAACTCCATAGTGATGTCATGATGATTAATTTCTATACTATAATGATCATTTTTGTGTCTTTTTTTAGTCCACCCTGGTCTAAACGTGGTCTACCACACTTTCATAAAAAGGCATTTTGTTCATACAACATAAAATAAGTGGGTTTTCTTTTTCATTGTACACCTGCAGCTGTGCAGCACTCTACACACACACTCACACACACACACTGACCAATCTGTCATAGTCAGACTGACCACTGGCAGCAATGGGAGGAACCGTTGGTGGCCTATTAAAACATCCATACAGTCTTAACTATCCGCGATCAGCAAACACACACAGCCCTCAGCAGGCAGTCAGACCAAAACAGCGTTTGTCATCCTGGAGATAGGCTAATCTCCAGCATAATATTCCCACAGTGTTTGCTGCAAATACATTAATGCTATTTTGCAGAGAACAAAATCTACTGATTGTAATTCACCAGCACACATACCTCGTTTTAGGGCTGAACGATTTTGAATAAATGTCTAATTGCAATTATTCTGATGATAATATGATTCTCCATATCAGAGGAAATGGTCATTTTTACATCATAATTCTCATTTTCATTCAAAAAACACATTTAAAAATTATTACTCTGTGATATTTTTGCATATCTGTGAGAAACAAAGATTGTTCCCTCCACTCTGTAGAATAAGATCTGTATAGGTCAAGTCAATAATTCTGACACACTTTTTGATGCACGTTTTCAAGATTTACTATACTACTAACATAAATGTGTGCATTGTTTTATATTTCAACTACCACCTCTTTTCCAAGAGATTGATGGATTCTGAATAATTTCCTGAACACACATAATCTGAAGCAGTTTATAGTCTTATTTCTGTATTTTGTCCTTAATTTTGTGAACTTAGCTTGACTTTATTAACAAGGTCAGTGAACGTCCACCATTAATGTCCTTTGACCCATCTCTGGTCCCCGACAGTCTCTGGGAATGTCTGAATTAGTACATCAGTCTTATAGATTGTTGTTCTCTTTCTAAAATTTGCTCAAAATTAAGATATTTTTTTCCCCGTTTAGCGAGTAGCTGCTCCTTGGTTTTCTCTTTTTCGGCCTCCTTGCCTGAGTGCTCTGTCACTGTCATTCATGTCAGTTTGTCACAGTGGATGGGAAAAGGGGGCAGGACAAATGGGCAGTCACTATCAATCAGTCTGAACGATTTATTAGAATTTGCCCTTTTGGAAAGGTGACAGATTACTGTGCAAAAGAAAAAAAACCCACACTCAGCTGTCTCTTGTACCCCTGAGTTATCTTGACACTCATAGTAGAGCTGCTAAATGTTCCTGTGCACACACACGCACACACACACACACACACACTTATCTCCAGGGGTGCTTTAGAAAGAGCTGTTAAGAAAGGAAATGTGGCTACATTTCTAAAAATGACAAGTGTGTGTGTGTTATATTACACTTCCTGAGGTGTGAATGGAGTTACTGTGGATTAAGTTCCCTGTTGTCAGTAAAAATACAGCATCTTCTTATTAGAGTTTATAAATTGTATATAATAATATGAATATAAATATAGTTTTTATATACATATACATATATATATATTTTGTGAATCTTTAAACATCATTGTGATGAATTTTTCTCCTCTTATTATTTTGACGAGGAGCTTTCATCAGGGAAAGCTTATTAAAATGTGTCTGGTCTTGTCATGCAGCTGTCTCATTAGCCTTGGTCTCTGATGAACAGCAGACTGCTGAACAACAGTAAATTATACTGTTAAATAAATAAGAAAGAAAAAAACTATGAAAATCTTTTTCAGTGGCAGAAAATACAGCAGTGATAAACCACTCTAATATTACACTTGCTATGACCTAAAATCACCCAAGGAAGCATCCAATATGTTCACAGGTGACCTGGACACGCACAGGAACAACATGTTTACATTTCTAAGTAACATATTTGCTCTGTAATACCAGTACACACTTTTAATAGATTATGTTATGAATAATGAGTATGTTAGGTAGTAAAAAACTTAAGTGGCTGCAGTCACTGCAACATATCACCGCAGTAATTGCAGTGCTACTCGATGGAAGAACACACAAATTGGTCATAGAGTATGATTAAAATGGTACTGGTTTTACAGTCATAGACTTTGTGTATCTCTGTCAGTCATGCCCATGCAGGGGTTGAGGAGCAGAGAAACATGCATGCAAAAGGGAAGGGGAGGGGTAGTTTGAAAGAAGGGCCAAAAAATATATCGACACATACACCTACCCTGTAGTAGTCAGTGCTGTAGACGTCTCTGGACATGCCGAAGTCCCCAATCTTTACCAGCAGGTTCTCGCCCACCAGGCAGTTCCTGTTGGAGAAACAGATACAAGAAAATGTTGTGAGTTTAGATAAAAGTTTTAGTGTTGGACTGTAACACTGTTGGCAGTTTGCAGTCTTAGTGCAACTGAGGTCAGTGAAGAAACTGGACTTTTTAAAAGGTGGCACCGTGTCTCGCACATTCTGCAAATATAATGAACATAAACTCCAAACACAGCACAAATATATACACAGCCAGAATTGAAACATAGAACAGCTGAGGCTCTAGTAAAGCCAGTGATATCATTGAGTGAAAGTTAAACAATTACATTAATTACTAAAACCCTCTGTATTAGTCCCTATTTATGGATGTTCACGGACCCTTGACTTTATTAAGATACATATGTACACTTACATATTTACATGTACTTGTACGTTTACAAATGATGTCTGAAAGACTGATAGAAAATAAATACTGTTAAACATGAAGAAAGAAAAGTGTTATTATGAAGTATTTCTATTTTATTGATTTCACTTTTGGTTATCACTTGTCTCTAAGTGTCCCTGCTGGGATTCGCACCAGTGCCCGCCAAGACCCTCATGTGGAGGATGAAGCAGTACAAGTAGACTTATTTCATAAAATCTAAAAGAAAATGCCACTTTCAAAGGTGTTACAACAGCAAAGCAGTCAAGAGACTGCAAAAACACTGTTTTGAAAACCACTTAGTCCAATACTTGCTTTAGTTCAATGTTGAAGGTTCAAAGTCTCTTGACACCTTTAAATAAACGTTATGTTCTATACCTCCCTAGCGCAGTAACAGAGCATAATTATGACAAACCTGGTGGCCAGATCGCGATGCACAAAGTGCTGTGATGCCAAGTAGACCATGCCGGACGCTATCTGCTGGGCAATGTGGAGCATCTGAGACTGGGTCAGCTCCACAGGTCGGGTGGTCTGGCCCTCTGCCATCAGAACTGCATCTGGACCGTGAGCCCTGGGAAACAAGTTAGTGAGCTTAGAAAAACAAGTGCAACATTCTTATTTATTAATTTACTTTTATAATAGACTGATCTGGGGAAACTCCCCAAATCTCAGAAAATCAGTACTGGAGAGGAAACATCTACTATTGATCCTTCCGATCCTACCTGAGGAACTTGTTGAGGTCTCCATGTTTCATGTACTCAAAGACCATGATGAGCGGGTCGCTCTCCACGCAGACGCCATAGAACGTGACGATGTGTTCGTGTTGGAGGTTGGTCAGTAGTTCGGATTCACGGTGGAAATCCTTTCTGGCATTTTCGCTGGCCTCTTTTAGCGTCTGCAGACACACACATACACAAAAGTGACACTTTGAGAAACTGTCAAATGGAAAAACTGGCACATCATGCCACACGCAGTGTCGCCAATTAGTTACAGCAACTCGACAGACACATTGTGAAATCGCTGGCACGGAGTGAGGACCGATTCAGTGACAGAGCAGAAGAAATTGAGATATTTAATATTGACATGAACCATTACAAAAGACAACTCTGATGTACAAGTGGATCCCTCCATAAACTCATCTTCAGTGAGATGGAATTGCAGGAACTGAAAGTGATATGGGAATTTTTTTTATAGAGAATTCCTTTTGTCCTTTATATGAATAATTGATTGGCTTCCTACAGAGTACGACATGGATATATGTTCGCTTAATACCTTTGTGCATGTGAGTGTGTCTGTTTGCCTGTGTGCTAACGATGCACATCGAAGCTCCAGTTACAAATAAAGACCTAAAGGACAGGGAGGAGTCACCAAGAAGACTCGGCAAGAAGGAAGTGACCCGTGACCCTTCATACAGACCACTGAGATGCCAGAAAACGAGCCGCACACTTAACATACGTTTCCAGCCAATCATTTAAGGCGAAACAGAGCCTCGATCATGTACATTACAAGCTGTAATAGGATACTGCACGGTAATGACTGTGGATTATTACAGTATAGATGCTGTATAGACGATGTTCCGATCCCAGTTTGAAACGTGATATCAGATATGTATGGGAAATATGGGCTGACTTTCCATAGACGAGGACATGCTTGGAGTTGTAATGTCTTTCGTAAGGCCTTTCTGTTCGAAATGTGTGCGCGATAATGACTGTCGGAAGTATTTACAGTGCACCACACTTACGGAGGTTTTACAAATCGTTATTAATAGCTTAATATATAGCTGCTAAATCCTTATCTGATGTTAATCAATTGCAGTAACCAGTCCACTGTTCATCCCTTTGCATTTACGTTTACAACTGCCAGAAAACCAGACTCAACCTGACAATGCAGATTTTTTTTTTTTTTATTGTATTTAATATTTTATCTGTTAAACATTTGTTAATGTTGGCATTGAAATTCTTAGGGGACAACATGCAGACCACCTGACTGATGGTGGTCGGTTGAAGCTGAAACATAGTACTTGTCCTGTTTGGAAATAACACATTGTGCCTCGGGGGGGAGGAAAAAAGGAAACCTGCGACACAAAATTTGATCAAAGAGAATGTTTTCCTGTTTCTGCAAAGACTTGCACTGCAACACGGAGCTCACTCAGGTAACTGCACAAATATCTCTGTATTCAGCGAGTCACATTGATGTTAAATTCATGAACAATACTATGGAGACTTTCCAGTGAGTCACAAACCTCTGTGAACACAGAGATTGTGCAGTCACCGGAGTCCGTGTTGCGTTATTTCCCAGGCAGAAAGCCATATTTTCTTAGTTATCCAGTCTGTGCACGTTAATGCCAGCACTGAGCCAGGTGATTTACGTTTTTACGAGTGTGAAAGGCAACATCATTGAAAGCGGAAGGTGTTTCGTGATTGATGGCACGTAAGTGTGAAAGTGTGCATGGACGTGTATGTAAATGCACATATATCTACATTCATCTGCTGCACATGTGAGAGTGCGCCGTGATCGATGGCTGCTCAGTGTGTGATATACAGTAATGGCAAAACTTGCTTCTGTATTATGGATGACTTGGTGATTGATGGCCGACTCTAAAACCAGGGCCATTATGCTCTATTAGTGAGTGTAGGTTATCGTAATGTGTTGTGGAGAGAAGAACATGTTTCTATAGCATGCTCGTATGTACACATGACACGTGTGTTTGGTTGATTATTTCATTGTTGTAACAAGTCTTATATGGAAATCCTGTTTATTACCCTGATTTAAATGGTGCCACATGTGTAAAGTAAATGCATTTGTAGGATAAGCAGCAGAGTTGAATATGTGGGTGAAAAGCTTGCCAAATCTTCTCTGCCAATGCCAAACATCTTATTCTGCTATTTACTCGCGGTGGTTGTTCATTTATTGGATTGGATGATTGAAGTTTGATGGAACAAGACATAATGGCAATTAAACAATTCATTCATTGAACAAACGGGGCATGTGGAAGAACCATACGCAGCCACAACAGCCTGGCACCTCCTCCTCATGCTGGTCACCAGCTTGGTCACACATTGCCGGGGATGGCATCCCATTTTTCAACCACCATTTCTTGCACGTCAGCCAATGTGGCTGTGTTGGTCAATCCCAAGCTGATTCCACAAGTATTCAACAGGGTTAATGTCCCGACTACCGGCAGGTCATTCCATCGTCTTGACTCCCAATCTCTGGAGGTAGTCTCTGATAAACCCAAGCATTGTCATCTTGGAGGGTAGAGTTCTGTCCAGACTGTGGAGATATGGTTATAGAATCTCATCTTGATATCTCTCTGCATTCAGATTGCCTCCAATGATAATGAGCCTCGTTTTTCCAGTGTGGGAGATGCCACACAGGAGACAACGGCAGTATAAGCTGTTTGGCATTGGCAAAGAAGATTTGGAAAGTGGGCGAAACCCACATATTCAACTCTGCTGCTCATCCCACAAATGCATTTTCCTTACAAATGCGGCACCATAGAAATTAGGGAAATAAACAGGCCTTCCAACGGTGTAAGATTTAATGCCAAGAAGCATTGTTTACAACAAAGAAATAATCGACCAAACACTGCTTGTGTTTAATCTCCGATTACCAAGCCTTTCTACTGGGCATATACTGTATGTGCACCTTCCACCTCCTCATCTCCACACAGTCTTCACCCTCTCATCTGATCCATCGTTCTTCATCACCAGAGTCTGTACTTGGACCAATGACTCTTTAAAGACCTTTATTCTGTTCAATCTAGAATAAATGCATTTAATTCACTAGCTGATTAATGTAGTTTTGTGTTTCCCGTAACCTCAATGATGGGTTTTTACTGAAACTTTACAACAATAATAATAATAATAATAATAATTAATTATACAATCTGTTTTTTTTCTTTCATTCATGGCATGCAAAGACAACAGACGAGAAATGGTGAGTCATGTAAATGACAAGAAGAAGAAAAGAGCAGGAGGAGCATATGGTGCACTCAGAGAGCATTAGCCAATTGAAGGAAGAAAAAAAAGAGAGATGAATTGAGACTTAAATCAGTTACACGACACTAACGATGATGTGATTCATTGACACCATGGATCTGTGCATATGGTACAGTTTAGTGTAAGTTATGTGCTGCTTAAATGATGCCCGCTTTGACGTATATACGGTCGCCAACGTTCAGCCTTGTCCTCAAACGAGGAACCCAGGAATTCTAGGTGCATATTTTACAGACTGAAGCTCAGCTGGCATTGAATTCGACTGAGGCAGAGAGACGTTTAGAGCTTAAGACGAGAAAGGAAACGGGAAGTGTAGGACGGAGGGGAAACGAAGGTGGAGTATTTTTGGAGGAGGAATGTGTCAAGATAAAGACGGATTGGAAAATGCCAGGTGAAGGAGAGACTGTCTCTCTTTTTCCACACTAAAGAGAGAGAAACTACCCCAGATTTGTAAAACGGAGTAAACCCACCAAAAAAGCAATTAACACAATTCCCATTACCAGTGATTGGTCTGTCTGGTGGTGTACTCTTTTCCATCCCCCGTGTTAGTCGTGCATCAATTGTCACCATATATAGAAATCAACTCTGAATGAAAGGTCTATGGGGGAAATGAGACGACTTGATTTATAATGTCAGTTCACATTTTCCTGAGGAATTAATGGTCTAAATCGCTCGTGTCTGCTTCTTCAACAGAACATGATGTCTGTTTTGTAAATTGTGTTCCCGTTTAGAGGAAACTTGACAATGAAGCAGAGCACATGAGTGGACACAAGTGTGATTGACAGCTAAGAAATTGGGGATCTTTTGGGAATATTCGGGTCAAAATTGACGTCATGATTATTTGAAACAAGTGGAATTTACTGTAAAACAAACATGAAGTTTTGACAATACATTATTGTATTGTATATAATAATGTATTGTCAAAACTTCATTATCTTGTGTGTGTAACCCAGAGAACGAATGCGTTCTATTTTTGCCGTATGACAAGAACAGGGACAGGAAACACTATTACAACGTTAAGTGTCAGAATAAAGTTTTGGAATAATCCTTTTGTTTCATCGTAATTGAAATACAAGTTTTGATTGATTGCACAGTTCTTGTACTTCTTGTACTTGTAGGTGACGTCTGTGAATTTCCAGTTTCAAAAACTGTCATGGCATCATATTGTAATTCTCGAGTCTTCATTCTATTTCGCAGCCAGAGGACTACTTCCATTTTTTCTATACTGTATATTATTGTGTCATCAGGAGTGTGCTGGAAATGAAAACAAATTGAAAAATGTAAGGTTCGCTGCAAACATTCATGGATAATGGCTATGCTGGTGGCCGGAAGATGAATGTGCGTCATGCAGTCGTACAGTGATGCTGTTAAACTACACAGGAATTTACATGGCTTGCATTCCTGGAGCCGATAACAGCACGTGTGCATTGCAGAGTTGATTGACCTTTCATAAAATCTATTTTATCCTGGTTGAAATGTGGGATTAGAGGTGAGGCATAGAAGAAAGAGGAGTGTGGGGTAGAGGATTCCGGAGAAAGGGGGTGGTTGGGGGGGTTGTTCTATCACAGGTCATGTATTGTTAATGAGAAGTTCTTCGCCAATCAGATCCTGTTTCACCACAGACCAGCAACGAGAGTGTGGATGGATGGATAGATGTGATGGGATGATTGACCCCGGAAATCAGTGGTTTCACTGTAATTTCACCTTTCACTTACAAGAAAGAAAGAAAACACTTGAAAGAAGTGGCTTTGTAACAGCAGTAGAGGAAATGGAGGACCAGAAACTGTCCTGACACCACATAAAGGATTCACTTCAAGAAAACCATGTATACATTTCAGGGAACATTAGATTATCAGGTGTATTTTCAATAGTTTGAATGTATTTCGGGCATCGGATGGAATTGCAAAATAACTGTCAATAAGGCAATAACTTCAACCTTCACCTTCAATGTGTTTTATTTTGGTGCCACCAAACATTTTGCAGGAGCAGCGATTTTCAAAACGTCTAATCTTGAAACTGGAGTCCTCGTGTATTAGAGTACATTCTTTGTAATCCAGATGAGGTTTGATATTTCTCATCACAAAGACAACCTGTCCTTCTGGTGTGGCCTTCAGTATAAAAGACCACCAAAAAGAGGAAAAGATTGTGTTCTTTCTTCTAACTTGATGAGTGGTAAAGATGTGTTTTCACCCACAGTCTAAGTTACTCACACTAGGATTGCTGTCGTTATATAACCACTTAATATCTTTATCGTATAATCAGTTCTCATGTAGACAAATATACTAAATTAAACAAGTAAACTTCCAGTTTACCTTGACAGCCACCAGTATCTTCTCCTGGTCAGGGGAGAGGTTGTAGCACTCGGCCAGGAAGACTTTTCCAAAGGCTCCCTCTCCGAGCTCTCGCTTCAACACAATGTTGTGTCTCTTAATGTGCTGGACGACTGTTAAACGAGGAGAAACAGAAAATAATATTAATTTAGGCCATTTTTGTCACAGAAACTCTTTCATACAACATAGTTTCAATTTCTCAATTTACACTTGTGTTATTGTGGAAAGTCCACAGGTCAAAATTCTGACAGTTGCAAGTAGAACTTTGAATTTGACCAACCGATGAAAAAAAAAACAAGGCCATGGAATTTAATGGAATAAAAATGTGGACATTTGTAGGAAAAGATTAATAAATTACACCCAGATTTGAGGATTTGTGGGTAACCACATGCCGCAGTACCAGGTGTCAAAACAGATGTTTTGGAAAATATAGTACAGGTTTATTGGAACATTGATGATATCTAAGAGACGTAAAACACACATTCCATTGTCATTAAACTGTTTGTCTTCGATCTTAAAAAGCACATTTTAATGAATCCCTGAAGTTTAATATAAAATATTTTTACATGGTCTCATTCCCAAGGATTTTACACAGAAATGTCACTTTTTTCAGTTGCCACTATTTTTCCCTTTCTCTATTATATAATTTGTATGTAAATGTTCTTTTATTATTCTATATTTAAGTGTTTTGCAGTAGAAAAGACAGAGAGGGAAGATCATTATTTAATAGATGTATGAGGATATTTTTCATGCTGGTGTATCTTTTCATGTCTAAATACACTAAACCTTTTTCATTTCCTTTGATCCTGTATTTGAAAATATGTTTCTTTGTCCGTTTCATGTGTATAACCTCGCTCTCTTCTGCTCACCCACAGTCGGATCAGAGTTGGGAAACCTGCTCTCTGTTGCTTAGTAACTCGTGACTCTTTGCCATTTTAGAAAATTTGGCATCTGACCATGATGATACAAGGTTTTATTCTGGAATGATTAATATGAGTAGCGGCGCTGTGTCCGTACTATTGCCATATATAGATAAACCCGGTCCTTTTGACCGTAGGACAGATGTGCAGCTCTGTGCACGCAAGGATATACGGTACATTCATCCTGTGGGCTCATGGCATGTACTTGGAGAGGTCGGAACAGAGAAAGTCAGAGAAAGGGAGGGAAAGAGAGAGGGAGACTGACAGAGAGAGAGAGAGAGGGGGGGGGACAAGAAGATCTGAGATTTATCTGTGATGTGATTAAGAGGTGCATTTGAAGAAAAGCTGTCCACTCAGAATATCACATTAAAGCCCAGCTAGACTCTCAGAGGCTGCATCGATCTACACTGTAAGCAACTGAAGTCCACCATAACCCAATATTGTACAGACAGACGGACAAACAGAGAGAGGCAGAGGGAGGGAGAGAAAACCACTGCATGTCTACAACAGATATCCAAGAACCATCTAATTTTCAGTGTGAGATTTTTTGGGGGGCGAACACACCCACCATGAAATGTGTGTGTGTATTGTGGGCTTTGAAGATGCACAGTAGTATCCCAGATGTAAAAACTATGACTTAAATGCTTTATTTATTTCTTAATTTGAGAAAATGATAATGCAATATTGCAGTATTAACCTATTTCACAATGTGCTCGATGATGAGTTCTGCACATTGCGGCTAATCGCTCATAATCGGCCCGTGAAGTATAAAATACACACCTATATATAACCTTCAGAGACCACATCACAGACTCCCCAGTGCGTCAAAGTCTGACTGTCAGAGACTCGGATAAAATAAAGGCGATCCTATTTGATCCGTGATTTTAAACGGCACTATCTTCAGCCTGGTTTTCATCGATTGTTTCCTGCGTCACTTCTCATGTATATGTATGCAGGTCGACGTAGCAGGTCAAAGTCTGTGTCATGAGCAATCCCAGTCGCCACATACACATGGCAATCATTTTGTGTGAACTTGGCTTATGTTCTAAAGAAGTGTTGACTGCACAAAGACTTTGACATCCACGACTCTATTGAATAACGTCCGTAGTTGAAGACTGAGAAGAGGACTGTTTCTTGTGTTTACTGACTAATGGCCACTTCCTGCCCAGCTGCTACTTCACTGGTTTGGAACGGTCACATGTGATTATTATTTCCGCCCACATAATTGTTATATGTGGATTGACATCTCATTTGCATGATGCATTCTTGACGGTGGCGGTTTTGGCCAATCAAATCTCCATCTGTCCTCAAAGTACATCGGTTCTCTTTATACCTGCGCTTCTGTTTGGTCATCGAGTTATAATCCAGTAAATGTGGCTATAGAGCCGTATTTACATTTTCTATCTTCTGCATCATGACGATGAGTCTTCAAGAAAACAACAGCACTCCCACGATACCCTGTGCAAAAGCAGCCCATTAAATCCACATCCCCTCAAGACCCACCATTTAACCAGCTAATTACCTCACCACACTGTTTCTTACTGTGGTTCGGTTGTAAGCATTCACCCATGAAAATGCCTCGCACTACTTCTCCTTAATTAACACCCCCAAACAGCAAATAAACTGACGTGTGCAGACTAATGCCTCGCCAATAGCTTTCTATTTTTTTTTCCTTCAGCGGAAATATTTGGTGTTGGCTTACAGTACGTAATACCTTCTTTTTTAAAGGAGCAGTGTGTAAAATTCCACAACACTTTGCATGTTGCAGGTAGCCGAGTATCTCTCACCTCACCTCTCCCTGCCAAGATGTTCTAATTTGTCCATTGTGGACTATTATGAAGACATGGTGGACCACAAAGGCTCCCTCTGTAGAGCTGACCCAGCTCGTGATATGAATATAAAAAGCTCATTCTAGGCTTAATGAAAAACAACAATTTAATATAATCCGGTGTTGATGGACCTTTAAATTTGTGATAATTTTGTTGCGCACAGAAACCAAGATCTTTCAAAATGAAGACATTATATGGGGCTGTATTGTTGACTGGATTGTTCCATTCCAGCTGTTTATCACAGATTTATTACGTGCATTTCTTATTCCTGTAGCAGCCTTTGCATTAAAACCACTTCAAGTTCAGCTTCAACTCTTCTCTATCGGACGACACGGAGTAGGTTTGTTGGGCTCGACGGTGATTAATGGACAAAAATGCGGCAAAAACGTCACTTCCGTTGAAGCTCAGCTTCTCTGGGAGTCAATGGAGCAGTAGGCTTCTGCATGGATCATTGGAGGAACTGTCTGAAGTTCCTACAGTTTTTGATTGACAGCGTTGCAGAAACATACACGCAGTAGAGCCTTTTCTGCCTCAGTCCTATGCGTTTTGTGAAAGGAAGTCTGTAGACAAATAGCTGGTCATTGTGTGTTATTTGCACCATCATTTGCACATATACACTGTAATTAAAAACACTATTATAGCATTTCAGTTTTGCATAATTAGCATGTTTCCTTGGTCTAATTTATGTAAGAATTTATGGATAAATACCTGGGCCTGAAATGAGCTTCCGCCACTGCATTCTTCCTCCCGTCCTACAGTCATTGTGAAAAAGTATCTCTGTGTGCAGTGCGACATATTATCTTATCCCAAATCAGTATCCCTAATTAAGATCTACAGAAATATTATTCCCCATTTACCAAACTTTATACTGTTATTTGATGATGTTGTTCTAAATTAGCTCCCGTTTTTTCCACGCTTGTCATACTCCCTCCTTTAGCATCCTTCCATTAAACCTCATTATCTGCTCACTTTCCATATTTAGCACCCCCCCCCCCCCCGTCCTGTTTCATGATATATTTCTCCCCATCGCCGTTCCCCTCAGCTGCTAAACCTATCATTTTTTAATCAACGTTATTCCCCCCCCATCACTTGTTCATGACAGCGCTTACGACATTAACAGCAAGAGGAATAACATTTTCCATCAGCCACCTCCTCTCCTGTCTTTTTCCATCTGTCCTTTTCCTATCCCCACGATCTTCACCACGTCTCCCTGTAGAGCCACCTCTCACACCCATCCACCACAGTCAGCATCTTATAAAAACTAAAAGATATGAATGTTTAGGGACATAATAATTCCCTGTTTGCCATCTGCCTTTTGTCTTCTTTCCTTCCTTCCTTCCTTCTGTCAACTCAGCCCAACATCTTTCCACGACTCCGGATCCTGATATAAAACAGCTTGAACAACTTAGAATTTGTCCGTTTTGAACTGTTGTGGTGGGTCAAAGACCCTCTCATGTTCCAAACCACTTCTGTCAAAACATTCAATCAATGAATGGTGAACATGATTTTATTTTTTCCTGTTCTTTTCAGTGCTTCTCCTCCTTGTTATCCCTCAGTCCTCACTCGCAGGAAGTGCCGTGGCCTCAGTTGTCACATTCGTGTGTATAAATGTGTTTTTGTACGGATGGGTTTGAATACAGTGAGTGAAAAAAAGTGATTTGTGAATAACATTTTCCAAACCAATGTTAATCTAATTTCCTAGACATAACAAAACATAAACGCCCCAAAGCTCATATGAGATGTAAATGATGGAAAAAATGACAAACATAACAAAGGGGGGAGAAAGGAGCAACATTTGTACTTCAGTCCAGGGACGCTGACTTTGGGCTTGTTTTTCTGGAAAAGTCACTTACAAATATTAGTAGTCACAGCTTATCTGGGCTTGTTGATAAAGTGAGATATTTTCAATATGTCATTAAAACACGGGATAGTTTGTCAGCTCACTGGATCCCACCACCCCTCCCTTTCCCCCTTCTGACTGGCTCGGGTCCTGATGGCAACAAGTACTAGCCAAACAGAGTTACAGTAGGTCAAATTTTTTTCTAAACTTGGGAAACCTAAGACTCAGTTATTCGTTTGTGAGAGCATCGACCACTTTATTGTTGAAGTTTATTTGTAATTTCCTCCTGTTTCTGTGCTGTCTTAGAAATAAAAGTGCTACGTAGAACCATATAAGGTTCTTCGGCTTGTCCTCATAGGAGAACCCTTTTTGGCTCCAGGTAGAACCCTTTTGGAGGGTTCCACCCAGAACCATTTTAAAATCCTTTATTTATATTTAAAGGGTTCTCTGGATCAAACTGGTTCTTACTGGAACCATTAGTGTTACCAAGAACCCTTGAAAAACCCTTTCTTCGGGAAAGGTTTTTTTAGAAGCAAATGGTTCCAGGTAGAACCTCAGCCCTTGTAGAATGACCCTTTTAGAACCCTTATTTCTAAGAGTGTAGGGCGAAAGGCAGGTTTACAACCGACCATCCACTCTCTCATTTAGAGTGTCCAATTTACCTCATCGCCATATTGCATGTTTTTGGACTGTGGTAAGAAACCAGAGAACCTGGAGAAAATACAAACTTTATGCAGAAACCTGGGTCTTCATTCTGCAAAGGTAAAAGTGATGACCACTTCTTCTAAACCGCTCCTCTTTTTTGATGATAGATCTATTTAAACTGAAAGAGGGGAAATCTGAGTTTGTTTCTATTGTGTGACATATTATTGGTTTGAAGCCCTGGAACTAAAAGAAAAAAGATGAATACAAGCAATAATCGGGATGATATGTTTATAATTATGTGAGGTTTTCTGTGTGTATAATGTACTTGGTACAACAGTCTTTATTTAAGTCCCTCTGGAGTTGTTTTCATGGGCCCCAGTTGCTTGGTTGTTTCTTTCGTGAGATCTGGCAGCTCTGATGATGACACTAGAGCCAGTACAACCACTGTGGCTGGAAGATTTACTGTGCAAACACGAGATTTACTGTGAAAACACGACGAGATTTCTGTTAGTCCTTATCCTTTCCAACAAAATCGAACATTTAAATTTTATGTTGAAACTTGAAAATGGAAAGTTACACTTGCAACATAGCTGAGCAGTTATGGATCAGTCTGTCCACTAATCAGAGAGTACACAGGCCCACACCAGTGATTTGAGTCTGAATGGGTTTGGCATGACATTCAGTGGTCATTTACACTGTAAAGCCACTATATAATAAATGAGAAGAGATTGTTTTTTAACAAAGCTCTTTCTCTCTCTCCCTGTCATGTCATAAAATGATCTTGCAGTGTTCCAAGTCAGATTCACTGACCTCTCTTTTCTGCACAAAACATTGTAAATCGCTCCTATCACACTAATGAAAACCACCTGTTCATGTGGAGGTGCATATTTGTGAGATTTGATCATTAAGCATGATCAATGCCTCTTCAGTCACAATTTAAGGCTGTCTGTTGTTCCTCACCGTTTTACAGGGGGGAAAGCCCTCGTTCACAATCATTTGATACAAAGAAGACTCTCCCGGTATGAAGGCGCAGGTGCCGCTGAGATAAAACACAACACACAGACGAGGCGCTAGTCCTTTTATGGGACCCAGAACTATTCGTAAAATGCTATTTATACATCTGTCAGTAATGCGTCATTACAGACCTGTGGCAGCTGTTGGAGAGTTGATGATGATGATGATAATAACAACATATACATTTCATTTAACTGTGATTAATGTTTCCTTAATGTAAATGTTCTTTGTTCCTGTGACAAAAATACCTCTTACGAGCAAACGTGTTCATACAGTTGGTTCTTGTGTGTGTGGCTCACTGCTCTGTGACGACAATTCTGGTTGAATTTCCCCCCCAAAAGAGAGAGATTTATATTATACTTTGGTTTCTCTACACGCATTGCTGCCAAGTTGCTTGAAAAATCAAAGGATGTATTCATGGGAGGGCTTATTATATAAGTTTTACTTTTATGGTTGCTATTTTCCTGTATTTATTTGTGTGTTTCTGTCCCCTGTTCTCCTTTTCCATTCCTTACTAGCCTAACTATTATTTGAATATGTAAATATTGGCCTTGGGTTTTTGGAGCCATGGTTTCTTGTTTGTCTTGCAGTAGTTGGCAACCGTTTGTTGGTGATTTGTGGATGATTATCTGCTGGTTTTTCCTTCTTTAAAACTGGCACTAACTGTCTGTGTAAGTGTCCCAGAATTAAGCACACAGCACAAACTGCAGCTGAGACCTATATTACATATTTACTACTAACTATTTAATCACGATTGCGAGACTCCCTCCAACAATGCTTACTCCTCTGATGATACTAAAGAGGTGCTCAGTTCCGACGTAAGTTGAAGCTTTACAACAATTCCCATAATTACACGCAGCTTCGTCATCTCTGCGGAGTAATTGTAGTTTCATCAGTGCCAGGAGGAGGTCCGTGCTGTCTTTCAAAGGAAATGTGTACCCACTGCTGGTTCCTGCATTTAGTATTACAGGCCACAAGCTGGTTAAGGCTGCTGTTTAAGAAGAGTTCTGTTCTGTTCTGTTCTGTTCTGTTCCTGGCATACAAGCCTAACGCCACTTTGCCAAAACTGTCTCCATCAAAAGCTATTATACGGTTTTGAGCGCCAAACAATCCGTCACTTACTTTCAGTATTTATGCTGCTGAGTCAAAGAAGCACACAGAGTAATAGCTGTAATGGCTGTTATATATTAAACAAAACACACACACACATACACACAGCAGGGCATTATTGACTTGCATTGATTCTCGTGCGCTTCTTTCTTTTCATTGTGCTGTAAATCCCAGTTTATCTTTTCGTTATATCCTGGGGCCGAAAGGGGTCAACTCCCAGTCCTCCATTATCAACCTTGCCCTCAACAAAAAAACAGTGTGATGGTACACACGCAGGTGCACACACACACTCACACACACACACACACACACACACACACACACACACACACACACACACACACACACACACGCAGGTGCACACGCACACACACACCCATGTACTTTCATAATTTAGAGTGGAACACAAGGCCAAAGCCTGTAGAAGCTTTTATTACTTGCCAATAATCATAATGTCATGTTGATGGACCAGGTCAATATTCCTGTGTGCTTTCTGCCTGACTGTTTGACTGCTGCTCTCACTCCATCTCCCTCTGGTCTCTCCCCTCCTGTGTTTCTCTGTTTATCTCTGTGACTCCTTCTTGTCTCTCTTGTTTTGTGAATTTTGTCGGAGTATCAAGCTGAAGCCGTTCACCCTGAGAAAACATTACTTTGCTTCCTGTGGCTGTGGTACAGTAATAATGCTGTATGGTTATGAGTCACTCATGGAGTCGGATTCATGAATGGATTTGTGCTGAGCTTATGCTATGACGCACGCACACACAAGAAGACCCATATATACATAATACATACAAAAATTGACTTCCTATTTCCCAGCTTGAATTGGCAGCTTCAAGGTCATTGCTATGACAATGAGGAAATGTGTCGCCACGGTAACCCCGTGTACACTTGAATACTCGGCATACCTTGTCACTGATTAATACATATTTCTCCCCTAGCATAGTTTAAAGTCGACATATTATACCCCATTTCTACAAGTGAACCTAGTTCCCTGGTATCCTAATGAACATGTCTGTGACATACTTTGGTCAAAATACCTTAAGGATGAAGCACCATAGCAGTCCAATCACCCTGCCAAAACAGCCCTGTTCAGAACGCTCTGTTTTGAGTTTAAATGCAAATGAGCCACAGGAAACTATGTCAGCATCTATGTCACTGAGGCTCCGGCAGCTAACAGCAGTTAGCATTTGGCGAAACCATCATTTGCCAACTCTAGCCAGCACTTTGCCATCATATATAAAATGTATGTTTGTGTAGAACTCTGTGCTGCACTGTGCAGCCAAGAATAGAACACTTTGCGGACTTCCGTTCTTCCGGATACTATTGCCCTCGCCTACACTTTCATGTTTTTTAGGGACTTCCAGGAATGTCTCATTGTGACGTAGCAATGAGTGTGGAAGTCAACATCGCATGCTTTATCTCCTGTACTTAGACTGAGGAGGACCACAAAAACATGACTGAGTCATCTTTTTTCACACTTTGTCTAATCATAGGGCCTCCAGAGTCCCAAATATAAGGATTGAAAGGATTAAAAAATTGATTTTGCATAATATGTCCCCTTTTAATTCGGTGACATGGAGTTTTGTTTGACTTACATGTGTCGGTTTTGAGCAGGCTGTTTGTGCTCCTGAAGTACTGAGGGTTTTCTATCACGGGGATCTTAGTCATGCCGATGATGACGGCGTCGGGGCCCATCTCCGAAGACGAGGGAGTGTTGCTGCCGTTGGAGACGTGGTGAAGAGGAGAGGCAGAGTCATCGTCGTTGCTGATCACTGAAGACGGTCCTGCGAAGGCACAGAGATTCACGTTTACCGTAACTTTCAAAAAAAAAAAATATTCAGAAAACATGTTAACAGTGAGAGGAGAATTAATTAAGTTGTTAAGCTGCTGTTAACAGAGATTGAGGCGATGCGATCATAAAGTAGGGAAGTAAGCAGTTATTGATCACATTAGAGTTTCAAGAGAGGACAAATGGATCTCGTGCAACAAGCCCACTTAGAGGTCCACATTCCTGTTAGGCTACGTGAACGTGGTATTGTTCCAAATTACCTGGCTATTGCTTGAAATGATAAAATCCTCACCATAAATTTTCTTTCCTATCTTTATTTTTTATTATAGCTATATCTGTGGGGGCAGGATTTACAAGCAAACCAAAAAAAAGTGCTCTCAGAATGAAAGCCATGCGTTAGAATAAAAACAGGAAAGAAACGCCAAAGCTTTGCAACTCTCCTGGATTACAATGATCATATTTCTTGTCTCGGCTCTACCTGAAATGGCAACGCAGCACATTGTGTTTTTTAATGCAGGATTGTATTCAGTTTTTCAGACAGGATTCTCTATCAAAAAGAGCTGGGGGACAAAGCTTGATGACTTAACCCCCTGACAACACTGAAACAAGGAAGAAATGTCAGGACAAACCCCATTAAATCTCGAGGTGAAGGGAGGCTCAACCTAAGGCTAACCACATAAGTCCCAATGCACAGGCCAACCCACACATTTTAATGTGTACCGACACTGTAAGCTGTTCCGCGAGGACTGAGGTCAACTGGAAAAGTAACCCTTAACGGTGTTATTGCTTGTCGGATGTGGACGAGGAGAGCAGGTGGCAGCTCTCAAAGATTTGACCTTTGTGTTTGAAGGAGAACAAATTTGTGAATTCCCGCGTGTGGAAAATGAGTGACTAGTCCAATAAGATTAGAGAGCAGCGGATACTCTATCAGATGTTTCCCATGGTGGGTTTTTCTTTTAATTCAGCATTTCATGATAAAGTTAAAAAGAGGGAGCAATGAAAGCAATTTCACAAAGCTGACATCTCCTCATAAGTGAAAGATGAAAGCGCAGGCTTCAAAAAGACCAGTTCCAGGAATCCACAGACCTGGTGGAATAAAATGTGGGAAATATATATATATATATATATGTACAGTATTTTCTTTCCGCTAGACTATCTGTCTCTATCTCTGGAATGTAATCTTTCTCATATCAATGCCAGATAATTAAATGCATGTTTTCAACAACAGAAAACGGAGTGAAAACAGAAGAGAGGTGGGATGGCATGACTCAAACACTGCGCCCCAACCCTTTTTTTTCTTTTCTTTACAGAAAGCTGTTTTGATTTGCCAACAAAAGTGTTGTTAGTTTCTAATTAGGAGGGTGAAAACAGTCCATGTGACAGATTTCACATTCACAAGTTTGCCAATTACAGAAAAACCCTGCCTGACACTGCCGCTAATTTTCTGCATCTTTAGGTTGAGAGCCAAGGCAAACAATAACACCCATACACAGAGAGTCGTTTAACTGCTCATTGTTTATACTTGGAACAAGTGTAAAGGATATCAATATGCCCATATGAGCACTTGAAGATTTACTGCTCCATCTGAAGATAATGTTCCAGCAAAGAGGATAGTTGACTTTTTTTGTCTAGATACAAATAACAGTAATAGTTCTCACATCAGATGGTTACTGGGGGTTTTGTTTCCTGTGATGGACTGAAATTACTTTTGAGTTATGGAGGAACATTTGTGGGGAACAAAAATGCTTTCAATGCACACATCGATATGTAAACAAACTGGGAATGTACTCCTTAATGCTCAGTCTTCTTCCATTCAAACTTTGAAGAGTAACTAAACCCCAAAAACAAAATGCATGACGCGTTTTCCATGTTTCATGTTTACGTGACTCTCGAATGTCAAAATGAGTCTCTATCTTTAACGCTAAAGTTTAAAAACAGAGGCACACATACCCAGTACACAGGTACGCTGGTTATTTGTATCGCCGCTCTTTTCGTTTAATAAACAGACCGCTCCATTTCGACTGTAGGCGTGCTAATGACGCTAAAGGAGCTTACTGGTAAACGGTGCCTGGACTCTGGTGCAGTGGCAAGTAAACATGTCGTCACACGCGTCTTTTTCCAAACCGTCGTCATGCGTTAACGTGCGTTAACGTTGACACCGTTAACGTGCCCAGCACAACTAGTAATGTTATTCAGTGATCCAGGTCCAACTCTTGGTAGTTTTGTGTAAATCGATATGTAAACAAACTGTCAATGTACTCTATAATGCTCAGTCTTATTCCATTCAAACTTTAAATCTCTTTTTTCTAGAAGTCCAAACCCTCAAAAACCATTGAGGTTGGAAGGAGTGACAAAAAATGTCCTCACAAGGTCAAAAATGTCCCAACAGTCAAATGTTTTCTTTACACCCTATGGTAAAAATGTACAATACACACACAGCACTGACTTCCATTCACTTGGAAAGCCTTAACAAAGCATTAAACCTAACCTTAACCATAACCAGTTAGTTAATGCCTCAACTTAACATTTCTGTATACAATAAAAACAGAGAATGAGAATTTTGCCAGCCCAAACAGGCAAATGTGATTCTCAAGATTATCTTGAAAATATGCAGTACAGTACACCAAACTCTGAGATGAATTTCTTGTGAAGCAAATTATACCAGAAACATTTTTATATTGTTTGTTTTTCATCCTTCACAATGAATGGAATTCAAACAAATTTTAATTTAGTTTTGCTTTAATGCTTTAGAAAAAAAACATACACATTCCTGTTTCTAAACGGAGGCCTCTTCTCCCTTTTAATTGAGTTTGAAAGCATACTCTTATAATTAAATTTGTAACATCATTTCACAATCGGCATC
The DNA here is from genome assembly GCF_963457635.1 of Microchirus variegatus. Classification (NCBI taxonomy): domain Eukaryota; kingdom Metazoa; phylum Chordata; class Actinopteri; order Pleuronectiformes; family Soleidae; genus Microchirus; species Microchirus variegatus. Next base: position 9,332,743 of record NC_139819.1, on the reverse strand, counting down.
AGCCATTTTTGTCACAGCGAACAGTATCTCAAGAATAGTCGGGAGACAATTGTCTCTCCCTGGAGAAATTTTGTTATTCAAGTAGTTTACCTGCACTCTTCCACTGATTTTTATCTCAGCGTAACAAAGGGAGAAAAAGATGTGACGTACATGCAGATTATTGTCTGTCAGTAAGTGTGTGTTTTTGTGTGTGTGTGTGTGTGTGTGTGTGTTGGGAGGGGCTGAAGATCATTAACACAAAGAGGTCCCAGGGTCAGATCGTTATAAATACCGTTAAGCTGAGGGGCAACAAGAGTCTGTCTGTGTGTGTGTGCACACACGCATGCATAAGTGTGTGTGTGTCCATGTGTCCGCAGGGACTGTAAAAGGGGGATGTTACGCAGTGGAGAAGAGGTGATGAGGGGAAAAGAGGGAGATGGACAGGAGAGGTGAAGGTATAAGTGGGGTCAGGTCATGACTCTTGACCCAACACTGTTAATGGAGCTGATGTTCAAACTGATGTAGACCCGGGCTCTTGCGCTGTTTGATGGGGAGTTGTCTCACAGAGTCAGACCTACCACCATGGTGCTGAAGGTTGATCTGGAAAAAAAAAATCCCCTCTATGCCTCATTCACAATCGGTTGAGCAGCACTGATTTCAGGATGCAGTTTTGGTGCAAAATCTGTGTTAAAAGGGAACTTTTTAACGCTTGCACTGTCCCTTTAAAACATGCTGTAGATCTTTACAACCGTTGACTAAAACAACCAAGCATGTCACTGAGTACTATAAATTATTTGCAGCGTGTTGTGTTGGTTGCTATCTAAGACATTTTTATGTATATCTACTATATTATATCTACCACATTTTCAAACCAGCAAGAGCTACAGCCAATGTTTGTATGAAGTATGTAGTTTAGTAAGCTTGTGTTTTCACACTAATCTCGAACCAAAAAAATCCTTTAATTTCCCACCGGGCGCGCTGTGTTTTCGTCTAAGTCTTCTAAATTAGTGAATGGAAATTCAGACACTCAGGACTGGCAAATACATTTTCTTTCCCTAAATTAGCTCCATGTAGTGATGCAGATTTCTGTACATATGTAATCTGCCTCAGAAATGATATATTTTCCTCTTCAGTGATGTTGCAAGTTCTCGCCTAGTCGGTGAATAATATCATTGAACCTGTCCCTTTGAGGCTAAACGGTCTTACAGGGGCTCACATACGCTGGGTAACACTTTTAGTTGGAAAGCATGTACGACTTGAACCCGATGTACCATCATCACAGTAACAAAGTCATTCATCAAATGTAAGTAAAAACTGGAGTGTTTGTTTGGGTAAAGTTAAAACGAGAAATGTCTAATCATCAAATGGCAACTGGTCACCCGAAATAATTGGAACTCATTTTGAGGCCTAAGGACTTCTCAGGATCGTCACCTGCAACAATTTATTGGATCATACCAGGTATCAATAACACTGTCCATTCATATGCGCTGTGCTTTATCGTCTCTTTTTTGTTATTGTAGGCCCACAACTAGTGATTGAGACCATTAACTCTTCAGGAAAATGTTTACCGATTTAAAAAATATAGTAGAAAGTTAGAAAGGCTCAATTTCTTAAACCGAGTTCTTCTTGCAAACAACAGCGTCGTCCCCGGGGGGCAATTCAATATTTTATAACTTGCAGGTTAGATTCAGAGAGAGGAAATCAGATGATTACATCCAATTTTTGTATATGGTCCATGGCAGGGGTCTGCAACCTGCTGCTCTCTTCAACGCCTCTGCAGTGCTCCCTGTAGCTTTGAAAAAAATATGTTTATCTTTCTTTTCTTTTCTGTCTTTCTTTTCTCATGAACTATATAAAATCCAAATGATTTTTCAATATTTAGCAGTAATATTGAGGTAAAAACAGTAATGAAATGTCAACAGATTTCATAAATGCTACAAACTATGTTTGTTATCAATAGTCTATAAAACTTTATATATACTTATTATCAAATAGGTTTTTGCAGCTCCAGATTACATTTATTTCTTTTACTACTAATGGTTGCAGAGCCCTGATCTGTGGTTATGACGCCGGATGACTTTGATCGGCTTTGTGTACCAACACAAATGGCCCTGGATGTGACTGAGCACAGCTGTTTCTGTCAAGAAATGGGCATCACTAGTCATGAATAATGGCATTGTTAAATTAATGACCACAACTCCACAGGGCCTGTTTCATTATTAAAGCTTTATGTTGGGTGCTGGAAATGAGACACTTAGTAAAACCCAGCAGATGTGTTCTGTCAGCATATAGCAATGATTTGATGTGGTGAAAACCTCTCTTGTTTGAATGTAAGTAAGACACAAGAAAGAGATTCAGCCTAATAACAGCATTCTAAACGAATTCAGACACACATGCAGTCACAGCGAGGGAAAATGGGCAAAGATGAAGCTCAGGAGCTATAGATTCGAGTTGAACACACTGACAATTGACTCAAACACAGTGTTCCACAGCGACAGGGATGCCCATAAGGACAGTCCATTCATTAGCTCCTTCAGTTGCCGCTGTGACACCAGTGTTGCTGTGAGAGCCCGGGGGTTTGGGGACCGGAGCAGAGCAGGAGTTTTATGGCAGGGGTTTACACTGTAACTGAGTTAAAACAATGACTTTGAGTGACAGTATCGATCTGTCTCTTATGCTCACTGGGCACATATGTGACAAACTGAAGCCATTTACTGTTGCCCATGGTGATGGATGGAGAGAGGCTAAATGAGGATCTAAATTCATCAGAGCCTGTCTGTCAGTCAGTCAGTCAGTCACTCTGTCAGCAAAATGATGAGCACTGACAACAGTTGTTGGCAGATAACCGTGTATTATTCTATCGGCAGTGGTCAGTGTGTAAGACTGGTTAAAGTATAGGGTTCCGACACTTAATAGATGATGATGGACTACACTAGATATCGATACTGATTAACCCTCTTACGACCATCATGATAATGGATTTATTTAGATGTTATGGCTGTAGAATTGTATCGAAAAATAAAAGTTATTCAACCGTTTGGGAATTACGGTACTGAGATGCTACGCTATTGAATCTTGTCTGGGATTGGACAGTTACCGTCATGACAAGTATACTCTCTGCTTTCCTGTATCCATCCATCCATCTTCTACGCCTTTATCCTCCACAAGAGTGATGCTGCGCCAATCTCAGCTGACATAAGTTGAAAGGGCGAGGTCACAGTGGTCAGATCACCAGTCCATAGTTTTTGAATTTTCTATGTATCACAAACGATCAAGGAGTTACCGTAATGAGAAGTACTCATGCCAAATGGTAACAGAAGGGGTTAGAGCAACATTAGACTGACAAGTGTCCGGCTTTTCTCTGCTCAATTGCTGTGCGCTGCCAATTGTGCATCATGACGGAGCAGAAACAGTTGACAGTCGGAACAAACACTTGGCCACAATATGACAGAACAGATTCTTTATTAAAGTCAAGAAATGACCTTCATGTAAAACCCTCTAATTCTGTATTTTCTGGATGGATCAAAGCAGTGGCGCAGTCAGTCAGAACATAACGTCTGCCTCTGTTTACCCAACGACCTCAATGACCCTTTAAGCCCTTCACAATTTGTGCAGACACACACACAATCACACACTCACAGATGACTTGTAACATAAACCCAACGGTCTCTAAACTTCGCTGTCACCCTGCCGAACAGAGGAAGTAATCTATTGATCCAGGAGGAAGAGCAAACGGAGGGGTAGAGTGAGACGGACTGAGGAGACAGCATTTAAAGTGCAAGGAAAGAGGAGCTGCAGATTTACTGAGTGTTTGGCTGAAAACCTGAAGGATAAATTTGATTAAAAATACGGGAAGGAATAAAATCATGGAAATTAGTTTTTCTCACAAACATTGTGTCCGTGCAGGAATTAGTAATATTTGAATAAGTTTAGTAAGTAGATGAGATAAATAATAATGATGATGTTTATACTAATCTTAAAGGTTTGGTTACTTATTTTAAGATTGGTGTGAATGGAAGCACAGCTTAATTATATCCTGGCCTGTGCTCTTTTTGTGTGTGTGTATGCACAAGCTGATAACTTGTCCTGTCCTGTTTTTTTTTTTTATTTATGTACTCATTCCTTATTAGGTTAATACATGCAACAAGGAAATAATGATGATAATGATAAGAGAAGCAGAGACTGTCACATTTTTTACTGTTCGTTGTCGAATCTAGATAACTAACTGGATGTCTCATTCAATTTACTTTTTACAAATTAACGTACAAAGTCTCTGTCATGTCCACAAGATAACAAAATAAAACAAAACAATTATCAACGGGAAACTGCTGAATTTCTACCAAGAGTAGATGGATGAGACATGAGGCAGAGGGGGAGAATGGCTAACGGAGAGGAAAGTACAGAGAATTGGTGGGATGGATAAAGTAGGTGGGTAAAATTTCCTCTACACTGCAGTTAGATAAACATCTATATGAATCTGCCTCCACAAGCCAAAAATCCCTCCCCTCTTTGTCCTGATACAGAGGCCTATCATATTCCCCTGTCTCTGTACTATCCACTGTTAAAAATAGACGTTTCCTCTTCTCCTCATCTCCACGCATGTGTCTTCCACCCCGCTTTCGTTCCTCATCCTCTTGTTTTTTTTTTGTTTTTTTCCTCCACATCCTCCTCTCTTCACACACACTGGAAGACCAATACTCCCGACGCAAAGAACCTCTGAGGAGGTCAGAGGTGTGAAAGTGAAGGAGAGAAGTGATCAATAAAATAGATAAAATTAACTTTTGAACAAACCACGGTTGCATTTTTAATTCCTGCACGGAAAGAAAAAGCTGAATTTTTAACGTTGCAGCATGTCAACATTTGGAAAGTGCCATAATTTTAGTCTTTGAGACGAAATGATCACCTGAACATGGAGGCATTCGTGGTGTTTCTGCAATGTGGTGAACCACAGCTCAGTAATAGTTTGTGACCGAGTTTTCTTAACACTAACACTGTGATTTCACGCGTTGGTTTGTTTTATGGATGTAAAACAGATGCTTTTCGTGACTAAACCCTACCACGTTCATAACCAGAAAATGATGATCGTTTCCTAATTTCTGCTCAAAAACAATTAACACACTATCATGAATCTTGAACTTGCACGAGTATCTGTAGTTTGCAGGCGCTTTAACAACGTGTACAGATCCTTATGAGCGTGCGGTACAAAAGAAACAGCCTTGACTTCACATAACTGGTGGCTACAGTTATGAGAAGCACCTGAGAAAATAAAAAGAGGATTTGTATGTGGCATTCATTTCAAAATCCAGAGTGGCCACATATTTAGGTGGTTTAATTTATTTGTGTTCCCGATAGATAAAGGAATACCGAGTACAAAACGTGGACGACACGCTGAAAAGCTTTTGCCCTTTCAGTTTGAAAAAGACACATTAACACACACGTGACACACCAACAAATGAATGGTTTTATTGAAAAGGAAACTTTCCTCTAAAGAAGGAAATATCTTTTTCAAATGAGCCCTTTGAACAATTGTACAGAATAGCTTCTTAAACGCAGCTTTAATGTCGCAATACACAGATTATGGATGTGGATCAAGGCCAGAAGTCAGTTCAGATATGTTGTTTGGAACCTGACTGCAGAGAGGTATAATAAGTGACTTAAATGTTCTGGTAAAAATGTGTGGGTGAAGCTTTACCACTGCTGATGGACACATGATAAAAATGAGGTATGATAATGGTCACTTGATAACAATTTAGTTAAAAAAACAAAAAAACAATAAGACTGTGAAACATACATACAAAGTAAATTAAAAGGACAAAATAAGATAAAACATTAAAAAAAAAAACACATTCGCTTCCAGTTCATAAATCTATTGTACCATTACAGTGTTAGCATTTTCAACCTTTTCCAATAAATCTTATGTGTGATTCACAGTGGTCAAACAAGCATGTATGTACATGAGAATAACTGTGTGCAAAAAAACAAAACAAAGAAGCTTAAATGCTATAACAAGCAGAAAGGAACTGTAGTGAGTAATGCTGCAAGCAAATAATAATTACCTGAAATTAAGGCAGAGTAATATGGTCAAAAGGGTCTTATTATTTATTCATTTCTATTTATTTATTTTTTTAAATCTCTAATTAGTCAATATTGATAGTAATTGTGATACGAACTTATTAATGATTGATTTGAAACTAAAAAAAATAGTGGTTTAGCGCATTACGCGTTTCCATGACTGACCGGAAAAAGACGCACGTGGCGTCATGTTTACGTGACTTGTTAAAATGAGTCTCTAAAATAACGCTAAACTTTAAAAACAGAGGCACACATACGCAGTACACAGGTACGCTGCTTATTTGTAGTGCAGTTCTTTTCGTTTAATAAACGGACCGCCAGCAAACGGCGCTAAAGGAGCTAACTGGTAAACGGTGCCTGGACTCCGGTGCCGCGGCACGTAAACATGCCGTCACAAGCGTCTTTTTACGGTCAGTCGTCATGGAAACGCGTCATGCGTTATTGTGCGTTAACGTTGACGCCATTAACTGCAGTTAACGTGCCCAGCGCTCAAAACAACTCACACATAAATCACCACTGGGTTGCGTTAATTGTTTTGTACTTTTATAGTCTAAAAACAAATAACAACTTTTGTTTCATAAATGTATTTTGTTACCGCATTTTCAAGCATTCTTCACTCTGATGTTTCTGAATTAATGGTCTCTAATTAGCACTTTGCCACGTTCATTTTTTTTGTTCCGCTTTTTAAAGCCCCAAATGGATTGTTATAAGGGACTTCATTCTAATTATGAGAACTCAATTTAATTGTAAATGCACAAATGAACAAAACCTTCTAAATAAAAAAAATGCAAATGTTCAATCAATCACAACTCCCAGTTTGCTGCCGGTTCCCAAACTCTCCAATTTAATTGAGTCTCACACTGCAAAGGCTTCACAGAGCTGTGGGAGTTTATCTCCAGTGCTACACTAACCATTTCCTTGGGAAAAAACACACAAATACTATTAAAAGTAGTTTGAAAGTCACTGTAACAGTAAAGAAGTAAACCTTTAAGGTGAATTATAAGTCAAATATAAACACAATATACAGTTTAAACAGCTAGAACGCTACAGTATGGTCAATAAGACCACTTGAAATGTGGATTTTTATGCATCAGTGAAAGTGCACAGGCCTCCTTTTTTCTTAGTTATTAATGGATGCAGACATGAATCAAGTGTACACTCTTAAGATAATGCAATTTAAAAGCATCAGTTATCTGAAAACATAAGATGGCGCCTTTATTATTTTTTTTCCTTATTAAATTTGCTGACCAGTTTGGTTGTCTGAGGTTTTGCGATAAACACGTTTTTTTTTGTTTTACTCTATTAAACTGTGATATCTTCTCTAACACCACTCAAAGTGTCTGCATTTTCACTCCACGGAAAAAAAAACTCAATATTCAAATCAAATATTCCGTGCGCATCTACCCTGACCTCAATCTCAGCCAACGCCATCTGTGAGGTAAAATGTTACCTTTGTGGACACGGCGTGCATATGTGATGCACTTAAGCACATGACACGTGCATGTAATTATTAATTTATGTATACTGTTTGTGGGTGTGAGCACATAATGTAACAGAGATGTTCCATCACTGTGACTGTATATGTGGAACGTGGCTTTAAAACATGACAGGGAAACAGGACAGCCAAAACTGTTAATGTTATTATACATGTACAGCATATATGTATGCATGTGTATTACTGTAGAGAAACGTTCCTGCATGACTGCATCTGTTGTTCAGATAAGACGGCTGGGTGGAGGGCAACCAAAGAGACGTTCATTGTCAGCGTCAGGGTGTGCCTGTACTGACAGATTGAACAGTATGTTTGCTGATAAGTTACAGATAGGTTCAACATCTTGTACTGTTAAAAACAAAAAAGAAATCCATCTATGATTTATATGTAGTAGGGCTGAACAATTAATCAACATTTTATCGATATCGCAATACGACAAAGCCCCAGGACATGGGGAAAAAAAGACTGATTTGTGGCGACGAATCAGCAATATTCTCAAAGCCCTGACATTGCGTTAGCAAGAAGCATTTAAACAGAATAATATGGCACATTTCCCCTAGCTTGACTTGTCTTGCCTCCGCATAGCACGGTTATTTTGCGTTCCACTAGCGATAGCGACTTATTAGTGCCTACTGCAAAGCGAGCTGAGGCGATGCTATGCGTGACGTCGCCAGACTGCCGGTCACTGATTGGTCAGAGTGTCGTCACAGGAATTTAAGTCCGCCACAAGAATCAAGCCGAACAGTGCCGTAGACTGTAGATCAGTTAAAAAGGCTTAACAATCCTATAAACCTGGGATTATCTCCAACAATTACCAAAGATATGTCTTAAATCTCCTTATTGAATCTCATATTCATATTCATAATATTACATCGAAAACAACTGCTTTACAAGTCACTAGTCACTCGTTTGTGTGACGCGTCAGGGCAGTTTCATGCAGCCGTGCAATTATGACTCCGCCCACTTTGAGGAGGTACTATTTTGTAGTGGAAAACTAAACTAAACCGCGCCATACTGAGGCGAGGCGAGCTGGTGCCATAGGTGGAAAAGGGGCTTTAGAGCAAGGTTACTTTACAGGTAGCAACTCAACCCCTCCCACAGCAGCGGATACAAATCCTGATGGGGATAACTACCTTGGCATGACACTTGCAATGCCAGCCTTTCGAGAATGTCTTTGTAACTCATTTCCAACCTAAAATAAATCATACTATCTCTGTCCATCCCAAATTTTCAGCCCTCTTTTTTCCACAAGAATGTAAATAATGTCATTAATTTCGTGCCCACATACCTATTTCCTGGTCATGTCTGGGGTTTCGTACAATACAGTTTGCTGCAGTATTCAAATCACTGGCGCAATATGTCTTAAAGCCAAAATGTGTGAAAAAATTACCATTTTAGATTTAACCTTGTCCTGACCTATACACATCATATTCTACAGCTTGGTTTCTCACAGATCTGCACAAAAATATCACACAGTAATCATTTTAAATATGTTATTCAAATGAAAATGATAATGCCAATCATATCGAGACTTAATAGCAAGTTCATTCAAAATAGATCTACAGAGCTGTTGAAAAACTCTCTCTGTTTCGTGGCGGAAGTGTGGGATGTTTCGACCTGTGTGGTGCTGAATACCTGCACAACTAATTTAATGCTTATGCTGCAGTTTGACAGCAAACTGCCTTCCTCTCTAATGACCTTTATTACTTGCAGATTCGCGCTGTGCAGCTGTATGAAGGAATGTTGTGAACTGGTCTTCAGCACGCGGGGTCTGCATGGCGCGTGCACAAAATCAGCTGCAGTTTGTCGAGAGAGGGTTCAGCGGAGGTAGGAGGGAAGATGTAGGTTAATGGCTGTTTTCTGCTCCTCTCGTCTGAATGATTCATCCTCTGTGAGGCTTTTATGTGTCTCTGAAGAATCTTTTTTGATTGGATGATCAGGCTGCTGTGTCCCAGAGCTCTACCTGGCTCTTCTACCTTGAAAAATTAATAATGAGCCCGAACCTGACCTCTATATTTTCCACTACACAGTTGTAGCACGGCTCAAGTCTCCATGGTTTGGGTGGTACCATAGTACTGTCTCAACATGGTGCAGAGTTTTCTTACTACGGCTGCACGAAAATGCCTTGATCACAAACTAGTCACAAGCAAAGCAGTTATTTTTCGGTGTACTGAAGCATTAGAATCAATTCTGTGATGCAGCTGAAAATCACTGTTTTTGGCAGTGCTGGCGCTAAATACACCAGACTCCTCTGTTAAATATCAAGATTTTAGATATTTTCTTGCTAAATGTTGTAGATTACAGCTCCCATAGAGTGGTCCTATCGCATACATGTGAGTTATGGAGGTCTACTTCCATACATTAACTTGTTTTTATGGTCAAAATCTCCTAGTTGCTGCAAACCAGCCAATAGAAATCTCTCCTCACTGAAGCTCTCGTCAGCCGCGCTGTTTCAGACCAAAATCTCATCCCCAGACGACAGAACTGTGTTGTGATTGGCCAGCCAACGAGAGCTTTCCCAACTGTCTTGTGATTGGCCAGGTACCTGGAAGTGACGTAATTAGCACGTCAGCTCTCGGAAGCACAGCTCCCCCTCTGGAATGGTGGATGCACTGCTACTCATTATGAAAACATTGTTAAATGGCTTCTGCTGGTTTCGAAACGAAGGTAATGGCGCAGATGCACACCAAAAACAGGGTTAATTGGAACTTCCGGTCTATGGGAGCTTTAACGCATGTTTTCAGGATTTTTACGTCTTTTTAACTGATCCATAGTTCAACATTGTTCAGTTTGTTTCCTGTGTCGGATATCGTGAACATGACTCTTCCAGTGACGACTCTCTGACCAATCAGTCCAGCAGCCTGTTGACATCACATGCGCAAGTACTCCAAAAATACCTCGTCATATCGCTAATGGAAAAGCGTGTAGTCGAGCCGAGCTACAACTGTGTAGTGGAAAAGTGCGGTGTGTGTGTGTGTTTGTGTGCCAGTGGGGGTGGAGGTAAGTATGGGTGTGTTGTGACCTCCCCACAGAGCCCACTTCTTTCATTCGCATTGATTGATGTGTGGATGCCCCTCTCCTTCACCGTCTGCCATTTCCCTGCTCCTGTTTTCTCCCCACTCTCTCTCTCTCGCTCTTACTCTTATGAACACATTATGTCGCACGCACATAAACACAGTACATCTTTCTCTCTCAGTCTCCCGTGTGTCCATCTCCTTTAGCGTGAGACCACCTCCACTGGGATGTTCTGAAATAACACACAGCCTGAAGGGAAAAACAAAAAAACTTAAAAAATGGTAACAAAACCCAAAACAACTGTAAGGGAAGAAAACAACAGAAATGTAAAAAATGATAATAATGAACTGTAAAATAATAACAACAATAATAATAACAGAAAATAATTTTTAAAAAATGCATTTGTTGGAGAGGTCCAGTTATTTGAAGTGTCAGTACCATGGACAATTTAGTATACAAATTAGTGTGTTGTACATACTTTCTAGATTAGAACATCTGATATTAGAAGAGAGAGGTTTAGTAAATTAGTCATGCTCTTCACACTTTGTATAATTACCCTATATCAGAAAGCACACAGCTCTGTTTCATGTTTTTTGTGTGACACCTGTGCGAGCCGAGCACGATTCATAAACGATAACCAGCTGCATGTTTCTTTATAAAGATACATGTGGTACGTGACGGTAGGAACTGTGCCAGCCAAACATCACGGCCTCATGTGTGCTCAGGGTCTCATTAGAGACAGACATACTGCTACACAGCATGTTTAGTAAAGCTATTTTTATACCAACACCTTCTACGCTTATTGAAAAGTAATTATAAGTAACTCTAGGAAATGAAGTATGCTAAATGTGGTCGCAGTGCCGTTGCCGGTGTGTTGTTGAGAGAACAAGTGTGTTTAGATTTGGTATTTAAGCTGTACTATAAAGACCATAGTGTAAGCACTTTATGATTTTTTTTAGCTTTTCTTTAACCCTTTAACACTGAGCGTATCGCAGATGACACGTTTGAGCAAGCACCCTTTGCGTTACCGTAATTATGCGACAGTTTGTGCTATTGGAAAAAAAAGGTTTGAGAAGCTGCATGTGGAAGTGCTGTTGCAGGAAGCTGGCGAATCAGCATCTTTGTCACCAGAAATGGTAAAAGTTGGAAAAAAAATGCCTGTACATAGTTTTCTATTTTTAAATATCTTACATATACATCACATATTGTTAATACACTATTTTACCATGCCATAAATTGTAAATAACTGCCAGATATTGAAAGTTATTCTGGAAAAATGGACAAAAGCACTTAGTCACAGGACAAAAAAATTCCAGATGAATATTTTGAGGCACGGATGTTGAAGGGTTAAGCTGTGTTTCTATCATGGTACAGTACAGTATGGTTTGGAACGGTAAAACCCTCGGTCGGGCTTGTGTTTTCGACTGAGAACAGTGCCTTTACTTGGTGGGCGGCTCTTTATTTTTCTCTACAAGACGTCAAACTGCAGGCATTGAGGAAACACCTGTCAATCAGCTGACTGTTGTGGGTTTAGCTCAGCCCAGTACAGTACCATTACTCTGGAATCCCAAGAGAAGTGAACCGGTAAATAGAATGGTTGGGGCCAGTTATTTAATGGAACCAAACCACATAGTGGAAACACACGCCATTAGTTACACCACCAATACATAAAAAAATCTTTCTGGAGTGATCCCAGCTCTATATACCCTGTCCTCTCCTGCTGGCCAGAGCATAGTAGACTCAGATTGAGTTTAATATCACAGTAACAGAAAACATGCTTATTATTTTATACCCTGTCCCTGCTGCTGCTGCTGCTGCTGCAGGTCTGGGGGAAGAAGAAGGATGTGTAATTAGGGAGCGAGCACAGTGGAAATAAAGGCAGACCGAGGAAGTAACGGCTGAGACGTTTGTCAGTGCAGGAATGTAAAGGAGAAAACCATCCGAGGCGGCTGACACTTTATGATAGAAGACGGGCTGAGGGTGAGCCAAGAACAACAGCCTGCTTTCCCCCTTAAGCTGGCTTTGCCATTTTCTGTTTTGTGGACAAGGTCGCAGTTTGGCAGCAGACTAAAACTAAGCCGGACAAAAAACAACAACAACAAATGTATCAATAATACTCACTTTACAACCACTAGAGTGTGACTGTGAAGACAATAAGCCCCACAGTTTGCTGCTGCTGAGGAAAGCTTCTTTGAGATTTCCTTGCTCTGCCGCTGTCATAGAATCACCTCATAACAATCCACCAGGGACCGTTCTGAGAACTCTCATTTGTACCTGGACTATAAAACACAATGATTCAGCTGAATGCTCGTGTTTGTGAACAGTGGAAGTTTAGTGGATTAACCGTTCCCGCACACAGCAGAGGACTTGAACATCAGAAGGGGTTTATTAGTATCACAGACGCTTCCATGTGATGGTTTATGCATTTAGCCAAAACTGGATCAGGGCCCAACTTCTCCGCTGCAGAAGTACCTTGATCGGGCGAGGAAATGACTGCTCTAACATGCTTCTGTGTGTCAAAGCAGCATTGCCACCCTGACTCACTGTCACAGTTTCATACTGAAAACGTCAACGTCACTTCTGGCTGCTAATCAGTGTGAGTCCTTGTAGGAAGGAGAGAGAAATCCTTCTCTTCCTATGACTCACTTCATAACCAAAGCCAGTAAAATGGGGCAAAATATGTCTCAGCTTGAGGCCTAACGCTGCAGTGATGAACTGCAGCTTTACGACTGGACGTCTTTTGTCTGTTCGGGTATAGACTGCTGACCTTTGTCAGTGGCAGGTGCTGCTTCATGTGTGTGTGTGTGGTGATTCACTTCTGTTACAGATACAGCCGTAGTGACAATGATTTGGTTTTAGTTTTTGGAGCAGAGCGGGGTTGGCAATGACGCAGGTTGCCGTGACAACAGCATGCAACGGGCAACAGAAGTCGACCGTGTTGTGCTGCAGACCTTCTGACTGCACACACACAATACAAGAACATTTTCCGTGTATATCTCTCACACATAATCACTTTTTCTCTTTCATATCACACACACACACAGTTTCCGTAAATTCAGGGGACAGTAAAATGGACTCACATTAATTTCCTGGAGACTTACTCTAACCTTAACCATACATACTACTGGCCTAATTGACCCTAACCTCAACCTTAAAACACATCATCACCTTAAAATGTAGTTATTTACATTATGGCTTTTTGGCCGTATAAAGTCCCCATAATGTGACTGTGTAAACAGATTTAGGTCCCGCAACACCTGGACACAGGTGTGTAACCACTTAATATCTAACCCTATCCTTTAACCTGACCACAATTCAAATCTTAACCCTTAAACCTGAGCTTCTGCCTCATTATGACCCAATTTTAACAAGATCTCTGGGACTTTGAAGAAAAATATACTCATTAACATATTAACTAATAATGAAGAGTAGCATTCAATAATAATAAATAATCAGTTTCAATGCTGTCCATGGTTTTTTACAGGATACATGTGTGTAATACAGCACTTTATCGCTCTTAATGTATTTAGCGATGAAGATTACTCCGTTACACACAAACACACACACACTTTTCATGCACTCTGTGTACCATCTGTTAAATCAGCACATTTCTGAACATACTGTACATTTGTGTTGTTCCTCCTGCCTCAGCTTCAGTCTGATTGTGTGTGTGTGTGTGTGTGTGTGTGTGTGTGTGTGTGTGTGTGTGTGTGTGTGTGTGTGTGTGTGTGTGTGTGTGTGTGTGTGTGTGTGTGTGTGTGTGTGTGTGTGTGTGTGTGTGTGTGTGTGTGTGTGTGTGTGTGTGTGTGTGTGTGTGTGTGTGTGTGTGTGTGTGTGTGTGTGTGTGTGTGTGTGTGTGTGTGTGTGTGTGTGTGTGTGTGTGTTTTCTCATGTCAGCTAAGAAAAGAGCTGGACAGCTCAGCAAAATTCGTTGGTCTTGGCAACATGGGCTGGACCTCAGGAAGTGCTGTTGTAAATCCAACTGGCTAACATACAGTACGAGTTGTTGTTCTGAAAGTGAAGAGGAGCTCGCTCGTCAGACATGAGCAAACACATTTTGTCACATTTTCTTTCATTCACTTTGTCTCGCACACACACAGAGAGAGTCTGGTTCCCATGACTTCAGATGATGTTACATTAACTTACATTCATTTCCTGTAGACTTACTCTAAGCCATAACTACTACTGGCCTAAAAACCTAACGTCATCCTAACCATTGCAACATGTCGTCAACTTAAAATGTATTCATTTACATTATGGGAGTGAACAGTCTTGTAACATATTCTTTTAATCTGAATTTAAATCTGTGTAGAATAATCTATTATTTAAAATGGTACAATTAGAATATGTGTAGTGATAGTTATCACTAGAGTGTTTGCTCTGTGACATGGTTTCATCGGTCTCAGGGCTCTGACAGTATATGTATATATATATATATGTGTGTGTATATATGTATATGTGTATATATACACATATACATATATATGTACACACACAGGTAAAACTTTCACTTTCGATATTATTATTATTTCGTTATATAACCGTTTAGGAATTACGGTACTGAGAAGCTGACGTCTCAAACTTGTGACACTTGTGTTAGTGAATCTTGTCTGTGATCGGACGGTCGTTTCGCAGAAGTCTCGATGGCTACCGTAATCACCGTAATAAAGTATGGGCTCTGTTTCGCTGCTTTCCGGTATCCATCCATCCATCTCCTCTACATGAAGGTCGGACAGGATGCTGCGCCAATCTCCGCTGACGGAATTTGAATTTTCTAGACATCACAAACTTTCTAGGAGTTATAAGTACGCATGCCAAATCCGGTCGGTAACGGAAGGTTAAAATCTCTTTTAAAAACTGCTTTCTGTTTGCCTTGGAGACGACGTGAGTCTGCACTTTGCGGCTGAGATGTTGTCTACACACGTCTTTTATGTTTTTATGTATTTAATTACTGCTGTACAGCACTTTGGTCGACTGCTGTTGGTTTTTTTTAAATGTACCTTATAAATAAATTGGATTGGATTGGATTGCCATTTACAGTTTGTCAATGAATAATGGGCCAAGACACTTAACCGCCAAGTCGCTCCCGATGGCTGTGCTGGCAGCATGTGTCACTTATAAGTCACTTTGGAAGAAATCAGCCATATGCACTTCTCACATGCTTTTGAGGCGACGTAGGAAATTTGGCGAAGAGATGACATCGCACAAAAGACGTACTTCGTGCGATCATTGCTTGCGCTGCTTGTTTTTTTTTCCAGGCGTATCGTCTTCCTACTACCTCTCGGTTTGACCGAGTCAGTGAAAAATACTCAGCAAATTGTTTGTGTTGGCTATGGACCATGGGGCTGGACATCAATAAACTATGGCCTGATTTGACTGATTTGAAAACGGCAACAAATACTTCTGTTGGCGTTCTTCTGACCAAGGCATATTCAGGCGCAAACGTGCTAGCGGAGGGAAAAACAAACAAAGAAATCATCCGTGATTGACAGTCCTGCCTCTAACATACAAATAAAACGAGACAGAGGGCTTACTGTCTCCTCCTTTCTCACATTTTTTACTCTCTTCTCTGAAGCGCTGATTGCTTTTATTTCGTCTCTCCATCAACCGCACATCTATTTTACACTATCACTCATATGCCTTGCAACACACACGCACACATTTGCACAGCTATCCTTTTAAGGACTCACATTGACATACATAACCTAACCACAATTCAAATCTTAGCCCTTAACTTAACCAGTTCCTCAAAAATCAGATTAGGGCCATGTTTTGGACTACTTGTCCTAACAAGGAGTTTATGTCATTAAATATGTCCTAAAGAGGAAACACATACACACACACACACACTGCAGAGCAGAGCTGCTGACCTTAGCATTCAGCAGTGATGGGAAGGCAGGACCAAGAAGACTGAGGCATCCTGGCTCAGTCTGGACAGGCGAGCAAAGCAATCAATTAATCCATCAATACCCCTCTATCTGTTGTAGTGCTGTTTTCAATCTCTCTCTCTCTTTTGTGCAGAGATGCACAAATACACAACCCTAAAGCAGCCAGATGCAACGTTAATGGAATCCAATACAAAAGAATAGAAAGCTTGGTTGTAATTTTATATAATAATAATTAAAAAAACAACGAGATCAGGATAAACTGCCACATTTTTAACTTGATGTGTTTAGACGCCGATCGATAGCTGCGGCCTCATTAACATAGACCTTATCATAAAGACATCTATGCTGTCAGGGAAAAAAAGCCACATTGATGCCAACGTGTGCACACTTTGTGGCAGCTGTGACCTTTTACTGAGAAGAACCTGCCTGGCTTTGGAAAACATGACACCGTCTGAGGAAAAACCTGCAATCACACACTGTCCACGTGTGCACGTACACTTCAAGCGTTCACAGCGCGGTTGGTTGAATCCTAACGACGCGTTACTTTGTGTACTCGGATTATTAATATAATGAATAATGATCACAGCAATTTATTGATATTTGATAACGATGACTTCTGCTGACCTGATTTCCACAAGAAATTAAAAGGATAATGTGCTTGAAATCAAAGAAATTGACATTTTGTGCTTGTCACTATTGATCAAACTCAGCTTTTAAACATGCACAACCAGTAATACAAGCTTAGTAAGGAGTTATAATACCTTATTAAGATAAATATGGACTGGAACACATAAAAATATTGTATGCATTGCCTTAATTTTAGAAATTTAATGTCAGCTACTCTTAAAACTGATAAAACAGTTTGGTATAAATGTGCAGCCACAGAGAAGCATATGGTGTGCACTATATTAAAAGTACAACAGCTACTGAAACTGTTGTGTTGTCTTATGTAAAACAAGGCACTGCCATATATAGTTAATACTTTATCATTAAACTGCTGTTTTTCATGTAAACATTGGCAGAGCCTCTAAACTAAAAGGTTTTTCACTTATTTCTTCCGCTCCCACACAAACCATCATCTAGTTCATTTGTATTTATTGGAAACGGTGCCACCAAATATTAACTGGCCAAAAGAATGGTAATATTATTTTATTACTTTCCAATCATCCAAGCACTCATTTTGTTGCATACTGTAGTGACATTTATCTAGTGATTACATGATGGACCAAAACATTATTTCTTGTCCGATCTATGCTCGGAGCCAAAGTATCATCTGAAAATATGATTACACATTTCTTTATGTCTTTTAATAAAATCACAGCTGCCGCCAGACGAGCTAAACTCCCAGACTTATGTATCGGCAGTGTCCTAAACATGGAGGTAAATATGTAAACTGTGCATGTGCTGAGTAAGCTGTATGATCCCCTAGCTTCCCTTATATGCATTTAAGGTCCATTTATGTTGTATCTGCTTATCAATTTGAAAAAGTAATCACATTTTAAACTCCCTTGTACGTATATTTCAAAATGGGAACATGTTTGAGATGATATGGCTGCGCTGTAATTATTTCATTTGTGCCGCTCACAAATTGTGCATATACATAATGTTCTGTTCCCACACGGCACTCCCAGTTTCTACTATCTAATTCTTCCCCCTCTGTTCCCTCGCTGTTCGCAAAAGGTCAAGCTGAAGACAGGAACTGATGTGGCTGCACAATGGACTCTCTGACAGATATGAGATTAGAGAGAGAGAGAGAGAGAAATACCAGTGGATGGTCACTGCCAATTCACTGTCCACCAACACACTTCTCCATGAAGACTTTTGATTGCCTTATTTCACACATGGGCGCTTTCATATTATCTTAAAATAGTAAGATGATCATGTGGAGTTTTTTTTTTAATTGTATTAATCCCAGTAGGAAAGTTCCTTTTCTGCATTTAAATAAATAAATGGTCTGTATTTAAATAGCACTTTTCTAGTCTTGATGACCACTCATAACTGCTTAACTCTACAGTTTTTGTCTGCAACAATTTTCTATCGCTTATCTTATACCCATTCTCATACCCACTGTCTCTTGCCCAGGGACACATCTTAGACTTGTGGAGCTGGGAATTGAACCACAACCTTCCTCTTCCACTGAGCCTACCGTCGCCCCATGTATCCCATCCTCTACTAGAAGTATTTAGCGCCCGGGTAGAAATGGGGGTTCCTTGCTCAGGAGTGACCCAGCCCTTTGACCTAGTAGGGACCAGGTTTATTATAGTTAACAAAAACTATGACTAAAA
This sequence comes from Microchirus variegatus, assembly GCF_963457635.1. Classification (NCBI taxonomy): domain Eukaryota; kingdom Metazoa; phylum Chordata; class Actinopteri; order Pleuronectiformes; family Soleidae; genus Microchirus; species Microchirus variegatus. The sequence continues at coordinate 9,314,012 of NC_139819.1, read as the reverse complement.
CTAGAAGTGAAACAATAATTTAGTTAACTGAAATTAAAATTAAAATTAAAATTAAAAAGAAAGAAAAAAACTAAATAAAAACTACAATGGACAAAGAAAACTGAATCTAAAAATAAAACTAAACTGAATTGTAGATAAATACAGCTTTGTGTGGAATACAGACCATTTGAATGTCTACTTTTGAAGGTCTACAAGTCAAGGCTTTCTCTTATTACCAGAAAAAACTAAGACTAAAACTAAATAAAAACTAACCTGAAACGAAATAAAAATAACAACTAATGAACATTTCAAAACTATAATAACCTTGGTGGGGACTCAAACTGGCAACCCTCCCATTACGAGCTAACTTCCCTTTCCACTTGCCCATGCGCTGCCCCAACCTTGTTGTTGTTCATTCAACAAGCGTCCTTGTTCTGTGCATTTCAAGTAAAAAAAAAATCCAGCAGACATAACACAACCCAAAACTACGGCACATTATCCTATTTTTTCCCTCCGTTCCATTTGATGAGCTTAAGAAAACTGTGACAGCACAGTGAGCGGTGTGTTTGTTCAATTAGAAGCAAGAATAATTAACATCGCTGCTATTAGAGCACTCGTCGTCACGGCTGTGTCGTCTAACAGGCTTAAGGCATTAATGATCTCCCACATTCTGTGCGTTATCAAACCCGCTTTTCAGGACAATTCTGCGATAACCTACAAGGGGAAAAATGGCAATCGTGGAAGTGCACACACTTTTCCACTAAAATGTGAAATTATACAGCGATAACAAGTAAAATCAATGGTAAAACTGTGGCAGGCAGCACAGTGAGTGGTGTGTTTGTCCAATTTGGTGCAACAATAATTAATGTCCCCGCAATCATTATTACGAGTGAACTGTCTAATAGATTTAAGAAATATATTGATCTCCAAATTTCTCTGAATTCCCTAAAGTATCTCATTAAAAGTGTGCACGTGCATGCACAAAGCGGCGCGATGCTGCGATAACCCAAAGGCACATCTTAGTCTTGGAAGTGCGCAGACAAGGTCTTCAGGCAACGTATCACTTTGGAAAAAGAGCAGCCTTGGTTTTCAGAGCGCTTCAAACGAGCCCTGCCCTCAGGATCTGCCAAAGGCGTTTCGACTTGTATGATTCCTCCAGCTCGAAGCGTCAGAATTTGAAAACAAACAAAATTGCTCCTTGTGTTCCGGGAGACAAAGTGAAATAAGAAACACAACTATGACGCCTTCTAACATGGGCACTATGGCCTAATCAAGCATGGTGGTACAAGGATAAATACAAGGATAACTTTAAAATACTCTTCTACAGCATTAAATAGAACTGAAACTATAATTAATTAAAACGTGGGTTTATTTCTGTTGCTCCAGCAATTTGTTCTTCTCTCTTTCCGCTGCGTACAACCTTTATTTGTTGTAGTCATAATGCCATTTTTGTAATTATTTTCCTATTCAGACGGGGGGGGGGGGGACAAACACTGTCAAATTACAAATCTCAAGGCTTCAAAAACAGTGTCACAGATTCTTATCTGGGAACATGAGGAAAAGCCTCGATCTTTCCCTTGACCCTAACCACATTCATAACTCATGCACGTCTGCAAACAAGTAAATAAACAACTTCATTTTGGTTCAGAAACGCAAGTATCTGTGGATATCTGTCCAGTGACTGTATACCGAAAAACTACTTGGTCATAAATGCTAATATTGTTTTCTTATTTGGTATATCTGAAATACACATGATCTATCCATCTACTTTAACCTTCCATCATCTTTGTCAGTTACACTTTAATTACAGTTTCTTTTACTCAGTCTGCATATCTTGATTATTTTCTCCATTCAGCTCCATAATGGGGGAAAAAACTGCACAGCAATTCAGTTACCTGTAGTTTGAATGCAAGTGCTGCAGTGACTCAGCGTAATAGCTTCAGGCCGTTTACCTCAAATAACCGACTGACCTGCAAACAAGACGTTACACTCGCTAAATTACAAACAACAACTTTTGGCATGGCAGGCGTCGTTCAAACGCCCAGACCAACTGACCTTTAACGTGTCCTTGGACGTGACGTATTATTGTTGTCGTTCGCTGTTGTTGGAGCTCACAGATGCCAGACATGCTGTTGTCTGTCCCTCCAAACTATAATAATTAAAACGACAGGACGGATTGCCCATGAAATTTCGCCCAGACATTTTGCCAATAAAACCACCATCTCTGTGGGTTGACATATTTATTTCCTTAAAGGACGACTAGAAGTTAAACCAGAAGTTACAGATTACAGATTTGCACTGTTGTAAGTCGATATTGACGACATTATGTGAAGTTTGAATACCTAATACCACTAAAAGGCACTGGATGTGACTGGAAAAGTTCTAAATTCTGATCTTTTTTTGTACTGATCTGGATCTTGCTACTTATCATACATCTAATGGCAGACCTGTAAAATGCCCTTTTCCTTTTATTATTCAACTCACTCGCTTCGTGCGCTTAGATTTTGGAGGGTGAGCTGTGGTCATCAAAATCTCAAGAGCTGGATTTACATGTTGCACTTTTCTGCAGAGAGATGATGACGATGATGATGATGATGGAGAAGAAGGAGGAGGAGGAGGAGGTGGTGTGTGCACTGAGCATGCTCTCTGGTGCCTCAGGCCGACAGTGGAGCTGTGCTGACCTTGAAGGTGTCATATCGATCGATCGGCACTGAGTAGCTGTGTGTGTGTGTGTGTGTGTGTGTGAGAGAGAGAGAGAGGGAGAGATGGAGGCGTGCAACTCTGCCAAACAAGGAGAAAACTGAAACCCGCACTAATGATGAATCATTGATAAGTGGAAAAGATAGAAATATCTCCCTCCATGTCTTTCTTTGTCTCACTTTTTGTTCTAGTTCACTTTTTTAACTCTCTCTCTGCATTTCTCACCCATTTCTTTCCAAATCCATAAAAAATATATTTTTTACCCTCTCTCTACTACTCTACGAAGGTTTCACTTTCAGTCACTCTTTTTTTCTCTCCCGCCATCTTGACATTTCTGTCTCTCTCCCGTATCAGAACTCGGGGCTTCATAAATCACACTTCCAGTCTCTTTAAAGGTAGTTTGACGGCACGTAGGGACGCTGTGCACGGCATTTTGTCAGATGTGCTTTCCCTCCACAGCCAGTTCGGGAGGGTCATTAAGTGTCATTTTATGGAACCTGTTCTTCCAAAAGGGCCTATTTCAGCTCCCCTGCTCACCTTTATTTCCATGATGTCTCAGGCTCTGGGGGTGGGGGGGGGGGTTAATTTATGCAGTGAAGAACATTTGGGCAAATATTTAGCCGTTTTTGTGTGTATTTGGCAGAATATGATAACCCAGTTCGGTGTAGTAGTTGGCACGCTTTCCTTTGCGGCAATAAGACTTGGGTTTGTGACCCAGTCGGAACAAGGGCTTTTGTGCATGTAGTTTGAGTTACTCATTGAATCGAGGAATAATCGATAGAATACTCGATTACAAAAAGATTCGATAGCTGCAGCCCTAGCAAGCTACATTAAATCTGCTAACATCAATGTTTACATTAGCGTGTGCCGGAAGCACTTGCAACTGGATGCTTTGAGCTCAGATGCTGAATCATTGAGGACTTGCCGTTGTGGTACGCCAGTTGTCGTTTACAGTGGTTACGCAAGCTACACCATGTTGGCTTTTTATTTAAGCGTGAAATGGTCCCAAACTTTGGACATTTTCTGCCTTTTACGAGCTGTTTCACTCTCCATCTCCGCCATCGCGCCAGCTGAAATCCGGATGTGCGTTGTCCAAAAATGTATTTTGTAATCGAGTTACTCGAATCATTCGAGTAATCGTTGCAGCCCTAGTTATTTGTCTCTGTGTCCCTGTGATGGACTGGCGAACTGTCCAGGGTGTACCCTGCCTTCCACCCTGTCAACTGTAGAAGATGAGTGAGTGATGTTCTACATGTTCAGATCGCTCATGCAAATTATTTTCAACAAGACTTGAGTTGAAGACTTGACTAACATCTCGGTTTTGTCCATGCATGTCATAGTTTGCTAGCACTTGAGTTTCTCGAGATGACCATCGTCATGAGCCCGATCTGTGGTAAACGGGAGTCATCCGCGATACAAATGTTGTTAGGTGAAATGTAGGAGCCTCTGTGTGGTATTTTAGGCCCACACTCAGACGATTGGTTCTTCCTCCTGAGGGAGACAACAGAGTCTCACCAAACCTGATTTGTTTTCTCTCCGAGAATGGAAGGCTGTATTGATCAGATGGGTTTAGACTAATTTATGAGCTGCTTGCATCTTAAACAACACTGACAAGGAGCAAAGGAACTAAAGTTGCTTGGGAGAATTTACCTTTCCTTGTCTCAAAAACCCTGCAATGATCCTGTAACATTTAAAGCTGCAAATAAATCGTGTACTTTGTGACTCTGCTGTGTGCCTGAAAGCCATGCCCGAAAGATATAAAACATTTATCACAGCAAAGTCTTTGGCTTTGACTTTACGACAAAGGCTGTACAAGTTTTAACATATCCGCAGCAAATGCAAGCAATGGAGACCAGTATATCATACATGAATATTCTACAGTCCCTCTCTAAACACTTGCTTTTCATCTTGTTAATGTGACATTTAACCCTGTGTGGTTCAAACTAAATAACACACGCAACAATAGATGACAGGTATCCAATCCTCTGTACGTCAAGAAGCAGTGAGGTGATCATGAGACAGTCACTATTGGCGCTTTTCCACTATACAGTACCAGTGAGACTTGAATCGCCACAGCTCGACTGCTCAACGTGGGCGGAGTCATCATAGCACGGCTGCATGAAACTGCCGTGACGTTATTTTCAGTGTACTGAATCATTAGACTCAGTTAAACAAATAGATTTGTTCACAGAATCATTCACTACGTACTGCTGACACAGTCACTTTCCTTGCTAAATATTGGAGATTAACACATGTTGTCAGGATTTTTAAGACTTTTTAACTGGTCTACAGTTTGGTATTGAACGGTTTGATTCTTGTGTTGGACGTCGTCCTTCTGACTCTTCCAGGGACAAAACTCTGTGACCAATCAGTGGCTGACAGTCTGTTGACATCACTTTTTACTATGGTTTCAGCTCACTTGGAACCTCACCAGAGCAGGTGCTAAAAAAAAGTACCAGGTCCTAGGTACCAGATTCCATCCCTAATGGAAAAGCAAGAAAAACCAAGTAGAGTCAAGTCGTGCTGGAACTGTGTAGTGGAAAAGCGCTCTATGACACACTATCGTCAGCAGCCCTTGCTGTATCCATGCATGTGTCTGTAAATTGCATGGATTAGCCCAACACTGACTGCATTATAATCCAGCTGAGGTGGACTTTAGTTGCCATTCCAGCCTCAAGACTTTTTGGAGACATTAACAATGAGTACAAGTGTTGTTGTTGCTGCAACTCTGACTCTCTGTCTGACTCTGCACTCTATACTGACGCCACTATCTCTCAGTATCTGTCAACACACTCGCCCGAGTGTCAACACGCTGCAGGGCATATATACACCTGGATGTATAAGGAGGACTTGGAGAGGATGTTGTTGGTGGAAGGAGAGGAGAAGAAGATGAAGGGCAAAACTGTAATATGACCTAACTTTCTCAAACAGAAGTGCGTACATGTGCAAAAAACAAAACATACATGCATATAAATAGGCACATATGGGGGGGCACACGTGAAAACTGAGACATAATTTCCTCCAGAGTCACCTTATTCACCTCTCTGAGAGAAAGAAGACACCACCCACACACACACAATGTATATACTAGCTGCTCCATCTGTCTTCGACTCCTCCTCTCTGAGGGGCCATAAATCAATCAATGCCAAAATACTGCACCTCAAGACTCGCACATAGAAACACACACACACACACACACACACTTAGTAATATACATTTATTGATTTTGTGTCTACATTTGCATTTCCTTTTTCTTAGTCTCTTTTTGTCATTTGAATGTCAAATGCAAACACTGTTAAGTGCTGCCGTAATGTCGTTTATTCATTCATTAATGTGTAATTGTTTTGCAAATAATCTGAGGTGGAATTTAACTGTAATTTAATCTGCTCTCACTATGGGCAGGATGTACTACAGTGTCAGTGCCCTTTATAGACCATTAAAGGTCCCATATTATACCCTATTTCTCCAAGTTAAACTAGTTCCCTGGTGTCCTACTGATCATGTCTGACATGCTTGGGTCAAGGGTGAAGCACCACAGCAGTTCAATCACCCTGCCAAAACAGCCCTGTTCAGAACACTCGGTTTAGTAGTATCTCTTTTAAAACAAAAAAAGTAAAACAAAACTTAAAGGACAGGAAATGACATCAGCCACAGAGGCTACTGGGAGCTAACAGTAGTTACCATTTGGAAAAGGGATCCTTTGCAGGCTCTAGCAGGCACATTGCCGTCATATATAACATGTATCCACTGGACAGATAAATCCTCTGAGGCTGTAAGTTTGTGTAGAACTCTGTGCTGCACTGTGGAGCCAAGAATAGAACAAGAATAGAACTTTTCGGATACCGTTGCCCTCCCCAGCACTCTCGCATGTTTTACGGACAAAGCGGAGTTCCGTGAGAGGAACAATTCCAGGAATTTAGGGTCTTGTGACGTCCCAGTGAGCACGGAAGTCAACATAGCGTTTTTTTATCTCCTGTACTTAGACTGAGGAGGACCACAAAAACATGAGTGAGTCATCTTTTTTTCACACTTTGCCGAATGAGTCCCAAATTTAAGTATTCAAATGATTAAAAAGTTGATTTGGCATAATATGGGATCTTTAATAATCACACTGTGGAGCTTAAAACGTGGCATGCAAGTGCAAAAAGAACTCTAATATATGACTTTATGGGGGGTACAGTGGAAAACATTTGTCTGTGACGTGGGATCCGCCTCTTTTAAGGCAGGTGTAATTTAGGTAGTGTATTTAATTGTACATGCCTATATAGGAAACGAAAGAATGGCAGCAGTCATCCAAGCGTGACACAGAAACAAGGCAAGTAAGATGAGCTGAGCTGAGGATTTTCATCACAATGTCGATTGCTGCTGCAGTCACATTTTTCTGGACAAACCAGCCTCATATGGTTAATATAAGCTGCACTGGCAAATATGGTTACAGCGTTGATGTGCACGGATTATAGTGGCACGATTGATACAGCCAACATAAAATGAAGGGCACAGTACTATACACACTTAACTGCACTTGAGCCTGTGTCGATAAAATATGAACAATTCACAGTTCTATGGCAGCAGAACCATTGTTAGGGTGGAAATTGTGAGTTGTTATTATTATTATTATTATTATTATTATTATTAGTTCACCAAGGTTGGAAAACTATCAGATATGTGACAAAAGGAAGAAAACGAGTATGTCAGTATGTTAAACTGCAGCTATTACAGAAGTAAAAAAATAATAATAACAAATGTGTGTGGATGAGTGCGTGTCAGATTAGTAAGCATGCATGTTATTAATTAACCAGCAGCACTGAGACCTAATCGTTCTCCATCACATGGCAGCTGTTTGCATCTGAACACGACAGATTCATGGACACGTGGTGGCGGTTTGTGTATTTACATGTGATAAATATGACATTATGCAACATAAATATGCATTAACACATCTAAAGTATCGTACTGTAACTTCCCATCGACAAAAACATTACCACATAAAAGTCTGTATACGTGCTCTGTTTGCACACTGATATGATCGCAGTGGCCACAGGGCAAGGAAAAGTATTTTTATACGACAATTAACCCTTTATGTGATTTAAACCATAAACTTATATACTGAAAAAACATTTTTAAATTTAAACTTACTTCAATTTGGGTATAACTAATTTCTTAAGTTGACCAAAGTGTACCAATTGTTTGTATCCATGAATCTATCCATGTTAGACTTCCATTTGGAGATGCAAACATCCAAAAAGCAATGTTTTTTTCCCCCTCATCCAACCGCAGGGTGGATGATCACGGAGACAACACACAATTCCCGATTCTTACCTTTGATGCCAAACTTGGAGTTTCCTCCAAACTTGAGAATAACCAGCATCAGCAGGAAACCGGTGAAGGCGACAGCCGCGATGCCCACCACCACGTACACCTGCGCAATCACAGAGCAGAGGCATAAACTTTACAGTTCAGCACGGGAGTTTCTGGACAAATAAATAAAGGACAAGAAAAACAAGTGCAGTGAAACGTGACTTACAGCAACTCTGTCCTCGGGAGGATTGACTGGAGGACCATCTATGCAGGAAGCAGAGGGAAGAACAATAAGAGAATGTGACCACTGAAGGTCAAGGTATCCGGTGTAATATAACATACATGGCTTTCTGAGGGGGTAAATGTAGCTCAGACTGCTTTGGAGCTTTAGAATAATTGTACCTCGCATTCACAGATACACCCAACACTTAAATAACACCCAAAAAATGTGTAATAAATTGATTATACATGGGGTTTGTTTGCTTTGTATTTCCAAAATTCCAGTGCTCTTCAACACTAAATCATTATAGAACCATATCTCGTGTTGCGATCTTGATTCTTTCTTTCCGTTTTCATGTGCCAGCATGGTGAGGGCTTAAGCTAAGCTCTAGTTCGATGGAGCACAGAAAACTGGTTTGGGTTAAAGAAACATCAGGTTCAGGTCACGAGGAAAAGGAAACGGATACAGTATATTGATTGTGAAACTTCGTAAAAGGCAGAAATATTTTGGCCCGAAGCTCAGCGATTTGTCTCAGTCAAAACTTTCATGCAGCTTCATGAGTCAGCAGTTAACTACAAAAACCATCCAGGCAACATCAACAACAACTCACAAGAGTTTCCACGGCAACTGCCACATTTATCAATGGGCTGTGCTGCAGGCTAAGGTGAAGCAAGGCTGAGTAAACGTTCAATTAAAGGTACAGTGTGTAACATTTTGTAGGATTTACCGGCAGAAAGTGAATATACTACTGATAAGTATGCTTTAAAAACTCAAAGCTTTTGCTTTTTGTAGCTTTAAAATTAAATTTTACATGTATTTAGGCAAGGACTTTGCTTTCCAAAGGCTGCCATTTCTGTACGATACATAAACCTGGCCAAAGACTCACCACTAGATGTCACTATTTTTTACACACTGGACCTTTAATGAAACTGTGGTGCTTGGTGATTGGCAGTGTGTAAACAGAGGGTGTGGCTGTACCTGTGATTAGATCTGCTGAAGCGAGACGTTGTTGGAGGAAGACGCACACGAAAAACGCACACACAAAAAACACAATAAGTATCGAAACATAACAAATTAGTTGTGAGCACACAAAGCAACAGGCAACATATATTCACCACACACAACTTTATAGTGTATAATGCTCCCTGTAGCAGACATTTTTGTAAAATATGCCTTAAAATAACAAAACATTACTGTTATAACATACAATACACACATTTTATACCTAAAATGTTAGATATTTACATATTTAATTTGAGTTATGTGTGGTTTTTACTCACCGTAATAGGACGGCTCAGTTACACCTTCTGACCAAAAACAAAATAATAGTTTATTACTCATGTAACAAACTGATTTATTAACCAATGATTTATTAATGTAAAGATGTTTTAACTCACCAGTCCAGGGCTCATGCATGAAGTGAGCTTCCACCTCCTTTTCGTCCGACCCGTATTTATTTTTTGCGACCAGTCTGTACCTCCCGTTGTTGATGTGCGTGGGACTGTCCAGCTGCAGGCAGCCATGGTACTCCCTCTCCGTCATGTCGTGGATCCTGGTCAAGATGTAGCGCCCCTCCGTCACCGACACGCCGTTCCGGAACCATTTTAACTCTGGCTTTGGGTTCCCTGGGAAACCATTTTTGTTGGGTCTTTACATTAAAAATCCATGAACAGTACAGTATCACATGAAGAATTTCACGCCATTTTGTACCTGCCACACTGAAAGGGATGCACCAGTGATGGTCTGGGATTGCATCACTGAGCTTCGTAATTCTGGGAGGAACTGATGACGAGATGCAAATAGACAGGACACGTTATAAGAGATACAGCTACAACAAAAACGGTTTGACGTGATGTTCGTATGAATTACACAGTGGCAACGTACAAAGTATATCCAGCAGCAGAGACGATTCTCTCTCTCCGACGACGTTCTCAGCCGTGCAGCTGATCTTGCTGTTGTGGTCCATCCACGACAGGTTGGAAAGTCGCATTACCGAATTCTGGCCCGATGTCTCAATCTATGTGTGTACACACATGGAAAACAATGTTATAAATATAATATAATGTAATATAACTGCAAATAGCCCAAAAAGTAGTACTACTAAATCGCAAACACACTTTACAGTACATTGACAATTATGCTCATAGTGTGGTAAAAATGTCATTATAGGGTAGTGATATTATGTTACTATCATCTTATTTATATAATAATCATAAAGTAATGGCAATAAAAAGGGGTATGAGTCATAAGGGAGAATACATTTCAACATTACAATAAAGTAATTACCAAAATTGAGGGAGTTTCACTGATTGTAACCAAGTAAAGTGTATTACTGTAATATTATCTCCTTATTACCTCACTATTACCATTGTTATTATCAAAATGGGAGGTAATGGTAATACCATGATACAACCAAAAATATTACCATGATGTTATTTAAGTATAATGTGAAGTGTTACTCAATCAGTTTGCATTTTACTGGAAATAAATGAAATGACACTGACACTGTCATTGGTATATGACAAAGAAAAGCCATATATTTTAAGGACCAAATTGCTGAATTGTTGAGTAGAGTCAGGTTAGGGTCGTAGGATTGGGCAAACAGTGGTTAAGTTAAGTGTAAATCTTCAATTCAGAAGCATTAAATAAAATGAAATATCTGTGTGTGTGTGTGTGTGTGTGTGTGTGTGTGTGTGTGTGTGTGTGTGTGTGTTCTCACCACATAGTTGGTGACCAGCGACATGTCCCATATCAGCTCAGGTGAGGGCACGCCAGAGGTTATACAGGTCAGCTGCACATTCTCTTTCTCCATGACTTCCACTTTGGGTGGGTTCAGCGTTGCCATGGGTACCTCTGCAATCAACAAGGGACGGAGGGATGAGAAGGAGACGAGGATGAGGAGAGTGGAGAGGCGAGGATGTGGTGATGGATTGAAAGTGTGTGGGGGTGGGGGGGACAGTGGGCGTGGGGGGTGGGGGTAGCAAATTTAGGATTCGTGCCAACTCTTGCCTTTTCAGTTGAAACACAAGGCACGCAACAAGCTCGACAATAAGAGCAGGAACGCACACACACACACACACACACACACACACACACACACACACTTGCACTAGCAGAGAGTAAAAAAAAAAATGCACACAAAGGAAAGCCTTGAATTCAGCCTCTGCGTCTCTCTTACAGACTCGCATTGAAGCAAACTCGCTCTAATCAAACAGTAAGACAAAGAGGTAGAGTTCAAACACAGTGACGGCTACGCTGATTACCAGTGCCTGTCTTCAGCAGGTCCCGAGACTGAATTGATTGGACGGGAGTCTGAATCCTCTGTCAATGCAAAGGCACCGGCGATGCTCTCTCTGTGTGTGTGTGTTCGTGCGTGCGTGCGTGCGTGCGTGCGCGTGTGTGTTGTGCTGACCAGGAGGTGACCTGAGTATGACCAATCAGACTCAATCAGAGTCTCAACACACTTGTCGCCTGTCGAATAACGTCACTGCTAAGAGAAGAGAAGGAGTGGAGAGGAGCAGAAGAGAAGAAGGGAACAGAAGATGAAAAGAAGAGAAGGCAAGAACAGGGGAAACAGAAGAGGAAAAGAAGAGAACAGATGAAGAAGGAGGAAACCGAAGAAAATAAGAAGGGAGCAGAAGAGAACAAAAGAAAAAAAAAAGAACAAGGGAACAGAAGAAGAAGAGGAAAAGAGGAAGAGGAGCGGGTGTCAACAGTCAGCACAGATTAAATGGGAGTGATTTCTTATCGAACCCTTCTTCTTTACCCTTCTTGTCTCCTCCCCCATCCTCCCCTGCCTGTCCATCAGCACAATGCTTATCACCACGGCAACTCCACTTATCACTACGGCAACCCACTCAATCACCGCAAGACGCTCACACACACACAACAAAAATCAGTCATTTTAGTGATGGCAGGCCCGGCTCCTGTATCTGAAGCACGTACCTCAACAGACTCTCTTTAAAATGAGTTTTCCATTAAAGCCACACACACAACCTATACCTGTAAAGGTGTAACAAACACTGAAGTACGCAATCAAATACAAATAACGACAATAATAGGAAAGGAAATGCCAGAAAATATTGGCCAGATAAAGATGGGAATACTCAGTACTAAACATCTTAAGTTTGGATAAAGGCATTATGATGTTGCTCAGCATGTTTGTATTTCACGTATTTTATCCAACGGGTCACTTAACAGGCTTCAAAGCGACTTGGCAGGTGACTTCAGTGTGTGTGTGCAGTGTGTGTGTGTGTGCAGTGCCAGCAGTTTTGTTTGGATAAGAACTGTCTGTAGAAATGCGACATACTACGTCGCTAAAAAAAGAACCATTTATGCTCCGGCGCAGGTGTGAAAAACACCTCCAACTATTTAACAAAGTCAAGTAATTTCTCTGCTACTGTTTGCTATAATTGCTCACTTCATGGCCCTCTCCACAGGAGAGGGCCATGAACCTGGTGGAAGAGTTGTTTTAAGTCTGTGTGCAGTCATTAGGCATCATTTTTGTGGCTCTTTTTTTAGGCGCCTCTACTTAACTGTAATTCTCTTTCTAACTGTTTGATCTGTTTTCGTCAATCAATTAAATCCCCACGTAGAAATACTTTTAAAAAAACAGAACCTGGCCCAGAGCCTTCACTGAATTTGTAGTGAAATACCAAGTCAGGCTTTTCCATGTGTCTCCATGGGAAAATAAAGGTGTTTTAATTAACAAGAAACCACTTTTATTAGTTATGTTAGTTCATCCTTTAGTGGTGTTATATTCATATGATTTACGGTTTCTATGTTTTACATTTTACAACACTTATCAATAATTTCAGAGATTCTGGATTACTCTGTGTGTAAATGATGTCCCTCGTTATCGTCAGCCGGGGTCATTACAACAGAAACTTGGGGCTAATTACTTTCCCATCATTTCTAGGGGGAGTTTTTCCCTCATCACTGTTACCAAGTGGTTGCTCGGTGCCGGAGCGGTCGGGGGTTTCTCTCTATATTATGCTGTAAAGTCTTGACCTTATTCTGTAAAGTGCCTTGAGTAATGTATGTTGTACAGATGAAATCAAATGGAAGTGGAAAAGTGGAAGTGCTTACTTTGAATTTCTAAAATTACTCCTGCCAATCAGTGTAATTTTCACACGTTTTACTGTATTTTGTGAGATGTCAACATCAGGTGAAAACATTTTTTGGTAACGCTTTCTTTTACAGTCCCCTAATTACCAGGTATTTACCTGGTAAATTCATGGTAACACCAAAGTGTTACTAGGTAATTACCAATGGTAATAAGAAAGTAAATACAGTGAAACTGTTGCCAAAATACTGGGCATTTACCTGGTAACTATATAGTTAATTATAGCGTGTTATTACTGCTGTTAATAAGAAGGTATGTACAGCTAAACTATGGCAAAACTATGGTAAATGTAAGTGTATTATTGGGTTATAAACTGGTAATAAGCAGGTACCTACAGTCCCCTAATTACTAGCTATTTACCCAAGGGGTAATCTAACAAACCTAACCCTAAAAATGTGTGTAATTACATGGAAACAAGCTTGGCTTTCTTTTACAGTACAGTTTTACTTTACTTACCGAGTACATTACCGTGCATTACCCAGTATTTTGGCAACGGTTTCACTGTATTTACTTATCTTATTACCCTTGGTAATTACCTAGCAACACTTTAGTGTTACCATGAATTTACCAGCTAAATACTAGGTAATTAGGGGACTGTAAAAGAAAGCGTTACCCATTTTTTTTATAATCTTTTTTTTATTTTGCGAATTTGGGCCCAAATTGCAAACCATAAAAATGTCACCCTCTCAAACCTAGCGGGAGTGAATGAATGAATGAATATCACTTAGTGCCTGCAGGAGCGTGTCTGAGCTGTGCACTATACGAGATATTCCCAGGGTGATGTGGCGATGAATAGCTGTTCACAGCTCGTATTTTTTTTTTTTTTTCTTTAAAGAAAACATCCACCGCTCTTTGGGCTGAATGCGCCGCAGAATACTTCAGCGTCATTGTGGCGGGGTGTCACAGTTTGTGTGTCTGCTCGTGTGTCCTGTTGTTCGAGCACAGTTTGATTCCGGTCACCACATCGCGGAAAAAAAGGACTTAGAAATCAAACAAACGGGAAGTGCGACGAGAGCCGGGGACCGGCTGAACCACTTTAAAAGGCAGAATCTATTAAAGTAGACATATTATACCCAATTTCTCCAAGTGAACCTAGTTCCCTGGTGTCCTAAATGAACATGTCTGTGACATGCTTTGGTCAAAATAAATTTAAGGATGAAGCACCATAACAGTTCAATCACTCTGCCAAAACAGCCCTGTTCAGAACGCTCAGTTTTGGGTGCCTGTCTCTTTAAATGCAAATGAGACACAGGAAACTATGTCGGCGTCACTGAGGCTCCGGCAGCTAACAGCAGTTAGCATTTGGAAAAGCCGTCATTTGCCGACTCTAGCTGGCACATTGCCGTCATATATAACATGTATCCACTGGACACGTAAATCCTCTGAGGTTGGAAGTTTGTGTAGAACTCTGTGCTGCACTGTGCAGCCAAAAAATAGACCACTTCACGGACTTCCGCTCTTCCGGATACTATTGTCCTCACGTGCACTCTCGCTTTTTTTAAGTAACAAAGAGGAGCTCCGCGAGACAACAATTCCAGGAATGTCTCATTGTGACGTAGCAATGAGCACGGAAGTCAACATCGTGTGTTTTATCTCCAGTACTTAGACTGAGGAGGACCACAAAAACATGAGAGTCATCTTTTTTTACACTTACTACTCCTACGCCTACTCATCGGGCCTCCAGTATATAATATAAGTATTAAAATGACTGAAAAGTTGATTTTGCATAACACGTCTCCCTTTAAATATTATTCATGTGATGGACTGGCGATCTGTCCATGGTGTATCCCGCTTTTTGCCCTATGTCAGCTGAGATTGACCCTCATGTGGAGGATAAAGCGATAAAAGATGGATGGATGGTTTGTCAGGAATAAGAAAGTATCACAGTTTTTTCGGCCTTATGGTACAGTTAAAGTTAGCCCGCTAAAAGGTTAGGGAAAGACCGTTAATGAAACTGTGGTCTTCATCATTAATTCATGATCGTTGCCCAAAACCACTGCATCCATTACTTTCCGACACTCCTCCTTCCTCTGGCGTTTGGTTTTGACTGAGCTGGTTCAGCGATAAATCGTTTTTATCACGAGAATGACCCCTAATAAACTATAAAAAATAAAACATTTATGGCGTTTTCCTTTCCTGTTAGGATGATTTACTGAATAGTTTAGACAAGGTATGGTTCGCTGTTGTTTATTTTATGATACCATCCGTTAGAGTCTGCGCTCTGCTCATCGTTTTCTACTTCTACCACTTCTAACTCCTGTGGTGGTTGTACATTTTATAGAATTTATTTGCAGTAGTTATAATTATTATTATTATTATTATTATTATTATGGTGTCATTAAATTGGAAAAGACTAACTATCAAACTGCATCTGTCCATGTGTTCAGCAAAAGCTGGACAAGAGGAATACAGCGAGGAAGGAGCCTAATCACAAAGTCATTTGAGACAAACCAATGAACTGACAAAGAGACAGAGGAACAGAGAGGGAGACGGATGAAAACAGAGTGCACCGATACTGTGATGTGACCTGGAGAAATCTGGTAATCCATCTGTTGCCATGACCACAGCATGTAGTAAGTGCAGGACCTTCAGGTTCAGTTTTTAGCATCTATGCCTCATGGCAGAAAGGAGTGAGTGTGATTATTAAAAAAAAAGAGTGAATTATTGATCTTCATAAGCCAAATCTACACAAATTACAGGTTGTTATACAGTATTTTTTTATTGTTTATCCTGTTAACAACAGAGTGTTTTAACACTTGCAGCTGTCAATTCTGCTGAGTGATACATTATAGACTGTCAAAAAACATTTGATTTTTAATCTATTGAGATTTTTTTTTTTATCCAGCTTGGTTTTGAAAGTCGGCGCAGCAAAAAAAAAAAAAAAAAAGTATTTATTTCCAGTTTGATTCAAGCCACATTTCCGAGGTTTGTTTGAAATGCAACTCAAATCTGATTTCTGCACTCAGTCGCCCGCCTCACTCTGAATGGCCCGGTCAGATTTCAAACTTGGGCATCGGTCACAACAGGAAACGCACCAAACATTGTTGAGTGGAACAGTGTGTTAGAGTGCGGTACGTATATTTTTTTTGCATTTCCATTAGGAATAATACCAAAAATAGTTGGCCGCAACCGTTCCAACCATCGCAACCATCTTTCCCTTTGGTGTACAAGAGTAAAATGGTACGCTTCACTCCCTTTGTGAAAAACACGGAACATTTGCGGAATGTACCACTGTCTTCTGTGAGAAGAAAAACTCTTCTGCTCCACGACTTGACAAGATGATGGTGCACCTCCACTTTTTCTGTATATACACCATTCACAAAAAGGTAGGGATGTTTGGCTTTTGGATAAAATTTTAGAATGCACCTAAAATGCACTATAACCTTTGCAGGTGAACTTAAGTTAAGGTTTTCTAAAAATGTCCAATTGTTCAATGATTCAGTACTTATTGAATAACATGCTGTGCTCTAACAAGGTGATTAAGCGCAAAAATCACAACAACTGTCTGATGTAGAAAAAGTTCTGGTTCAATGACCATTTGTATTCAAACAGTCGTCTTCATCATGATGTTTGAATTTTGACATCATGAGACCAAGACAAAACTTTCAAATTGATCAAGTTATTGAGACATGATATTTTTTTGATGTGGTATAATTGCCACCGCTGTTAGCTCTTGTTTGAGAAAAAGAAATGACCATTGCATCCTTCTACTTAAATGCCCTGCTTTCATGGTAGAATATCACTATAGCAGGAACATTTCGTAGGGATATGCTTGTAGAATATCACTAACTTGCACAGGAAAAGAAATACATCTACCCACTTGTGCAGATGCGGTTGGCTACATCTCATCTTAACTCTGACGGGATTATTATTTAACAGCGAGGACAGATCTGGTCTGAGAAAAGGGTCGGACTTGTCTGATCATGGCCTCGTTCTCATGTCGCACAGAGGAAATGGGACTGCAACAATTTTTATTTAGGAAGTTTTGTGATCACTTAGCAGTGGGAACAGTCAGAGTTTGCCAGCTGATTTGAGCGGAGCTGCAGCAGTAAACAGTCCACAGAGAGGGGAGATACTGTATGTGGGTGGCCTCAAAGCTTGGTATCAGCCTGAGGGCATCAGAGGGTACTTCCTCTCCTTTGTGCCTTCCTCATATGTCACTCAGAAATGCTCAGCCATACAGAGGGAGGAAGAGTCTTACGCGAAAGCGACAGACAGATGGAAAATGAGCACTCAAGGAGGAGGAGGATCGGCCAGAGGGAAAAGAAATAAATAAAAAAACAACAAAGGCCTGAAGCTTGGCCAGACTGTGATCTATTTGGTGTATCAGTGTTAACCCTGGGGCATTATTTGGCACCCCTGCCCCATCATGTCTTCCTCCTCATATGTCACTCTGCCAGGGGGTCCCCACCTCTCCACGGACCCTGGTGTAACTGTGCTAACGCCAAAAATAACCTTTACTGGTGAGAGGAGGGGAGGACAGATCAATAGAAGTTATCAATGACATCGTTAGTTTCCTGCAACTTATTGTTACTGTCCTCTGCATCTCCCGACTGCCCCGGAGCTGTTTCAGACCAGATTTACTCTGTCAACAACAGAGATGGTAAAAAAAAATCAAAACATGAACAACTGAATCATGTTCTGGCCAATTATATAAAACAAATCAGATTACATTTCAGTTTAGGCTTGTGAAGCCTTTCTGGCAGCCTTTGTTGTGTGCATTGCATTTAAATCAGACATGAAGTGGATATTTTATGTTGCCACTTTACAGTAACAAACAAGATCTGACATTTCCCCTCGGGGGGCGGGGGGGGGAAACAAGCGGTGTTTCATTTGTTTTCTTGGGTCAAGCTCAGAATGATTACAGAATTGAATATCCGCGTCTCAGCCGGATTCGTGTTTAAGGAGATCAACAAATCCACACTGGAGCGTGTGTACAGAATCGTCCGCAGGACCTGCTCAGACTTACAGAGACGGGTCAAGCTGCAATCTGACCCTGTTTATATGAATAGCAGAGAGAGAGAGTGTCCAAAATAGCAGAACTCATTAAAAATGAATGCAGGGGATGCAACGCACATAGAATAATGTGTCAATTAACTGCTGACATTTAAATGTTTAAGCTTGATAAAGACTCTCATAAGCAAGTACATAAAAGGTTTGCGGTCAGTGTAAAGTCCATATCAGAGTGAGAGTTGGCTTCCTGCTTATAGCATAGCATTACACTGAACGAATATATGTATATATATATATATATATATATATGTGTGTGTGTGTATATATATATACACACACTTTGACTAGATTTCAGATCATGTTGTAAGATTATTATTAAGACACAATATTTTAATAAATATGGGGGGAAAAATGTGTTTGGCTGCATAATTTCTCGTTAACTGTGAATCATCGTTTCTAGTTGACAGAGAAACGATGATTCAGAGACAGAGGAAATAAAAGTCTGCTGTGCGACAGCAGGTCACTGGTGCTATGGGACAGGCACAGATGGTCCTCCTCCTTTTTTTTTTTTTTTTAACACTTTTACTGTATTTTACCGTGATGCATGCGGTGCATTTTCTCCACTCGGCATCTTTGAGACTCACCGATGTCACCTGCGTTTCAATCACACAAACGTCCCCTTGTCAGTGTAATGTCTTTCTGCCTCTGTAGCGTCCTGTTCCGTGACCTTTCTGCAGGTGCGCGGACGCGGCTCAGATGACTGTAATCAGTCTATAAGATGACACGGCTCGTCACGCTACACTCACACACACACACTACTTATGTATGTTACTCATTCCTTTCTGCCATGTAGCAGCTAATCTATGCGTCATATGAATATAATCTCAGAAAAATCATGGGACAGCAAGTTGAGCAAGTATTTTTTTTTTTTTTACGTTTACTAAGAGTTTAAAACTAGAGTTTACCTCTTTGTCCATTGGTTTCATACGTCTAATACTTGTTCCAAGTTTCACTGCAGCATTGCACAAGCAAAGCGAAACCACGCCAGTCTGACATCATGGCAGTGGTGAACGTTGGCAAGTTGGATGAGTTGGAATAAAACTGTGTCACAGATAAGAGGAAGTGCCTTGGAATCAAATGGCGATAAAATGTGAAACATTTCTCAAGGGGACAATTTGAATTTGGCTCTTCCTCCCCTGACAGAAGAGCCAAATTCAGGCCAAGGCACTGAGCAGCCATTTAAAGTCTCTTTGTATGGCACAATATGCTCAATGACTTTTTAAATAAGTGTTCATCTATGCAGTTTTGGCAGTCATTTTCTTTGTTTGCTCATGTGGAAGAAGTTGTGGATTTTTTTTGCACTGCATTGTGCCTTGGGATATTACAATGTGCACACTAAGCAAAACCCTGCTGGAGTAAAGCACAGTAAAACTTCACTCTGGTCTGCAGAAATCCAAACACCACGTCTGCGTATACAGATAGATACATAGGTGGTTATAGATTATGGCTTTGGACTATTCTAAATGTATTCACTTTGCATATTGTTTTCTATGAGAAACTTCTCTTTTTACACTCCACAAATGACAAAACACTTGTCCCGCAATATCTATAATAATAGTTTCTACAGTGTAATATGCTCTGTACTTAAACACACACACACACACACACACAGAACATACTGTGTCCAATGATACGCATGCAAAAGTTTCAAAAGAGGAAATATCACCCCTGAGAATTTTACCCCCGACTTCGTCATCACTCAGCTACAAATTACTTCCCCAGGTCCTTACTGTGTATGTGTGCACGCGCCTGTGTGTGTGTGTGTACTCGTCAACCATTAGAACAGGGGACTTCAGTGCCGTTACACACCAACAAAAAGGTGACTTCCGTTGAACCGTGGACATTTTTTCTTAAATCAAGCTAAAATCATGTCAAACATGCTCTGTTGAAGTGTGTGAGTGTAAAAGGTCCTGACTGTGTATGTGTGTGTGTGTGTGTGTGAGTGTGTGTCCTCACCACAGTTAGGCAGTATCAGTCTGGACATCAGCTTGCGTCCGCCTCCGTCCTCGATGCAGCGCAGATCCTGAGAGTCTACTTCGTCCCCTAACCATAGCTTGATCCACATGTTCTCACAGGAACAATGGAGAGGGTTCCCTGTCAGGATCCTACACACACACACACACACACACACACATTTTAACCCTAAGAACACAGAGCATTTACGCTGCTTTTTTCCATGAATGTTAAAATGTACATACAGAGGCTATAAGAACGTGTCTTCTGATTACATTTTTTTCACTATATAAACACACCTGAGCAAAAACTACTCAATATTTTTTTTTTTTTAATCCGATTGAATTTGTGAAATTTGAACAAAAATAAAATAAAAACAGTGTATATAGATGACATATAAACAGGACGTCCCTACAGTACAGAGTTGAGTATTATTCCCACAGCAATTTCGTGAGCACTAAAGGGCTTGTACGTACTCCGCAAGAACAGAGAAATGTGTTCGTTTTTTTCTCGAGGTGTCAAGAACAAGAGCAAAGTTAGTTCTGGCCAGGACATTTCACACTAAGTGCAGAGGGAATGACAACATTTCCGCACTTCATAGCCGTCGGGACACCACACCAGAAAATAATGACGTCGCTCTTTTCCCCGTAGCCGTGGGAGAGAGAACAACTTACTCTGTTCTTGCAGAGTATTTACAGGCCTTAAGGGTTCATTCATAATATATAAACCAACTGAGGATTTGGGGAAGTTAGTCCATAAATAAACAGGCTGACAATGAGTAAAATGAGTTTCCTTGACCAGAGCTGAGGGTCAGGAGACACACACCACACTTGTGTGTCCAGTCCAATTAAAATACTACAATGTTTACATGGCACAGATGTTGGTAGGTCACTAATTCTTTACACTTCTCATACTCAATCAAAAATGAACTGTCACTGTCAGTCAATCTATCCATCGCCTTAATATTACATTTAAGGAAATAATTTGTTTCTGGCTGTGGGGAATTAAAAGATCGCAGGTCAGCATTAAAACCCAAACTGCATCGTTCAAATCATCATATAACCAAACCAGGTGACATCACAGATGCTATAGAGCTACAATACGCTAACTTCTGAAAAAGGAAAAGGGTGAAAGAACTCACAGGTAAGAGATGTTGAGGTGCTTGAATAGTCTCCAGGACAGTGACGACAGGTTGTTGTCTTTCAGATTCCTGTGAATGAAATCACAAATCAGGGAATGAGACTGCAGTGGTACGACGACACAAACATGCACTTACTAACAACCTTTTAAATGTATTTTTTCTCCTCCACTCGCCATTAACCTTAAGTGGGGAATTTAATCAGTGTAATCAGCATTAAGTATTCAAGTTGATCATCAAGTCATACATCAAGTCTGTATCACACAATATAATGAATAGATTATAGTTAAACGTCGCAATGTAATGACAATGATGATAATAATAATATTAATTAGAGTGTGATTTGAATTATTACTCACAGGTATTGTAACTTGATGTTGTTTTGAAAGGCCAGCTTGGATACATACGTAAGCCTGCTGTTGATCACCGTTCTGGCAAAAATAAATATGAATTAATACAGCGCTCTTCATCGTCACCGACCCCTGTGAACAATAAAGTCATCAACAACAACAAGAATAGCAAAAAACAGATCAGATCCAATGATGATAAGGACACACATTTAACTAATAAAAATAATAAGAACAGTAATTTAATTTAATTTGGGACAACAGTGATACACATTATAAAGCATGCCCTTATTAGTAAAGCACAACTAGAGGATTATCATGTTTTTTTATTTAAGTTCCAAAACTGAAGATGGACATCAAGGATTCGATTTAAATAAACCATGTGAATACTAATGTATCAGAAGTTATTAGCAATATGTAAATATGTCTGTCAATAACAATCTGAGAAGCTTGTCCTCCCAAGTAGAACAACACAGAGAGGGACAAGCAATTATTATTATTAATGTTGTTGTTGTTTATTTGGAGGCATTTGTTAGTGACACAGACGTGAAGAGATTGCCGTTCACATGGAAAGCAACTCATCACCAGCTAATCTTAATGAATGATGGCAATCGTTGTTTAATAATCAAAAACACAACAATCCAGAGCCAAAGGAGGCTCAATAATCTCCCATGTTTTATTCCACCTACAGTCCAAACCCCACCGTAAATCACAGTAAAAACAACTGTCAAATTTATTGCTGATTTTTTTTTTTTTTTCTTTCAATCATTTCGCAATTTACATTAACCCGGTTAATGTAGGTCAAACAAATATTTCAGTAAAAAAAAAAACACCTTTGTCATATGAGTCAAGTGCCTTTATCGCTTCTCCATACTGCACACGGCGCACTCAGCACTATTAAAAACAGCAGGTGCTCAGAGTCGTTTCAGTTCAGGCCGCGAGATAACATCATTAGCTGATGAAGTCATGTTAAATCATGATCTGTGACTTTATTTATCGCCGCCGACATGATTTGGACTGAAATGATTGCTCTTAGCTGTGAAATATTAATGTCCTACAGTATATATATCAAGCGCGCGGGGCCAAGAGAGTAACTTTGTGGAAACGTATAGCACAGACACGGCACTTATCCCGCCCGCAATCAGACTTTTTTTCACACTCAATCAAATTGCAGTTAAAAGCATATACTGTGCTGTGTATACACTTGCAGCGTGTAACGTTCTTTGCGCTAATCTGTCTACGAAATGGGATATTGGCTGGGAAATTAGGTGGCGTCTGCTTAACAGAGTATCGCGGTTGTGAGAAAATGCTGCTCCTGTAGAGAGTCCTTTCTTTTCTTTTTTCTATTTTAATTAAGAAATGCAGTGACACCGAAACACAGTAAAACACAGCGAACGTCCAGAAACGCAGCATATGCAGTATAGCATAAGAAAAGGAGAAGTAAAATCAGTGGAATTCAGTTTGATTCAGGGCAGAAATACAGGGCAATAAGGTCAAATACATTAACCCCACAGAGCATTTAAGCTTTTTTTCCATTATTATGTTAAAACATACAGTATATACAGAGGATATAAGAATGTGCAATATAGTGTCTTATATCCTTTTTTTCAGCACAACCTATAGGCAATTCACCAACGACATAAACACACCTGAGCAAAAAGTACTCATAATGTTTAATGTTCTCAAAAAAATTTAGTTCTCAGAGTTCAAAGTTTTGTGACTTCTGCACAATTATCATTACTTTATATCACTAATAAACTGCGATATAATGTCAATCATAACTTTGACTCAACAACACATTTTGTAAAGCCTGAATATATGACCTATCAACACACACACAGGATGTCCATATAAGGAGTGTGTGTATTTCCCACTGCATGATGAACAAATTCTGTTTCAAATAGTTAATATCAATAATTATCACGATAACGTGTCTGATTTAAATATTGCCTACAAATATTGAGTTTTAGTTTTAAAATAATAATGAGGCAAAACATTAAGGAGTACGTGTTGTGTCTCAAAGTGTAAAAAAAACTACTATACTGATATATATTGTACCTCTATTATACTGATAATGCAGAGCATGATATCACAATATACACTGTTATGGTGATTGCTCTACCCATATATATGACAGAACACTGTATGGGGGGGTGAAATTGTGTCCATTACTCATTCACTAGTCATATAAAAATCCATTAAAGACTCACAGGTTCCTGAGATTCTTGTAGTAGTGCAGGTCTTTGTCGTTGATGGAGGAGAAGCTGCTCTGGTTAGCGATGTAGCTGTCAGGAGATACAAGTGTGTGTCACAAGAGTCATTTGTTAACAGAAGGGAAGCATAAACAGAGATGCAAAAAAAAGGACAAAAGGGGGATACAATGAGCCCATATAATTGCACTTCATCGCTAAAAGATGAGCTCCTGAATAAGTGCGTGCAGATATGTGGGACACGGGAAGAGCAGATGGTTGTTGTTTTTTTAGGTTGTTTTAATGGTGGAGAATCAGGCACAGGCTTCACCTCTTTTCCCCTTCAGCTGCACATGAGCAAGGCACTTAACCTGACAGCTTTTAAGGGCCAACACCAGATAACCGCGGGGCCACTCCCCTCCTGAATGACTGAAATACAACGCATGTGCTTTTCAGACATCACAGATTTCAAATCATACCAACGTTTTGTGGCGTAAAAGGCGCTCTCCTCTGAGAAGGAACATGCTGTGACAGCCAGAGCAGAGCTCTTTGTCCTCCTGCAACAAACACTGCGTCTCCACCAGCACCCGGATCGTTAAATAATGTTTTTCATGTGGTGACACACAGTCTCTGACTCGCAAAATTGAAACAAAAACTATTCTAATTAAATTCATTCACTGATTCCAGGCTGCGATAGAAGGGCACGAAAGCTAATTATTTCAACTGCATACGCGTTTTTACCTAAATAATGGCATTTTTAGTAATGAATGTCACAAGATTGACATGTAGATGTACAGTAGATAGATGCTGTACCACCCCATAGACCACATGTGTCAAACTCAAGGCCCAGGGGCCAGATGTGGCCTGCCACATCCTTTTATGTGGCCCTCAAGTGATTAAGTGGTCATAAAAACCTGTGTTAAAATAGGTCTATGCTGCTTCAAGGCGTGCGTTGACCATAAACTACATTTCCCACAATGCATGGCGATTGTGTTACCTGCAAAGTGACGGCATCCTGCCACTAGATCGCAGTGTATCATTGTATATGCATCATGCAACGAGTGAAATTGAATAAGTAATAAATACAGAAAGTGATTTAGCAATATGTTACAGAGTAGTTACCTTTATTTTACATGATATTTGGTTACATTTAGTTACATTTATTCTGTATGACGGTTACATCTGGCCCTTTAGGGTAACCATTATGCCCTCAGTGAAAATGAGTTTGACACCCCTATGGCATAGACCCTAGTTTTAAATCGGGACCCACTTTTTAAAGATGAAAATCCATTATAACACAATTCACAACAGACTATATTTACTCATTGCTGTTACCTGAAATTTGAATTTTCAGCATTTGGCAATCCAAAGTAATGACTCCCATAGACCATGTAATCACAAACATCTCCCATCTTATGCCTGACCTTCGTTGAACATGAGCTCTACTCTTCCCTTCCTTCATTTCCTGTCAGAGCTCCTCTCTGCCGCCATCAAATAAAAGCCAAAAAGCCCCCGAAAGACATACAGTATTTCTTTAAAAATAATATTGCATGACACCGCCTTTCAATAATTAAAGAAAGTGACCCAGAATGTCACCGTTTCCCACAGCACTTTGAAATATGAAATGAAAAACAGCATCTTCAACACCTCACTGATGAACGCCTAAACAAAAATGACACTTAAAACAATGAATAAGAATAGTCTCATTATAAATGTGTGACAAAGACAAAGTCAGAGTAAGTTTGCTGGATAACAATAATAATAATAATGCCTTTGTAAACCCTTGCATGGTGACTTGTGGTGAAGTGGCTCACATTCAGCAAGAAGGTCATTGGTTTGGATCCTGTGTGGCGTTTTGCATGTTTGAGCTCTACTCCAGTTTCCTCCCACAGTCCAAACGCATGCAAAAAGCTCTAAAATTGACTGTGGGAGTGAATGATTGTTCCATGTCTGTCATGTTTTCCCCTGTGATGGACAGGCGACCTGTGCAGGGAGAACCCCTCCTTTTGCCCTGTGTCAGTCAGGGATTGAGCTCCAGCGCTTCCCTCTGACCCTCATGTGGAGGATAAAGCAGTAGAAGATGGATGGATAATCCTCCCATGCATGCGTGTGTGTGTGTGTGTGTCTTGTTTTAGAGACCTGTGAGGAGGTCAGCGTGAACCACAACGTGAACCAGTGCATGTAACATTTTGTGTCTGACTGTTTCTTACAGTGTCACCAAATATCACCATTCTGTGTCACCCAAGTGCCTTAAAATTAGGATGTCTTAGCAATTAACACAGACATGGGGCAGGATGAACTATCTCCCCTGGTTTTTGGCAAGGTTGTTTGGAATTAGATGTCACGCTGTCATCAGCAGTGTGTCTGTTTGCATTAGACAAGCAGCCAGTGAATGCTTTTCACCAGATTGCTGGCTCATTTAAACGGCATCCGAGGCTTATCCACAGACAGTTTATCCACGACAAATGTCACCGTCAACAAGGACGTTCGTCTTTGCCAGGGATCGTAACTGTTGCAGCGAAATTAGACGTGTCTATAATCTCACATTTGATTGCATGCGCTCGGGTGGAGAAAACGCTTCTTCACCCCTCTGTCTTTTTTTTTTTTGATTTTATTTCTAGGCCAAATGACGTTTGGTGAAATGTCAATGGGGATAGAGCTGGGCGGTGGTGAAGGTGGTCGTCTACATTCGTTCCCAATTGCACATTTCATTTTTTTTTTGTCTCATCTTGAGCAGAGGACTGTCCACTCAGACAGACACATGACTGGGAAAGCATTAAATACTATCCTCTGGTTTATTCCAACGCACACATACAAAGCAGAGAAAACAGACTGGATATTTGGACAGTGATCCTTCCTCACACACACATACAAAGTGTGTGTTTGCCAGAATAAACTGCTCTCTCCTCTAAATGGGCTGTGGTGTTGAAAGACTCATGTGGTAAATGAGCCTTGAAATGAGATGCATCTGTCTGGCACCAAATAAATGCAATTTAAAGCGACAAATTCTAGCTTTTAATTCATCCACTGAATGGACATCATTGTCGGGATGTGTCTGCCAGACAGGGGGGGGGGGTGACAGGATGACATTCCTTTATTTGTAAAGTGGTGAGGATGCAGCAGCCACTTTTCATATAAAATGTGGAGACACTTGAGAGGAACGGAGCCCACACCTTGCCACCCTAAATCTGACAGAGACACTCACATGTCGGTGATGTTCTCCATCTCTGTCTCGCTCTGAAGCGCCGGGAAGGCGTTGATGCCCCGCTCCGGATCCACGCACGAGATCCTGGTGCTGCTGCACGAGCACGAAGAAAGACATGCCTCCGCGGACATCCACGGGTCTCCCGAGCCCACTGTCACCCCGACTGCCGCGAGCCAGCACCACCACCACCACCACGACCCGGAGCCTCTCCGCGGCGCAAAGAGGAGCCCAATCCCGGGTCTCGAGGCGCTCATCTCGGGTGCCAACTTCAGCTGTGAGGCTCGCTGAACAGCCCCGCGGCCCGGCCCAGGTTGGCTGGACTCAGCCCCGGTTCGGCCAAACAAGGAGACGAGAAATTAAGGGAGTGGAGTGGGGTGGGGGTAGGGGGGGGAATCCGATGCTCCAGTGGATAAAAGCAGCGGGGGAACTAGAAAACCATCGCTGGAAGAATACGAGAGAGAGGAAAGGTGTGGAGGAGGAAAAATGGTTAAAAAGGAAAATATGATGGAGCGCGTCCTCTCCGGTTCCTCCACGATTGACAATCCACCCGTCAGTCAAAATCACACTGCCACACTGACGGGCGTGTGCGTGTGTGTGTGTGTGTGTGTGTGCCAGGGAGGATCTCTCTCTCTCTCTCTCTCTCTCTCTCTCTCTCTCTCTCTCTCTCTCTCTCTCTCTCAGCTGTCACGCTCTGCTCGGTACATCCTCGAAACAAGGTGACTGGATACAAGGTTGCGCGCGGTGATGATGAGGAGGAGAGAGGAGGAGAAGAGAGGATGAAGATGAGCACGTTATGTTGGTTTAAAGTGACTGATCCTCTTCACCTTCAGAGGGTCTGGGTGAAGGGTCAGGTGTGTGTCACTGATGCGGTGGGTGTGGTCCTTAAATGTATCTGATAACTGAGTGGGATATAAGGGGGTCATCAATTTGCTGGATCTAATTCACAATCATCCTCCTCATTATCATATGGATCTGTATATATGTATATGTATGTATGTATGTATATTTTTATATATGTATATATATACATGTATGTGTATGTATATGTATGTATATATATATATATATGCATGTATGTATGTATATATATTTATGTATGTATATATATGTATATGTATATGTATATGTATGTATGTATATGTATATATGTATATATGTATACATATACATATACATATACATATATATATACATATACATATACATATACATATACATATATAACCCTCACCAACATTAACATAACCAACATCCAAATCTTAAGCCTTTGAACCAGGGGTGTCAAACATACGGCCCGTGAGCCAGAACCAGCCCACCAGAAGGACCAATCCGGCCCCGCAGGATGAATTTGTGAATGTTTCACATCATGATTAGTATTTATTTGTCATTATGTTGTTATTTTTTGCAAAACATTTTAGGTTTTTTTGTAAAATGATACGTCATTAAATGTAAAGCAAAGGGAAACATTTGGAACTCACTTCACTATAATGAGTTTGACACCCCTGCCCTAAACTTTACAGAGTTCCTCAGTAACTAGATTCTGCCTCAAAAGGACCACATTTTGGTCTCCATGGGGACAACAGATCATGACAAGGACACACACACACACACATGTAGAGGTAGTCAGTAGGGATGGGCCGTACCACTTTTTTGTGTCAGAGTATCTACCGATAACGATATTATTCCGGTACAGTGGTTCATTTATGAACTATGAAGCTGTCGACCACACATTTGTGCTGAGTCATTTTTGAAGACACAATTCTTCCAACAAACTCAGCTAAAATGCTTCTGCTGATTTTTTTTTTTTTTTTTTTACAATCTGTGCATAGTGAAGCGTGAGATTGTATTGTTCCTCTATATTCAAGACAACTTTATTACTCCTCTTCTGTTCACTGCGCCACCACCTGGCCTTAACCTGCCATTGCATCTCCCCCCTTTAGATGAAAGTCTCTCTGAAACTCTACTGTATCTCCATATAGGAATTTTTTGGATCTTATCAGATTCTACATTTTTATCCGTCCAATGTCCGATCCAGTGATTTTGACCTGACTTGGACCTATACCGATACTGGCCAATACCCATCCCTGGTAGCCGTCAGTGCCACGTTTACTGTCTTACATTAGAGGTGATAAACACTTTGAGTCACAAAGTTATTTGTAGGAAAAAAAGTGCTCAAATCTAACCGACTGATTAACTCCCATCATAGAATAGAACCCTGTTATTCCACCAAACAACATGCTGTAACATGTTTGTCCTCATCGGCCTTTTAATGCTTCATGCAGCGCCTCATGTAATGTCCACATGAGAGAGAGAGAGAGAAAGAAAGAGGGAGCAATCACCAATCACTGAGTCTTTAGCTGCTGTGTACTAGACCAAGCATCACCTTATTAAATCATTAGGCCATATTTCATAATCATAAGGGGCTCCCAGCCAAAGGCTGACTTGAATCGATAAGCTGTCATCTTAGAATGGAGGCTGTGCAGCTGCGAGGAGTCACTGCTGCTGCTGCTGCTGCTGCTGCTGCTGCAGCACAGGCTGCAAGTGCAAGAGGCATGTGTGACACAGGTGGTGATCTTTCACCGATGTGCGCGACACAAGTCAGTCTTTCACCTCAAGACGGAGACAGACGGCCCCTACGTCTCCTCCTCTCCTCTCCTTACGTCCTATCTCCCACGTGCAGCTCTAATATGACGTTTGCACTGACGCACAGGCAGCGCGCTGAATAGAAGGAGTGTAATTATGGAGCCCTGTCTGTGTCTGAACCAATCTGGCGGATGCCTGCCTCAGACACACGGGGGCCGTGTGCACGTTCTACACAGAAACAGTGTGGGCGCGCGATAATTAAAACATTGTCTCACAAAATAGAATTACTCTCTGGCCATTTAAAAAAAAATTAAATTTAAATTTACAGAGGTTGTAGCCTGTGTTAAAGGTCTAATCATCTGCATCAGTGTGAGCACGAGACTCAGCACAGTTTATCCTCCTCTGCAAATTACTCATCGTGTTTGATGTGTTGATTGCAAAGATAAGCACTTCACAAATATTTATATTTACATACAATTGATGATATTTTTTCTCCCCTTGACTAAGCAGTCAAAAAGTCCCTCATTTAAAAAAGTTCAAGGATTTGATGCCTCAGTACAGATACATTAGAATGAGCAAATATGAACGCGTTCGCTCCTCAAAAGTCAGTTTCTCGGTATCGGTGCGCGGAAAATGAGTTGTTGAATTTAGCTTAAGGGAGTAAATAGATATTATTTCACTGAGTTCCATCATTGCTTTCACTATATGAGACACGGAGAGTGATCGCATGAAGTGTGAGGTGTACACCTGCTGTAGTTTAATAGAATTGGAAGGTGGATTACTGTTTTCAATATTGATTCTGTTGAATTTAATATTTTCCCCAATTTTCCCACGGCTGATCACAGTCATTTTTTGTGTCGCTACAGTAGTGCAGTCAATTGTTAATATTATGTTCTAGTACACATCAGTCATACATTTACAGCCACAAAAATACACAAATCAGCCACCTGTCATGCAATCTGTGGCCATTAAACAGCAATTTCCAATACTTTAATGTACAGTTATCCATTGTGTTGACTAGTTGTGGATTTTATCTGAGTGATTGACATTTATTTAACTAAAGATAAAGGTGGGCCATTACTGTTACTATAAAACGGTGGTGCTTGATAAGTCATCTACAGAGGACTTGGAAACAGAGAAAACAAAGTAAAACATCGTCCTGGGTGAAATAAATAACACATAACGTTATATTTTGTTTGGCAACTTACTTGCAATTCTCAGTACACATAAGTAGAATCTACTTAGAAACACATGAAACAGCCATGTGATGTAGAATTGTATGCTCTTTTTTTTTACAAAATATAGGCGTTTATACACCAAAAAATTAATAAGTCAAACGACTTGACCTTCTGTTGACTTGTTTTTTTAATTCAACCACTATGAATAATAACTATAACCTTATAGCCTGTGTTCTGACCTCTGCACACCCAACAACCGTTGTATTAGTCCAGATGAATTATACACTGGTGCTCTCTAGTGGCAGCTTTGGTGTTTGAAAAATAAGAGTCTGCGGTGTCTCGTGCATGAACACCACATCAGAGTATAGTATAGGGAGATTAAATATAGGACAGTGTCCTTTTTTTCTCCCCTATTAAAATAGCACAACAGGTATTTTCATTGCAGAAACAGTAAAATAAAACAAAACCAGCTGAATTTACTCAAATATTTGCATCTTTCAAACGTCTGCATTCTGTTTGGATTCTGGCTCTGTGTCACACATTCATACAGAATGGAGGCATTGTTGATGTTATCAGTAACATCCGTGCAGGGAGAGCTCAAGAACTCATTCTTTTTGTCTCCACTGTCTCATATGTGTTATTTATTAAGGGTGACTGTTCTCTGTTTCTAATGATAAATGGTCTCAACCTCAAGTCTAAGAATAATATATGGTTTACCGAATTAAATCCAGCCCTAGTTGGACTGGGATTTCTTTGTCTGTGTGGGTCTCTTCCACAGTTTCTTTTTTTCAACTGCAGGAAAATACGGACACATGACAGATACAGCACACAGCTAATAAATACAGTTATAAGAAAGATAATCTTAAAACAAAAGACCTGGCATTGAAAGATACCCAAACACACACAAAAACACTGTTAGAAACAAGGCAATAAAAACTGGTAACCAAAGTGCAAAATGTGCAGAAGTAAGACTTTAAGACTTAAGTCAGGGGTCAACGGTTTTCTCTGTTGTAGTTCTTAAATTTCACAAACGAAACAGACTTTAGTTATTATGTTTATTATATATAAATAATTATACATGATGTCATCTTCATTTTATGGGTCAAATAGTTTCGGTGGTCGCAGCAAAATATGATACGAAAAAAAAGAATTCAACATAAAATAAGTGTATGAATGTAGAGTAGAGTCTCAGCTGCCGAGCAACCACGGGTTGCCAGTTATGTCTGAGCTACAATGGCGGAGAAAACGAAACCTAAAAGACCTCGGTATTTTGAATTTGGGTGTATTGATTGTTTTTGGCCACATTCTTACATATGGCGCCTTTAAATTGTCCTTAAACCAAACTTGGATAATACATAGCATTGAAGTAAACACTGCAAACACAAGTGTGTAAAAATAGATTGTATTTTGTGCATTTTACTAAAACTAACTTTCCAGCAGGATCAGATATACATCAATGGAGACAGTCATTCTGAAATGACTGACTGATCAACAGACAAAAAGGCTCCTTGTCCTTTTCTTGTCTCATAAATTAATAGTCCTGTCTTTATGTAATATTAACATCATCTCTGCTTATTTGTCTTTTTTGGCTGCCAAGCTTGCTGGATTATAAGAATTAAGCAGAACTTCAAGAACAGATAGATATGTGAAGGAGTTTGAACAGCAAAACAGTCCTTTTCATTCATTTCATAAGCACAATAGGAAAAAGTCAGTCTTTTTTGTGTTTTTTTTCACATGCAGCATATTTAAAGAGCCTTTATTAAGACATCTTAAGTTTACTCAGTACTGTGTCACTGCATAATTTTACTGATTTCTAAAGGAACCGCTGCCCTTTTTACTCTATTACTTTTATTCCAGAGCAGTTATTGATCCAGAGTATGACCACCGACTGGATGTTGTCAGCAGTGTACAATACATTTTATATTTATTCCTTAATTTATTTCAGATTTTTGTTGCCATAGCGATAACCAGCATGTGTTCTGAACTTCCGGCGGCGGGCAGTCGGGGCTTCTGGTCCTCTCCTTGGTAACTGCATTCTTTCTGGTCTGGGATTGGTCGATGGAACGCTCTGGCAACCAATAATTGTGGGAGAAGCGTCGTCCTTTCAGAAGCTGGTTCTGGATCAGATGGTGAGACATGAGATTCAGTTTGACACCTGTGTGTCAGTTAGGTGTAGATAGCACTTCCTCATCACCTAAAATAATGAAACATATTGTTGTTATTAATTAAACTATAGTTCATTATTTGTTTCTAAAACACTAGTTTCTTATTTGTTGGAATTGTCGTCACCCCCGGTAACCATGAATACAGCTGTCTGGACAAAATAAGACAATCTGGTGTATTTAGACCTTGCGATACTTAAATAAACAAAACCAAACGTTTCATTTGGAAAGAACACCTGTCGCTTTGTCACAACACTCTTTTCTCCAGTTGGATACGGAGCTTGTGCACCAAAGATAATGTTAAATTATATGTATTCCACATACGGTTTATCTCAGTTAAAATTTTACATAGAGTTCTTTGACTTTTGGCCAACATGCTGCTTCATATAAGGAGATAAGTGGAATTTAGAAGTGGAATTTTTTGTCCAGACACTTTTAGTTATTTTGCCACAAAAAAAAACCAAAGAAATGTTACCAGTTTAAAACCCATTTCTTGACTCAGAAAGTCCTTGTGTTTTATTTAAGTGTAGCATTTCATGTATTTTGGATATTTTTAGTTTTTCACATTGAGGTAAATGAGTCTAATGCGATGCTGTAGTTTCCATATGGCAATTACCTTTTTATAATTTTTAAAGGCGCCATATGTAAGATTGTGGCCAAAAACAGTTACTACATCCAAAGTCTTTTAGGCTTCATTTTCCCTGCCATTGTAGCTCAGACATAACTGGCAACCTGTGGCAGCTGAGACTCTACTGACTGCAATGATTGGTAGACGGCGGTAGGTGGCGCCACATGCCAAAACATGATTTCAAAACATAAACATGATTTGCAGTCTGCAAAATGTTTTTTTTATGCGAATATTTTGGCTGTACTGTTGTTGTTGGTGAGTTCAGTTTGTTATATGAATATTATTCATGAGTCTCTGTGACATATTAGGAGGATTTTACAGCCAGTTGCTTTAGATTTATTACATAATGCACCTTTAAATATATAATGTAAAACATGGGTGGCAAGTTAAGGTTTGTCCATCTCAGAGGGAATTGTTTGTGAGATAAGATCCTGGATTCATACTTGACAGGACGAAGGACTCTTTGAAGAGTGAGGATTAACTGCTGTGTCATAGAACATGTAAAGTTACTACTTCCCCGATCCTTTTTATTGCTGTCGTTGAAGGCTGAATGTGTCGGTGTTGATGTCACAACATCACTCAAGTGGTCATCGCCGCTTGTGCTGACTTTGTTCTCCTGCTTCCTAAATAGTAATAGTCATGGATCCTGAGCATCTCCAGAGAACTTTGCAGGATTTATGTAAAGATCGCTTGAGAATGGGATCAGTCAATTGCAGTAATCATATACGTGTTGTGGAGATTTTGATTATCAGACGAGACAACCAAGGATGGAGTTTCTGGGAGTCGGTGATGAGTTGAATCCCAGAGTTTGAGGGGTTTGTAGTTCTTAAATGTCATAAATGCAACAAACTATGGTTAATTTATCTCTCTATATTGATATATAAAACTTATTACATGATATCTTCATTGGTGAATCATATTTGTGGAGACGGGTCACCTTTTCATCCTAAAGGTTGTAGACCTTTGGATTAGGGAATGTAATATTCTTGAACACTTTGAATGCTGCACATACATGTGTGTCGTGTGTTAGCTTTTTAATTAACTCCTCAGGATCTGTATATACACTGATGTTTATGAGGAGCAGCAGTGTTTATATAGTACACACACCTCTCATTTTTGCTGGGTGGTTAGCATAGAGTTACCATTTTTATGTCTTTAATATTGAATGTACGGTATGCATATATCTTTATCCCCCCCTATCTTGCAGTGCAGTGCATTATATGACCACTTGATGTCAGTGGTGTCTTCTTTTAATCCAAGTGTCTCATCAGAGCCACCATTGACCAGCCAATTACTCAAGGAATATGAAGCAGGCGGAGGAAAAGTAGACAGATTCAAAATCCTGAGGTCTGAATCCTATAAAAGTGCAGAGACTTACCGAGGTCAAGCACTTAGAACACCTGCATGTGTGAGATGATCACTGAGTCACAGAGACACCCAGTGACAGTGTCTTCATTAAATTCGCCGCAGGCAAAAGGTCAGATGGCTCTCTTCTCAGTGGGCAGGAGGTTTGTTCATATGTGTGATTTTCACGCACCCACAGAGAGGGAACATCAGACTGCGACGCCGTCACATATCAGGCTTTTTTAGGTTTTCTCCTACACTCTTAGAAATAAGAGTTCCAAAAGGGTTCTTCCACAAGGGCT
Source organism: Microchirus variegatus (assembly GCF_963457635.1). Taxonomy (NCBI): domain Eukaryota; kingdom Metazoa; phylum Chordata; class Actinopteri; order Pleuronectiformes; family Soleidae; genus Microchirus; species Microchirus variegatus. Next base: position 9,278,648 of record NC_139819.1, on the reverse strand, counting down.
GAGGTTCTACCCGGAACCATTTGCTTGTGAAAAACCCTTTCCCGAAGAAAGGGTTTTTCAAGAGTTCTTGGTAACACTAATGGTTCCAGTAAGAACCATTTTGATCCAGAGAACCCTTTTAAACCCCTTTCCTGAATAAAGGGTTGTAAAAGGGTTCTTGGTGGAACCCTCCAAATGGGTTCCAGTTGGAGCTACCTGGAGCAAAAAGGGTTCTCCTATGAGGACAAGCCAAAGAACCTTATATGGTTCTACTTTGCACTTTTATGTCTAAGAGCGTACCATAGCCCAACATTGGTACACTCTTTTATATTACACAAAATTGTTATATATATGTAGTGAATTAGTTCATTATTTTTTCTTTTCTTGCCATTGGAACGACTGCCTTTAACTGTCTTTTCATAGTTTTTATTTTTTGTAATATTGAGTATTTGCCACATGCGATATTCAAAAAGGCCATAATAAGTATTGTGTGTCATTAAAAACCCAGTAAAAGTTTTCTTTTTTGGACAGATGAACAACCATCCCTGAATTAAATGTAACAATCTACAAGAAATTAGACTGAAGTTCAAAATGTGCATCATAGTGCTGAGGTTGGTGAAAGAAGAAATAATAATATATAACCCTCCGATGAACCGACTCAACCCAATTAACTACAAAACTAATGTGATGTTTAATTTGTATAACCTTATGTCCACAAAACATTTTATTATGAATGAATGAATGAATGAAAAGTGCTGTTTCAAATAAAACCTTTCAAAATTGCCCACAGACAAAAAAAATAAACGCACTTCATATGAACCAAAAGGCTTATGTATGAAATAAATTCACAAAGACGAAAAATAAGTAAGCTACAATAAGCTACAATTTTAGGAAACACAAAATTCAGTTTCAGTTGGTTATCGTGTTGTTTTAAACTTTAGTTTTTATTTCAGTTAAGGCCTAATCATCACAGCTGCAGTAAAAAGCACTCACAGTCAGACTCACAGTCAGACTCGAGGTGCTTGTTTTTTTAATGAACTGCTAATAAAACGGTTTGTTTAACAGCTTTCTGGTGGTTTATTGGTTGTTATGATCCGACTTCCTGACTGGCACTTCCTGTGCTGTGGTTGGTGCAAATCCACGTCTAGGATGTGACTGCTTTTTTTTTTACTTTATTGTGGCAAAAGTAGTTGTGCCTTGACCTGCGTGGGATGACATTTCAATAACATAATAACAAAAATATTTCTGCTGTGGTAATGGGTACAAAACATGGCTCCAACTTGGTGTGACCTTTTTGGTATATTATGGTTGTTGCGCTCCAGAAAAGTTAGTTTCCCTGTTGTACTCGTTGTGTTATTTCTTACAAGTTTAACACTCGGAAGATTCTTTCAATGTCGAGGGGTTTTTAGAGACAACACTACAAGAAAAGCAATATTCCTCTTTATTAAGAAAGCTGATGCCGACATAATTTTTCTGCAAGAAACTCACTGGTGTAAATTTTGGAAAGGTCAGGGGGATCAAGCCAATTTGTCCTCATACCTCTCACCATTCTGCAGGTGTTGCACTTTTTTATTACATACGTTTCCAGGAGACACTTAAGAAAGGTTCAGCTCCGAGGATGGCAGGCAGATTATAGCAGTTATAGACTATCTATAGACTCACAGAGAGACAAACAAATGCACCCATACGGGAACAATTATGAGGACTTGGGAAAAAGGCAAAGAACACTGCACAGATGGAAAAAACAGACAAGTGGAAGAAGTGGTCGAGTATAAGGACGCTAAGACGGGTGGATATTGGATTGTCATGTAGCACCACTCAAAGAGAAGAAGGGGAATATGGAGAGGAGGACGGAGAAACCAAGTGATGGAGATGGAGATGTCATCCACCAGCTCTCAAGAGAGCGCACAAAGGAAGAGGAGAGCATCCGGAGGGAGGGAGAGACACAGAGAGGTGGATGAGATGAGATTAGATGGTAAGAGCAGAGAAAGAAAGAGGGAGGGGGTGGTTGGATAGATAGATAGATAGATAGATAGATAGATAGATAGATAGATAGATAGATAGATAGATAGATAGATAGATAGATAGATAGATAGATAGATAGATAGATAGATAGATAGATAGATAGATAGATTGATTGATTCTAATGTCTAATATAATAATCCTATGGGGCTACACAAACATTGATGTGGCTGCTGCATGTGCATATACTCACTGTTCTGCTGCTTAACTAACCTTGATTGGTGCTTTAATTGCTCATTGACAGATAATGATGTGGACGTGTGTCCTGGCACAGACTGAGTCATTTTTGAAAAGGATCCCTGAAAAAATGTGTGTGCAGGAGAGCAGACACCAGAGTGTAGTGGCACATATCTCATAAGAGAATCTCCCTCTGGTTAATATGAATCATGAAACAATACAGTATGTTAGGAGTGGTTTTAATCAAATATAAGCAAAATGGCTCGATAAGGTAATAATACTGTAAAACACTTAAGCCAGGGGTGTCAGACATATGCCCTGTGGGTCCAATCTGGCTACCAGGATGAATTTGTGAAAAATACTATACTATATTTTTCAGTTCCAGATACCTGTGTGCCTTTCATAGATCCACTGTAATCTCTCAATTATAACACACACACATGTAAATGGTTAATTTAGGCATAATATTGTTGAAATTGCATTTACAACTTCATTTCTTAATCTAATTGCTCCTTTCTGAAGTTTAATGATAGGATCCAAGTGTTTTCCCCTAAATTTTGGCACAGTATGACACATAAGGCGTTACAAGTGAACAGTACAATATCCCGAGGCAGTTTTTAATTCAACAAATCCTTTGTTTTTTGAAGAATGGTAGTAGATGTGGATAATTCACATTAAATGTGTTCCATGTGTGGTTTCCACGTCTTAAGTTATAGGAGCTGCAATCGAATTTAAGACTAGCATAAAACTGCATTTTGTTGCTTGTATGCCTCATCTCTACTCATCTCATCTCAATGGGATTTTTCTGATAAAATAATGGTTAAATTAGAAAAGAAAGAAAATAAATTACATTTTTTGGGGGGAAGTAACAAACTTTCACGTCTTAAGATTTTGTGTTGGTTGTATGTCATATTTATATATACATAAATGTGTGTGTGTTCTTGTACTTGCGGCATACTGAGGACCAGTGAGGGTTTTTAACCAACAAAGTGAGGTCATTTTTACAAAGTGAGGACATTTTTGACGGTCCTCACTTTGTTTTCATTCAAATCACTTCCTTAGGTTGTAAACATGCTTTACTCTGTTTTAAACTGAGGTCCTCAATTTAGTACAAAAACCCGTTTTCCAGCCCATGTGCTTCACACACGTTTTGCTCTGGGGCTCTACCTGCAGACATGTTACTGGTACTGCACCCAGTAGTTCTTCATAGATGTCATATATGAAGTAGATATTTGTAATTGTGTTGATTTATGAAGTGGAAATGCTGGTCCTCACTTTGTCAGATTTAACCCCAATTTATGAAAGAAAAATAAACATTCAGTCCCAAGAGGTTAATGTTATTTTTATTGGCTAAAATAATTGATCTGATTGATTGATTATTCTGTGCTGTCTCACAATCTCAATGGGATTATCCTGGTAAAGGTCATATAAACAAAAAAATAAATAAAACAAAAAAGAAAGAAAGAAATGGCGTCTTTTGGGGAAACTAACAATCTTATGGTAGGAGATTTAAAAAAAAAAAAAAAAAAAAAGTAGGAGCTGCGAACAATTTAAGATAAGTATAAAACTACATTGTGTCAGTCTGGGCGGTAAAATAATCTGTTAAATTTAACCCCAAATTTTGAAAGAAAAACAAACATTCAGTCCCACGATACGTTAAGTGGATAAGTGAGAAAGTGAAAGATCAAGCTGCATTTAGATCTGTTCAGATTGTTTCTTCTGTGCCGTTTGTTTTTTTCACCCTTTTTTTCCGAGAAATAACGCGGCCTTCATCCTCTTGTTTGTGACGGCTTCCTGGAAAACAAAACCTCTGGCCTGGCCGCTTTTTTTTTTTTATGAATACATTTGTGTTTCGCTGCATGTGCCCTTCATCCCATGAGTTTTCTCCCCTGCTGTGTGAGCGCACACAGGTGTGCACAAAAACACACACACACACACACACACACACACACAGGCGGTTTCCCTGGAGGCGAGGCGGGGGGTCTGACCAGGACAGAGATGGACTCACGCTGGGATGAGAGCGGATGAGAGTGTGATTCACATCTATCGCTTTCTCTTTTCAGCCTCTCACTCTTCCATCATTGACACAGCTCTCCCACCTCTCTTTGCTGTGTTTGCCCTGAGTGTCTGAAACGTATTCCGCACACAAACTGTTGCTGAACCTTTAGAAGCAGTTACATACTTTGTCGTTTGAAGAATTGTGTATTTCCCCTCGTTTTCTGTACTTTTTTTTTTCTCTCCTCCATCATGTGGCTTGCTGGGTACCAAACCCCTCATTACTCTAATTTGGAAAACACACCGCTCCCTTAATGGCCTCTGGTGCCTGAAGAATATCAAGTGCTTCTTAATTCTTTATTTCTATTCCAGCTTTATATCAGCTTCCACCGGCTCCTCTGTCCTTGTTTCCATCAATCCAGATCCCATTTAGAGCCCCTCCACACACCGCCACCACAAAAGATGGCTCGGACCATTTTTTTAAGGCTGTATTTCAATTTATTTTAAAAGCATAAAAAGCACCATGTCAAGTCCCCCCGTATTTCAGGACATTCGTTGTTCCAAACATCCACGTGTTTACCAGTTTCGCCCGCTGCTGTTGATGCTCGGCTGAATGTGTAGTTCTTTAACCCTATCATTTGCTGAATTAGACAAAATCTCCATGGTGACCGAGGCAGCAGAGAGCACAGGATGGCCCTTGAAGATGCATTAGGACCTTCTTGTGAAATGGGGAGGGGGCGGGGGGGGATTCATCTGTAGGCTTCATGAGCTCAGCTTGAAATTGACTCCGGGTCACTGCACATCTAAATGTGAGCGGCGCCGAGAACAGAGTAACAAGAAGACAGACGTTTAAAAAAATAAGGTTTGATAAACAAGAAGAGGAGCAGGTTTGAAAACACCTTAAAAACACACAAAACTAAAGCAGTCATTCATCGAGCTGGGTCAGGTCCCACAGATGGGTTTTATTCAGGATTTATTTATTAATAACACGTGGACATTATGATATTAATTATGAAACTGCTTAACAAATGTATTAGACCACCACCCAAAGCCACGGCTACCCTAAAATAATTGTTTTATGTTTCTGTAATGGTTAATACACCAGTCTGTAGAAGCTCTTTCACCAAAATGATATTTTTAACGCTAATTATTAGTTATCCGTGCATTTTCAAATCGCCTGTTTTACAACAACAACAAAAAAAACAGGGAAAAAATAGTAAAGCACATTATTATTTCTTCATTAAGATGTTAACATATAGTTATTTACTTGCATTCCTGAACAACGAAAAAATCACTTTTAGTGGTTAAATGTTAAAAGAAGCCCACTGAGCCGGCACAAATTTGGGTATAAAAAAGGTGAGTTCAGTTTGTTATTTGCCATAATAACAATAACAGTTTTCAACTAAGTTTTTGAAATGTGTTAAGCACTGTATAGCTCTTAGAAAGTGTCTGGTTTATGGGTTTTACAGGTTGAAACAGTCAAAAAAATGTATATTATGCACAAGTGGGTCGTACAGTGAGATTTGACAACACACGTGCTGTAAATACTCACAATAAAACCAAAAAGACAAATGTTCTACACTTTTTTATGACAACTCACATTATAATAATAATAATTAATCAGATTTTTATAGCACTTTTCAGGTCACTTAAAGACGCGGTAACAAGAAAACAAAAGAAAGGTGATCAGTATTGTGTGTTATAACAATCACACATGTAGTTGGCTCTGGTGAGCTCACACACAGAGCAGTGCGTTGGCAGTTACGGTAAAAAAGAAAAAAATCAGTCATTTTAATCCAGGATTTTGAAAGAATTGTGTGTATTATTTACAATATTATCTTACAAAAGATGTCTGACTGTTTTTAATCAAGCTTGTATGGAACAAAACATACAGACAGCAAAAGCAAATAAAATGACTGAATACATGTGTGAACTGTGTTTGAAGGTTGAAGGTCAGGTGTAAAAAGATGTGACACTAAATAGAAAATAACTCAAGTTTTTATTTTAAACAATTTTCATAGTTCTCTTCGTGAATCAATTTTTTATATTTTTTCCAAATGACAGGTGAGAAACATTTTACTTGATATATGAGACATGGAAACAATTTCTCACTGTTTTTCAAGTATGTGATTATATTATATTTGCAGATGGCCACAGAAAACCTCCGTATAGAGTACAGTTTGATTTTATTTTTGTACTATTATTATTTATTTAAGGAAAGGGACAATGCATATGAATAAAAATGTAAATCTAAAGATGCCAGGTTGTAGCCTGAGGCTAATTTCCACCTGTCCCCCATTGACAGGTTGATGTTATATAAGGGATATACAAAAAATTAATTCAGGGAAACAAAAACATAGATATAAACAAGTTAGATAAAGGAGGAAATAAATATACACATACTCAGATACCTACACAAGACAGTAGTACTTACGTTATAGAACACAGTCCCTTAAAATAATATTGCACATAAACATGTTGCACAAAGCCCATTATACATCGTTACACAAATTCATATAATGTTCTGTTTTGTACGTCTGAAAATGAACCAATAAAGCACATTTCTTTTTGAACTGACAACATATATGACAAATAAACACGCCACATGTCAGTCCCTGGTTCCATCCATGTATTGTAACTCACATGTGTTCCCATAATGAAACACAGCGAAATGAAGGCTTCTCTTCACCGATCGCTCAGCCTTTTTCCCCTCAGCTTTGTCTGCACCTCTGTACACCCATCCTATAATTTCCTCTTTTCTACTCCTCATTCTCCTCCACCCCGCACACCCCCCACCACTCCATCATCCACATTCAGGCTAATTGAATTGGATTTCAGAGACATCTTAGTTTTTTTCCTCAGTAACAAATGATTGAATTGAATGGCGTGAAATCATAAGGATTTCATATGAAATGCAGACTTTTCTTATGCATGAGGAACGTTTAAGGGGTTTTTAGTAAGAAAAAACTGCATATAGTGATCTTAGGCTTTTAATAGAACTGTATAGTAGTATATTTTATAGTCAATTACTAAAGCAATGTCAGGTTAATGCCACAGCTGCCCTAAATTAACAACACTGGTGATTATTAAAATGAGTTTTTTATGTTACTGTAGAAGCCGTTTAACCAAAATGGCATTTTTAATGCTAAAATATAATGATTATTGTTGTGCATGAATTTTTAAATTGACTGTTTTACAAAAAAAAACTAAATAAATACAGTAGTAGTATATTTTATAGTAAATTACTAAAGCAGAGGGTGATTCATGTGTTTCATTTTAGTGCAGCCTGGTGCAAACTGGACCTGTGCCCTGAAAAAAAAAAAAAAAAAAAAACTGACAAGCAAAACACAGAAATAATTTCTTCCGTCCTCTTTCATTTGATTTAAGCAAACAGTGGGAGCAGAAACCGCCTCACCACTTCTCCTGGTTGTAAACCCCTGAATAAATGACTCACTAAATGCGAGATTTAAATGTGTTAACATCACGGGCGAGCTTGATAAATTACAATTAGGCAGCGCCGGGGCCTCGATAGAGAAACAAACATAGTTAGAGGGCAAGACATTTGCGAGCGTGTGATAATGAATTCTAATGGATGGGCAGGAGTTAGCGGCCAGCTGGACCACTTCTGATCAGGTCCATTACTAAGATTCGATAATATCCCCCATAGACGAGACTTGAAGACATGTTTGTCGTGGGTGTGTGAGTTTGCATAAATGAATCGTTAATTTTGATTGTTGGCATAATTTCCACGGGCAACATAAATCTGCCTCCCTAAGTGCAGTAGGACAGAGTGAGGACATTTTGGTGTGTGTGTGTGTGTGTGTGTGTGTGTGTGTGTGTGTGTGTGTGTGTGTGTGTGTGTGTGTGTGTGTCTGGTCGGTCTTGTCTTTCTATGCTTGAGTGGACCACTCCCTGGCAAAACACCTTTTTTGTGGGGACATTTTTCCTTGTGGGGACATCCAGTCCCGAACGTGGTTCAAGCAATGTGGTAAAGACGTGTGTGTGTGTGTGTGTGTGTGTGTGTGTGTGTGTGTGCGCGCGCGTGCATGTGCGCGTGCATGCTCTTGTCTTTCTATGCTTGTGTGGACCACCCCCTGGCAAAAAAACACCTTTTTGTGTGGACATTTTTCCATGTGTGGACATTATGCCCTGTCCCAAACGTGTGTGTGTGTGTGTGTGTGTGTGTGTGTGTGTGTGTGTGTGTGTGTGTGTGTGTGTGTGTGTGTGTGTGTGTGTGTGTGTGTGTGTGTGTGTGTGTGTGAAATATGTCCTCAAAATAGAAGCTGCTCCATTCTAGGTGATTTTTTTAATTCTACTTTTTTCCAGTTTAAAGGGAAAGTTCAGGTTTTTAAGTGTGGTTGGTGGTTGGAAGTCCATCCATCCATTTTCTACCACTTTATCTTCCACATGAGGGTCACTGGTGCCAATCTCAGCTGACAACCATCCACCCCCACGCCTGCGGTCAATTTAGAGCGTCCAATTTACCTAATCCCCAAACCTGCATGTGTTTAGACTGTGGGAGGAAACCGGAGAACCTGGAGAAAACCCATGCACACATGAGGAGAACATGCAAACTCCACGTAGAAAGACCCATGTTCCGACCGGGTCTCAAACACGGGTCTTCTTGAGTATCCTACTCAATTACAATAACGCATTATAATGTAATTCATTACTTTCCACCTCTGGTACCTCATACGACCACACAATAAAACTGATAATAAACCCCATATATCTTTTAATCTCAACTGGTGCATCTCATTCCCCATTAATTACTTCTTTGCCCAGTGGTTCGATGATGTGACCTTTCATTCCATATCCTGTCCCATGAGTTAACGAACATTGAGCGACACACACACACACACACACACAACAGGAGCACATATACAAGTTTAGTGCAAACTCCGAGTGAACACACATTGACTGATCTATGTGAGTTCAGAAAGTCATGTTGACCTGCACAGAACACACATTAGGCTACATCCGCTGGCTGACGTTGGCCACTTCCACATCTTGCATATTCTGTTAATGTCAAGTGGAGGTACAAGAACAAAGCTTCATGATGTTCAAGAGGCGTAAGGAGCAGCTGAAGCACTCGGCTCTGCTCGTCAAATTACCTTGCTAATGGCCGGATTGTCACACGGCTTCATCTCGCTGGAGAAAGAAAGGACAAGTGGGGGGAATGAGCATTCTCTTTCTTGTCATTCATATGTCTATTTATAGAGTATATTTCTTTAGTCCTGCTTTTTCAAGCACATCCTGCTGCTGGTGTTGAAACGGTAGCGATGATGTGGTCGGGGGCTTAAGTTGGTAATGACTTGGTGTGCGGTGTAAGTAGAGTCCAGTTGTATTGTGGGCCTGTCAGTTGGGTTTCGGCACTCTTTCAAAGTTGCCTAAGTGAGCTTTTAAATCGAGGAAATCCTCGTTCACCTGACCTGAGCCATCATCTGGAGGTCGGACGGTGACACGCCCGATTCATTGTCCCTCTTTAAAAATGCAAAATGACATCTATTAGTTTCATATCTAATCATATGCTTCACACGTTCTATATAATGGCTTTATTCCAGGATTTTATAAGCTGCTGCATCCTCTCCCTGCACATTAAGCTGCACATGGTTCACGTAGACGCGATGACCTGCTGAAGTTCAGGAAAGGTGATTTAAATGACTTTGAACATAGTTACTGGTTTTAGACAGGCTGGTCAGAGCATTTCAGAAACTGTTGACCTACTGGGATTTTCATGCACAACTATCTCTAGGACAGGGGTGTCAAACTCATTTTCACTGAGGGCCACATCAGCATAATTGTTACCCTCAAAGGTCCAGATGTAACTGTCATAGAGAATAAATGTAACTAAATGTAACCGGATATAATGTAAAATAAAGGTAACTACTCTGTAACATATTGCTAAATAACCTTCTGCATGTATTACTTGCATTATAGCTGTAACCTGGTCCGCGATGTTGATGCCGTCAATCGCCATGCATTGTGGGAAATGTAGTTTATGGTCAATGCACGCCTTAAAGCAGTATAGACCTATTTTAACACAGATTTTTAAGACCAATTAATCACTCGTGGGCCACATCTGGCCCCCGGGCCTTGAGTTTGACATATGTGCTCTAGGGTTTTCAGGATATGGTCCCAAAAAAAAAATATCCAGTGAGTCTGGTTTGAGATGATATAAATTGTGTAAAGTGTAAAGTGTGTATGTGGATCAGGTGACAATCCTTTCCTTTCACAGTCATAACCTCCAAAGATTTGAAGATCAGAGCTCACCAACCAGCTGTCATTGAGTTCTCTGCCCTCGCTTTTTAACTAATAATCTAAAAAGGTTTAAAGACGGCAGCGGCAACAAAACATGCTTAGTATTAACCACACATGAAGTCCCATTGCTGACTTTAACTTATAGGATGCTGAAGATCTGTAGAGGTCGAAAGCAAATAAGTGCAAATTTGATAGATTTTATTTGATGCTACTTAATGTACAACATTTAAATAAAGTTTTTTTTTTTTTTTTTTGTTAATGCAGGCATTTAGCTGATTATTTACTATTGCACAAACACACACCTTTAAGAAACACAGTCTCTTTTATTGCCAAATTGGTATCAACACACTTGAAATTTCACGATAACAAAATAATGCAAAATATATATAAAAGTACATCAAGAAAAGCAAAGAAGTTATTGTATAAAACACAGTCAAATGAGAAAACACAGTATAACATTAATGATGGATCAGGATTAGAAAATATTCATGATGAATATCTGATGTGAAGTGTACACGTGTAAGTGGTGTGAGGATTAATATGTCTATATGAGGAGCCGGTGCGTGCATTAATGTAAACCATAATGTCCATGAGGAGCCTCTAACCTTATTGAAAAGGCTCACATCAGAGCGGAATGAACTGTTTTTTGAAGGCATGACGTTCTGGACTGAATGGAGCGCAGCCTTGTGCCAGTTGCCCTTCCAAAATACTTACTCATGGTACCATTTATCAGTTTAAAACTTTTTTCGAGCACAAAAAAGGCTTCTTTCTTCCTCCCTTTTTAACAATAATGTTCCCCTCAGTACACACAGATGAGCCAGAACAAAGTATAGAGAAGTACTTTATTGTTAGCAAAGTCCAATTTCCTCATAATTGTCTATTCCTTTAATGACTCACATTCTCAAATCCTCAGCAGGCACACGCACAGAGAGACGCAAAGAGGTATGTTTTTGTCATGAAGAGAAACCATTTACTCATTTTGTTGGAGGCCTAAAAGAGAGGTTGAGCAGTCTAAGTGGATTTTTCATTACTAAATATAATAGGGCAAAGAAAATTACAGCTGCTGCTGCAGAAGGAGTATTGCTCCTGTTCTTTTTACAGTGATGTTTGTAATGGCCGAGGAGGTACAGTGCAGCTGCATAAGAGCATTACAGAAATTAGCACAGTGCTCGCTCTGCAGCGTGTGCGCTCTGTCCCTTCTGTCTCAGTGTCAGCCTTCACTCACCTACTATCCGCAATTTGGAAAGGTACATCCGAACTCACAAGGGGAATGAAAAAAAAAAAAAAAGAAGCTTATTTTATCTCCTGCCACAGCTCCAGACGGAGACAGAAGTGGAACCCTCACATAATCGAGGAAATAATATTGCAAATGGAAAGCTATTAGGGGGCGGTCGAGCACTTTCTCATGCTGCTTCTGAAATATGTCATTTATTATGTGCCGCTGCATGACAAGCTCGGACTCAGAAATTATCATTTCCTCACAAGACGTGTGCGCTTCAATATATACCCAGACCCTCGGCGCACATGTCGTACATTTACAAGGAATTGATGAAGGTCATAAGCTACATATAAAATTTTAAATTACAGAGAAAAGAACCCCCTCTGCGACTGTTTAGTTTGTGTCCTCGGTATTTGTTCCCTTCTCTGCTTCTGCCCTTGTAATTTAACTTCCTGGAAATAAAACACTACATTTAAAAGTATGAATGCTTGCACTGGCAGACGCAAACACTCAAACCAATGTTAAAAAGGAACTGTTGCTTAAATATAATTTTAATGATAATTGTTTTATCACTGACATTGACTACTTTAGCACCATTTAAAGTTCATTTCACAGGAAGCTAATTATTCATTTAAATACAAACTCTGTAAAAGTGATGTATTCATTCTGGTCCATAATATTATTATTATTATTAGTAGTAGTAGTATTATTAAATTTAGTTTTATAAGAACAGATTATTCATTGTTTAGAATAGTTCAATCTTTTTTCAAAAGGGTCTGAATAATTGCTAAAATATGCTTGTACAAGGACATTTTGTGAGTTCATGTTATCAGTCTATTCTCTCCCTCAATTCTGTTGTTTCTTAACACAGTTTAGAGACTCCTTGTTAGTTCATTGTTGACCTCGGAGTTTTAAGTTTCAGTATAACCAAATTCAAGGGCCTTTTTATTTATTTATTCTTTTAGCATTTCGACTGCTTTCTTCCATTACTATGTTAAAACATACAGCATATACAGAGGTTATAAGAATGTTCAGAACTATAAGAACTATATAAACACACCTGAGCAAAAAGTACTCAGAATGTTTAAAATCGGATTGAATTTGTGAAATTTTGAAACTACGTCACTGTTCAAAGTTCACTTGGCTCGTTTTTATGAACAAAAACAAAAGAAAAACTGTCTAATTGTGTGACTTCTGCACAACTATTGCGACTTTATATCGCTCCTTAAAATGTGATATAAAATGAATCATAACTTTGACACAAATAACACGTAACAAGACGTCCTTTTTAGTGCTGAAATAATTAATTACTATTTTAATAATCGATTAATCGGTTTGAAGCTTTTTTCATTATTAAAACAAGATTTCTGATTGGTTTAGCTTCTTGAACGTGAATATTTTCTTTGTTTCTTTGCTCCATAATAACTTAAAATTCATCATTTCCAGGTTTGACAAACACTGGTCAGTGTTTTTTTTACATTTTAAGGACCAAACGATTAATCGATTAATCGAGAGTCCCACGGCAAATGACCATGGGTGCACCTGCGGCACAGATCCGTGCCGTGCACTAAGGGTTAATCGAACCCTTCTCGTTTGTTTGTATTGCTTTTTATTGAGCCCACACAACAGATGACATACAGCTGCGTTTCATAATCATACACCTCACTTGTCGGACATTTTAGCAGAGAGAGACGAATATACACGAAGGCCAGCGTGGATCCTGAAACTGAATAAGTAAAAACATAAGTACATTTTTTTTTTGGTCATACATGTTCTATACTCAGCAACACTGGGCACTCATTATCTACCTGTCAGCCTAATGAAGTGTGTCTGCACTGTATGTGGCGAGGTTCGACTATAGCTACAACTCCCACTGAGAGCACCCCCCCCTTGTTTAATTTTCTCAATCACCCAATACTTATTCAAACTGTACCCCTCTTATGGGTCTCTTCTCTTCGCCTCTCCATTAACCCCTCCATTTTATCCAGGCCCATTAGCACATAACAAGCTATTGACATTCATAGCAGGGTCCCGATTTAGATTTCCAACCTGATTCTGCTTTAATGAACCCCGACCAGCTACCTAAATAGAAATCCACACAATAGCATGAGGCAGTAAACGTCGATGAACCTTCTGCACGAGCAAACGGACTTATAATGCATGCTTACATTTCGCAGCGTTAACTCTTACATGTCTTGTATCATTGCACTTAAATATGAGACATTCATTTGTGCGGTAAATAAGATCCCTAGCACCGGAGACATGGTTGAAGGTGCTTTTAATACGTTCCATGTGCTTTAATAAAACCATTACAAAGCAAATGCAACACGTCGGCGCACCAGTCCAGCTAAAGGTCAAATTAGCTCTTACTTCATATGCATTTACGCAGTTATGGAATGTGAAAGAAAAATAATAAACTCATCAGAAAATTTTTTATTTCAGCATTAGGTAAATACAGGCAAAGCATCACATATGCATGTGCACATTAAAGATAAAAATGTAAACGAGGATCCATAATGAACAGAAATAATCAAAAATCATGGCCTCTCCTTTAGCTCCCTCTCGTGTGGGGGAGTTTATTAAAGGCCTACACTGCCCTTAAATATTTAATCATTCTCCGCAGAAAATAATAGATATACTGAACGAAGTCATAGGCTGGAAATTCATTACAACAATCAGACTATGAATTATTTTGTATCCTCCAACTCCCTCCTCTCGTCTCAGATGTTATACTCTCATCTTTGGCTCACTTTTTAAATGTTATACGTACAATATTGGACGCTCGGCTCTGAAATATCCAAACTAAAATGTGAATAGCCAATTATTGACATATCCTATAGATCAAATGTTCCATCCTGCTTGGTAATGATGCCGTGCGTTCAGGCAGGAAATAGCTCCTTGAATAGATGAATGAAATGCGCCGATGACAAATAACAGACTGTCGCATTCTCATATGGCAGATGGGATGCATTGCAACACACTGCTTGGTGATCAGCAGACATTCAGTTCGCACATTCTGCTCTCTAAATCTGAAGCAGATGGCTAGATTGATTTCCAACCCTAAAAAAATACCTTTGTTTCAATTTTGTGTGAGGAGGGGGGGCCTTTTGTGGCACTGCTGCTGTGTGGTCTTATATTTTATACCATTTAGTTTGCATTTTTAATCAAGAGCAAAGTGAAACTTCCCTGTGTTTTATCTTCTCCTGGCTCTTGCCCTCGTCTCCAGCTCCTGCAGTACTTTCTCACTCACTTGTTCTGCCTTCGTCACAACAGCTTTCCCGCCCTCTGGTTCGACCACAATGGTCATAAGACAACACATGTCCACCAGCCCTTCCTGACATCGCCGCATCCCCGCGTCGAGCTCACCCCTCCGGGCCGGGTCACGCTTCAGAGACGCCTTCTCCGCCACGGAGAAGCCCAGCAGGTCCGTCAAAACCGCATCCGACAGCTCCACGTCCATGTTACTCGTTCCGTCCGATATTGTTGCGCACACACTCCAAGCATTGTTCTTGCTGGCGAGTTTCCCTAGAAGAGTAACAATGAACGCTTTGACGCAGATCTCTGTGGCGCGGGGGTGTGGCTCAGACGCCAGGTCCTCCAGGAGACACAAGTACGTGAAAGGTGGAGAGGTCAGAGTGAGAACAGGAGCTGTGCTGTCACTCTGTGTATCCTTTTTAGCAGACAGTCTGTTGTGATCCGCACTGTTGGAAGTTGGCTCGTGAGGTGCTGTGTGTCCTGTGGTGGGCCCTGAACTGTCTGCTTTGGTCGTGTTCGCTACGTCTCTTCTCGGTCCCTGTGCTCCAGGATGCACTCCAAAGTTTTCTACCTCTTGAAGAAAGCAGTCCATGTCCTCATCCATAAAATCTGTCTCATCGTCGCTTATGACTTGTGGTTCATGTGACGGCTCTGGTGTGGAAGTTGCGGCTGCTAACTGCCCGTTAGCTCCTTTAGTGCTGCCTAAAAGGTCTCTGTTCTGTGCGACAGATCTGGAGTTGCGAGAATCGGAATGCAGCCCTGACAAATGTGCGGTGCTGTCGAAGCTGCTGGGATTCGTCGATGTTCTGGTGTTACTTTCAGATGTGTTTCTGTGACTGACAGACTGCGCAGTAACATTTGCGGTTTGCCGATAAATCACACTACTGTCCAACTCATCCAGGGGAATATCGTCAAAGTCAGGAAAGTCTTCTTCGGCCATGTTGTGGTCTTGGACCACTGCCTGAACCTCGTGGTCAGAACCCTCCTGGGTCACACCACCTCTGGCACTGTGGGTCAAACCACTTCTGTAAGAAGAGTGGGTAGAGGCTTCACTTCTGTAGGACAACAGACAATAATATTGGAGTTAACAGAGCTTTTAAACCAGCTGGTCTTTTCAAAAGCATTATTGGGTTCGTTTAAATCACCCACCTGGATGACGCTGTGGAGACAACACTCCTGACAGAGGAAGTGATGTCACCCAGGGTCCCATAGCCACTGTCTCCAACAGAATCCACCAGAACCCTTTGCACCGCCTCCTCCTGTGCCTCCAGACTGGCCAACAACTCTGCGTCATCAAGGTCCAGGTCTTCCTCGCCAGGGTTAACTAAACAGAAAACCAAAGGAGACATTAGAGCATGGAAATATTGGTGATTATAGCCATAAAAAATTGATTCACAGGGATCTACCTAAGGGGTGTTTGTGGGGTCAGGAGTGCCACGAGATTTTAAACATCAAATTCAAGGATGTTCATGACACAGCACAAGCTTGTTTACGAGACAAAAAGACACGTCTTTATAATGAGATCTAAAGGGCTCTGCAAGGCTTGCAGAAAACAACCAAAAAGAGGAGGAGGTTCGTTGTGTCAACACTTATTAAGCTGAAAATGCCTTAAATTTGCCATTATGACGCCTAAAACATTGGTTGCACAGTAAATTATACTGTTATTCTGACATTTATGAGAACATTTGCTCTGACTTTGTCCAACCAGAGAATCGTTGAAAATCAGGGATTCCCTCAATTGATTCCCAAGTTTTAAGTAATAATAATTAAAGAAATAAAATTAATGAAAAGAAAAAAAAACAATACACATTTACAGACGTTGCCTTTATTATTTTGGCAACCTGAGAATTATAACACAGAGGAACTGTGATATTGTATGTTATTTTGTATCCAAAATAATAAAGAGGGGTCTGACCTACTACAGTTGGATGTGGACCTTTATAAACACATTAGCTCTGGTCTGTATACCTTGTTGTGGTGCTGTTGGTCCCTCGTTTTCGTCCTCCTGCTGCTGCTGATGCTGCTCCGCCACCTCAGCAAGTCCAAGTGTCCGGCACAGCACCCGGCCCTGTCAGAGAAGTAATGTATAAATTTATGATGCAGTGTATACTGCATACAGTCAGGATTAATGCCCTTTGGTCCATGCTAAAAAACAGTAACAATTTAGCTTTTTAACAGAAAACAAAAACAGTTTACCTGTGTATTCCTGTCCACTAGGTCTTCCACCTCACCACCCAGGACTTTGATATTGGACGGCCCCAACAGCAGCATCCCAAGTCGGCAAACCATTTGTCCATGCAACTGCAGCTTTGCGCCAGGCCTGAGAGAGCCACCAGTGTTTAAGAAAACGTACTTATAATGCAAGTAGGAGAGATTTTATTTCTTTTTACATCATTAACAGCAGACATTGCAATTGTTTTACAGATCAATTCTTTACCTGAGGGCTGTGCTGAGTGCAGGGATGGGCTGATACTCCATAGCCTCCAAGCTCTGGACTCCATCCGTTATCTGAGCAACAGAGAGAGAGCGTAAGTGACATTACCTTACAAAACGAAGTCCAACACTATTGCTGCTCTATTATTTTCTAAATGTAGTTCAATCATACCATTAGTTGTTGTTTTTTTTAGCTGCAACATTTAATTGCCGGCCTTTGGCAAACTACGTCTATACATTTTCAAAATCAATCCCATGACTCTTGAAACTGTGACATGCTGAAAATGGTCGAAGAAATTAATATTTTTTGAATAAATGCTCTCGTTTCTAAGCAACACCGGCCCAGCACTATTCTTGAGAAACCTCAGAGCAGCAACAAGTGTAATGCTGAAGACAGCATCTCATATTACAGCAATTTGATTTTTCATATATTCTCATTGCTTGTTCCTATTGACTCAGAGTAGGTCAGGAAGCGAAGCAGAAATCTTCATTATTCGACCCAACAAAACATAGAATTGTATACAGTATTTTTACACTGTATTTATATTACCGCACACTGTCAAGGGAAGTTCATTCATTATGTCAGTAAGTGCTGTAAGAAAACTGTGATCACAAACCTTTTGATAAAAAATAATAATATACCCTACTGTTCAAAAGTTTGGGGTCACCTATACAATTTGTTTTCCATTAATAGTCACACTTTTATTCATCAAAAGAGTTGCAAAATAAATAGAAAATATAGTCAAGCCATTGACAAGATTAGAAATAATGATTTTTAACCAGCAGAACTGTTTTCAGCTGTGCTAACATCATTGCACAGGGGTTTTCAAGGGTTTTCTAATCATCCAATAGCCTTCTAACACGATTAACAAACACAATGTACCATTAGAACACTGGAGAGATGGTTGCTGGAAATGGGCCTCTATACACCTATGTACATATTCCATTAAAAAACAGATGTTTGCAGCAATAACAATGTATAGAGTGTATTTCTGATTCATTTAATGTTATATTCATTGAGAAAAAACATGCTTTTTCTTCAAAAATAAGGACATTTCTAAGTGAGCCCAAACTTTTGAACGGTGGGGTATATAACAATGTTCCGTCACAACGTTTTTGTCATGAACGCCTCTCACCTGCAACAGTAGCATACGTGTTGGTCTGGCTTCCCAAGGCCTCTGGGTGGTCTGCGTGACTGCCGACACATCATCGTTGCCACAGTCTGTGCCCTTCCATTTCTGGAGCTGACCATAAGCAGGCTGACTGACGTCCAGTAATGAGTCAACCTGAAACAGAGCAGGAAAAAAACAACCACAAATTAACTTAAAAATGGTTCATTCAATTATTACATATGTGACGATGCACTCGAAGTACAAAACCATATTTATACCATTCTGTATTTGAGATGCTAGTTATACAGAAGAGAGGAACACGGAGCTTGTGGCTCCCATCATTGTATGTTCAGAACATTTTAATTAAAGTACTCTGGCTCAGGGTCTCCAGCTGAGTTTTTATATTTTCTGTCTAAAGGAAAACTGGAATCCAGGGGTGCTTTGTAATAACATGGTTTCTGACAGCCCTTCACTCATGTCGTTTCCATGAACTGCTCAACGCCCATAACTTTGCTACAACAGCTTTTTTTAAGTGATCATTTTGTGACTTATTTGTGTTTTTCACAGAAATCACACCAAACGTGAAAACGTGATCTATGACAGTAGTAAAAATATTAAAAGATTTCTAAAAACCAATACTACAAAAACATGCAATTAAATATTATAAAATGATGGCACCATTATGCAAACGCAATACATGTGAACTGTTTTTCCTCTTTCCTCTTGCCTGTGTTTTGGTGAAGGTGTAGATATTGTCCTTCACGGCTGATCACACCTGTGGTGCTTCTTCAATATGCACAAATAAACCCAAAAATAATGATTTTTTTGTTTTCTTTTTAATTAAGCCTGTACCTGAACGCAGAAGGTGCCGCTGAGTTCAGTCTTAAGTGCCTCAGCAAGTCTTTGAGGGAGAACAGGACAATCCAGGTCCCTCAGATCCGTCAGCAGCCACTGGTCCAGAGCCTAAATTTACACAAAACACAATGAAGTACGTGACGTTTTAAGCCATTAGCAATGCTGTCATTCACAGCAAGTTTTCCATTTTCCACCATTACACTCACTCGTTTCTGTAAAGCTCCGGTGTGTAACTGTGTGTATATATATATATATATATATATATATATATATATATATATATATATATATATATATACATACATATACATATATGTATACATACATACATATATATATACACATACACACATATATATATATATATTACAACCATATCTCACAACCTTACTCATGTTTCAGAGAGCCAGGGTTCATTCCTTAACCTAAAGTTCTCTTTAAATGCATGTTACACCCCATTCATATGTGAGAAAAATGGGGATGAATTTGCTTCCATTTCCCTTCAACAGCATAGCCGTTATGCCTTTTGCCTTCCCTCCGCCAGTGTTGATGGTAAAATGCATCACTGTGTCACCACAGACACAAAAGCAAAACAATGCAATACTGAGAAACAGTTGTGCGGAGCTGATGATCGGCTCAATCAAAAAAATATGTGAACTAATTTGACAATGGTTTAAATATAATGGACATTTGTTGATATGGATGTGTCATTCATTACAGCGTGAACAGCTCTAGGTCACACCTCAAAGAAATTATTTAGTAAGCAAGGGATTTTCAGGGCACAATGACTCACTGGAGTGACATGAACATGTTTATGTGCATCAATTTATTCACAACATGTTATATTTAGGCTACACTGTGGCGTACTAAAATGCGTCAATAGACAAACACACCCTACAGGACTTCACCACCAAATGAGCTGACACGAGGCAATTTGAATTCAAGCTGTTTATACAATGCATGGAACATGATGACATACAGTATGACAACCAAGATTAGCAGCTGACAAACAGGGGTGAATGTATCATTCGTCAGTAAAAAAAAATACTGATGATAGAGTTCTTAAAAGCTGATACATTTGTCAATTTTAAGCTAAGAAAGAGGCATAAACCACAGCCTGTGACAGTCAGTGTTACTCTGAAGACTGGTTTGACCTAAAAACAAAATCACCCAAAGAGCTAAATTGACTTTAAAGTGCCTACCTGTTGGTTAATTTGCTGCTGTGACAGATGACCTGGCCCACCTGCCTCTTCTTGTAGCCATTCCACACAGGCTTCCAGCCAGGCATAGGGCACCTGGACATGCCAGGAGGTCTGCAGCCAGGCTTGGGTGGCACAAACCACTGCCTGGATCTGAGGGGCCATCCTCTTTTATCCAGGAACACAACTAGTCTGGTTATTTTTTAATGAGCTGCAACCAAAACTTTTCTGACTCCAGCTATTAAATATTGAATTGCATTTATATCTACAATATTTTAAGATTTACTTATTTACAACTGCAAGAGCAAATAAACCCTTGACAGGTTTTGTGACAGCACAATAATTGTCAGATCTCTCCCAAGAAGTGGTCCAGAAATGCTGCATTTAATTGAATTCAATGCACAGCACAGTGCAATCTTATGAGGGCTTAAGGTGGGACACCGTGCTGAGGGGTCTTCTCTCTGGACCACAGAACCCACTTGACAGCTTAATAGAGAATACACACAGACTTGCTTCTGTTGCTTTCCTGTGGGCATATGAGTAAGGCTAAGCCCCGTGTCACTGCGGAGGGTCACGTCTGGAAACTGTGGAGTACAGAGGGAGAGACTTGGAGATTAGTCCAGGCGAGGCAAAATACAAAAAACGGGTCAAAAAGCTTATATTGAAGTGAGAATTGCTGTAATAACAGTTACCGGTGAAGCACGGAGACAGCCTCTGACATGACTGGACTGAAGAAGCAGGCAGCCAAGGCGCCAAAGTTAGACTAACCCAGAATGACTGTATCCGGATATGACGATATAGATGCGATTTTGAGTTATGAATACTAACATTAATGACTGTACGTGTTCTTACAAAAACACAAAACAACACTTGACGACATCATACCTTACAAACGGGAATAACTCGAATATCCGGCGTAACTGTTACAGATTTAACACAAGTCAAGTAGGCGGAAAGAGATGCCGTTCTGTAGCTTTGAAGACGCCCCACTCTTGTGATTGACACCTGCACTAGCCAATAGTGACTCTCGCTCCTTTGCTTTGTTTCCCGCTCAACCAATCAGCACAGTTCATCGCCACTTGAACATTCCAGGTTCGGTAGAGAGGAAAGTGGAAGAGCAAGGTCTTGCGCCGCAGGTTTGTGTTTTGACGACACTATTCCGACTTTTGTGAGCAACAGTACGTATAATGCAGCAGAGTTACACGTTGGTTACCAAAAATAATCGTGTCTTTTATGGTATTTTGTGACTAAGTGTGTGTTTTTGTACTGTGTTGGCTAATTAGTTGGCCTGGCTAGCTCAACTTGTGCTCAAACGAAATTATGGCAACATGGCGAAATTAGCTCGCTGCTAGCTAACGCGACTAAATCGGTTCGTTGTATGAACCAACCGCATACAGTTTATACTCGCTTCATAAACTTGGTGCGTATTAATGTTTTCAGGTCAAATATTCTATGATGCACCTGGTCTTCATTTGGTGGTGTGATGAATATAAACAGGTTCTAGCGAACGCAGTTACCGCCGAGCTACTTAGCTTTTGGTTAGCTAGCACCTAGCATATTCCGGGTTGAGTTAGCATAATGGTGAATCCGGTTACACGTCGGGGTAATGGTTGGATACGAATGCTTTATACAAGTATGCATTAATAAGCTACACTTGGCAGGAATTTGAGTAGTCGCCGTATTCTTTGTCCATCACAGCTGTGTTATGTAAGAGATGTTACTTCGGTTGAAGCTTCCCGATACCACTGATACCAGCAGTCGTAATGTACTTCCTTTATGCCGACATATTTGAATGTCAGTATAAGAAATTATATAGTAATTGTATCTCCTTTCAGATTATGGTGTGTTTCTATTCATGTTTGATACAAGGGTGCCCAGTTTGTAATTCATTATTTTAGCGAGTATTTTAATGTATGTGTCCCCTCCGTATACACGTAGAACATGGCACAATGTTAGAGACCGTGCGCATGTTACTCGGCTGCCTCAGTTTTTGCATGTTGTGTTTCAGTGTTTTATGCAGCCTCTCCCCTTTCAGGTCGAAGCAGCTGTTTGGTTCTTGCGTGTTTAGTACCGCCTACCAACACGCCCTTGTCCTTGCAATAAATATCGGTGAGTGCCGTTTTTCGACCAGTTTTTATCACCCTTTCAGTTTGGGTCTTTGAGTAACCGAACCTCCAGGACACGGTGTGTATTATCCAATTTATTCTTCTCCTTTCTTACAATGCTGTCAGACTACCAGAGCTCACAGGGGCCAGCTTCGTGCCTGTCTACATCTGCTGTTGCCAGTTCTCTGTGCCGAGGTGCCCTGCCCATCTCTTCTACTCCAAGAAGACCATGGACACAGACATTGAACAGCTCGACGATTCATTTAGCAACAATGAATCTAACGGTATAGCACACTCAAGATTTTTGATAATATTGTCATGTTAACAGGTTGGATGAATTTGTGAAATGTTGTGAATGGGCAGCAGTGGCAGGCTTGCTGTTTCTGATTAGTTACTGTCCTGATTTTAGAGTTATCTAAGATGTATAACATTTTCAATTGTCTGTGCAGCAGTTGAGCCTAATATATATAATTTTTGCAAGCCACTTTTTGTGTCCAGTAAAAGCAATTGTTAGGAGAAAAATACAGGTGCAGATACAAGGTGACTGTGCATGTCAGGAAAGGAAGGTTTAATGTAAACTCGTCACATGAATACAACTGAAACCTTTTGCTCTAGCATACGTTGAAAATGTTACAATGCTCGTTTTGTTATGTGGCAGAAAACAACCTGAAAATGTTATGTAGTTTTTTAGTTTAATATTTTCTTGTGGAAGGCTGTGTGCAGGTTGAAGATTGTGTTTTTTTTATCTCCCCATGTCAGGTAAGCGCCCTGCTGAGGATGCAGATGAGCAGAAATCCTTCAAGCGCTCCAGGAATTCGGAGGAGATGGTTGAACTTCGCATCCTTCTGCAGAGCAAAGTAAATCAGCTTCTCTTTCAAAAAAAAATCTAAATTTTCTTATTTTTTGGGTATTTGTAGTCATTGTGCTTTTTCTGATATTAGTAGTATATTCTCCCGTCTTGTCTGTCTTCAGCGTTTTCAGTTTTTTAAGTATTCTCTTTATCCCCAGAATGCAGGAGCAGTAATTGGAAAGGGTGGAAAAAACATCAAAGCCCTGCGTACAGACGTGAGTACTTACTTATTTACCAGGAGTTTTTATTTTGTTGAGAACATTTATTTTGTTCTTTTACGTTACCCTTCACTCGTTAAGTCCATCAAACCTACCCAGCCTTTACAATATGACAGGTATTGTTTTTATAACAAATCTTTACTCAGTGATAAATGATTAAAAGTTGTTTTGGGTATTTGGCATCTTATGTGTAAACAAGGGATGTGGTTAGCTGATGCCTGTGTTGATATTAGCCTTCTGCTCATGAGATGATCTAAACAGCCCCTTGTGGTTGGTTTCATGATTTTCTTGTCATATGAACATCATGCGATGGCCTCAGCTAATCTTGACCCTCGCGCAAAAGTCCAAATTTATGTCCATTTGTTTCGCGATAATGATAATTTATTGTAGCAGTCCTGTTGTGGCAACACTCATTCTCTTTTTAAGTTAAATTTAATGGCACAATGCAGTGTCTGAGTTCACCCGCAGCAAAAAATAATTTTTGAGAGTTAAGAAAACCTGGCCACCTCTTACTTGATAGTGTGCCACTTTCTCTAGCCCTCCACATTTTGTTCTACCTCCCCCTCCCCCTTTATCATTGTCTCTGGTCTATTCCCCAAGTTTGAACTCTTCATGTTTTTATTATGCCATTACCCATTTCCAATGTCACATTTTCTCCTGTTCTCTCTTTGACAAACTAATCTCTGAGAGAAACAAATTAAAATTCACATTTGAACAGTGTAGAGCCTGTATATTAAAAATGTATTCCTCTTCCCTCTCCCTTGTTTTTTATTTTACTGTTGACTTTTTTGCCCACTTCCTCCTCTGTTGCCCATGTTCTGGATGGCCCCTCCTGCGCCCGCCCACCTGACACCCTGGTTGGCCCTGCCCATAATCGTGCCCTGTCCCTAAATGGGCGCCTTACTTGATTGACATCTGTGCTCGAATGGCCCTGGCCCCTGCCCATGCCACGCCCAGTACAATGCCAGTGTGTCAGTCCCAGACAGCAGTGGGCCTGAGCGGTATGTCCCAAAGCTCCTCCCTCTCACTGCCTGACTACAGGTCAAACAAAAAAGAAGAAATGAATAATAAATAATCATCCTGCCTCTGTCAAGTCATTGTATTTTAACCTACCTGTCCTCAGTGTTGTAGCCTAAAGTCAAAATGTTTAAATGCGTTAATGTCCAAGTCTTCCTGTTGAGCCTGTGAAAATCATCATTTTATATGAGTTCTTAAAGTCGCATCAACGTAGAATCATAGGGAGGTGTTGTCAGGATTTTTCCACTATTTGCCACTGTCTTTTTAAATCTTTGCAGCAATCTATGCATTATATAATTTTTAATGAATTTCTTGGTTGTCTTTTCCCTTTTATCTTTCACATTTTCAACCCCATACCCCTCAGAGTGGATAAACTGGTGTTTTGTTTTGTTTGTTTAGTCTCATAATCCTATTTCTGCTTCTCAAACCATTCATTCCATTCTTTCCTTGTGATGTCCTCATTGTATTGACATACTAGATTGTTGTTCCATTCTGAAACACATAAGGCAAGCAAGGATTCAAGTCTTGTGTGTGTGTTATCTCCTTTTCTCTCTCCTCCTTCATCTGAACTTGTTTTTATCTGCTAGAGCTATTGAAAGTACTGATTATACCCCCCCCCCATCCTCTGCATTTTTTGGGGTTTTATGTTTGTCTGCTCTTCAGTCCCTTCAAAAATCATCAACTCAAGTGGTGGCAAACTTCATTTTTATGGTGTAATCTGCCACTCTTCCTCAGCCGTCTGCCATTCTGCTTCCATGTACAATTGTGCCTAAGTTCTCTTGATCAGTAAATTCATTTTTTTTAATTTCATTACGTCGCTGGGTGGATGCAAACAACAAAACTTTATTTCTAATATTTTTGGCCATATTGTGTTTTAAGTGGGGCCATAAACAAATTACAAAAAAAAGAAATAGTTAATTCGTTCTATCATGTCCAATCATCCAAATTGTGTTTAGAACCTTATTTTTGAGTCTTTGTAGTCAGTGTTTGTAGTGTGCATCCATCAAACAATGCTTTAGATTTGGAAAGTTCTCTTTGGCACGATTGGTGCCAGTTGCTGCCTGGGCTTTTTCAGATGTCGCCTCCCCTGTGTTGCCCCTTCAGTGGTCACCAATAGCAGTTGCTTTTGTTTGGGTTCCTTGTAATTTTCTCTTTCTTTCTCTGAAGAAACATGCTTTCATTGTATTGTTTGGATGCCAGATTTTTTCCAGTTACAGCTTTGATATTTACCATTTTACCTAGAATTTGAACGTAAAGACCTGACTGCAGCAAATGATTTAGATTTGTTAGTCTCAGGCCAGGGTTGACCAAATGGGGTTTCTTTGTTTTATCAATGGCAAAGTGGATGTCATAAATTCTCTGATCTGAATGTTGTTTCCTTCTTCTTGGTATGCCTTGTTGGCACCCACGCCCACCCTTTTTGCGTGGCTCTTCTGTCATTGGTGGGTGAAATATGAAGCATCCTGAGCATCAGTGCCGACATCGAGACAGTTGGAGAAATCCTGCTCAAGATTATCCCAACACTGGAAGAGGTGCGAACATAGTTATTTCTTTTTTTTTTCAGTAGCATTAAGCTATGTCTTTGTCTTTGTTCAAAGCCTGTGCTAATTACATTTTTTAGATTATTATTTTCCAGTGAAATAAAATGTAGTAGAATTAACATGTTAATTACCCCCTCAGTACCAGCAGTACAATGGTATGGATTTTGACTGTGAGCTGCGCCTGCTGATCCACCAGAGCCTTGCTGGCTCAATCATCGGGGTGAAGGGAGCCAAGATCAAGGAGCTCCGGGAGGTATGTGGATACAAGGAAACTGGGTCTTATTTGCAATTGAATTTGTGTGAAAGCACTGTACAGACAGAATTGTAAGTAATGTTCAGAGCCTGTTCTCACATAGCACTGCAAGTCGCCCTATACAGGAAATAATTTTTTCCTGGCTGCCTTTTAAGTGTAGTCTTCTATTGAATTGTTATTCTCCTGGGTCAAATTGTGATTTGTTGTACGCTAGGCTTATTTAATTTCTACAGTGCTATCAGTTGATTTAGCCTTTCACATTTTCTGTACCTGCATATGTGACTTTTTCTAGAACACAAAAACCAGCATCAAGCTGTTCCAGGAGTGCTGTCCTCAGTCGACAGACCGCGTTGTGCTGGTTGGTGGTAAAACTGAAAGAGTGGTGGAGTGCATCAAGACTATGCTGGAGCTCATCGCTGAAGTAAGAGTCTTTCATGGTGTTGGGGAGGCCTTTTTGTGAATATGCTAGACTTACAAGTCGTGTAGAAATATCTTGATGACTGAATATAAATATATAATTTTAAGCATTGCGCATATGTCAAAATAGTTAATGCCCCTTGAGATTTTTTAAATATGCAGGAATAACCTTGTTGCTAGTAACTGCACATTTAGTTCTTTGCACATTCATGTGCTTATAAATAATGTAAAACCCCTAAGAGCAAATATATTCTCTCCTTTTTCAGGCTCCCATTAAGGGCCGTGCACAACCCTACGACCCCAACTTCTACGACGAAACGTATGAATATGGCGGATTCACCATGATGTTTGAAGAGAGGGGGAGTGGCCGTAGACTTATGGGAGGGTTCCCCATGCGTGGTGGAAGGTCCAGTGGTGGAGACCATGGGTTCGACAGAATGTCCTCTAGCAGAGGGGTACGTGGACCCATGCCACCTTCTCGCCGGGATTACGAAGAAATGAGCCCCCGTCGCGGTCCTCCACCCCACCCAAGTCGAGTCAGCAGGGGGAGTAGCCGTGGACGCAATATGTCCATGGGACACCCACACAGAGGAGGGTAAGAGACGGAAGACGTGCTAGGCTTCTCTGTTGCTCTGCTTTTTATCTCATGCATAAACATTACTCCTGTCATAAATCATTAATGTAGTTTGTCAAATTACAATGAGAATATTGCAAATGTTATTTGTTTTACTGAATACTTGTGCTAAATTACTGCAAGTTCCTGCTTATCTTTTTGAAGTTGACTTCTACTACTTCGGTTAACCTATTGAGTTTAAAGTGTACAAAGCTGTACATATGCAAAGCTTTATGCCTCTTCAGTTGCATATTTTCATTTTCAGTGAGATTCTTAACATATTGTAATACATTTTTACATGTCTAGTGAGCATAATAATGAGTACAATTTTAGTCCAATATGTAACTATGCAGCACCCTCCTAGAAATGATTTGTTTTCATGGTTATCATTCCATTAATTGTATGTGCTCATCATTGTATGTCTGGGTGTGTCTCTTTCCCATTTCCATCTTGCCCACAGAGATGATCGTTACTATGACTCGTACCGTGGCTCAGATGAAAGGTCAACGTAAGTTTCTGTCCCAAACCTGTTTTAACCTACCTAACTTATCTTAACAGGGATACTTTGACATTACGATATGCTATTTACTATTACTTGTCACAGTACAAGTCCTCTATGATAAATTATTGGTACCTAAATTGTGCTTCCTCTGAGCAAGCATTTTTAACCCTTGGTTCTTTGACTGAAATCAATAATTTACTAGTGTGATCAGTGTGTGCAAGTTATATATGTTGAGGTATCCCTACATATCCTAGATTTCCATTCAGCACTACTTTACCTTTGCAGTTTTTCATATGTGGCTGGTTATTCACTCCTCCTTATAGCTCATGTTAGACTTCCTTACAACCTTCCCTCCTATCACATCCCTAACCTGTGATACTAATTACTGCTTTGCAGATATCTGTTCGCAAATGCACTCAACTTATTTGGAGTGTGGTGTTCATAACTACAATAATGTTTTATGGCGTTCTCTTTCCTGTTTTGATAACCCACCCAGATCTGCTTTTCACTCTTACTGTTTTCCAGTTTAGGTCGTGCTAATCAGTTATCTTGGACTCACTTTTGCGGTCAAAGGTCACTGACCTGACAAAACGCATTTTTGTCCATAAGTCAAAAATCCACGTGCTGTAATTAGGAGATGATCAAATATAAAATGAGCCAAACATATTTTGTATATGTTATTTAGTGCCATAATTTAAGAACGGAATGAAAATATTTTCTACCACCATAAGAGTAGCACCTGCTTGTTGCCCTTTGAATGAAGGAAGAAATAGATGCATGACCCGTCTTGTGTTCTCAACTATTTTACTAGGCGTTTAAAAATAATTTCTTAAGAATGAATCTGTGCATGTCACAAAATCATAATGTATAACCCAGCCGTAGTTTGCTGTCCACATGCATAGTGGGAAAAAAAGGAAATCAGACTATATTAGGCCTGATGTCTGGCAAAATATGTACATTTGTATATATTCTCAATTAGTATGCGTAGTACATCATTGTTACAAGTGATATGACATCAACATTTGTCTATAATTCCTTTAGGAACAATAAGAATACCAAGTAAACCACAAGATATTTCCTAAGCTAATTCCATCTTGTGAACTCAGTTTTGAGGGGGGAGAAGCAGCCGTCCTTGGCTCTGATCATCATCACCACCACCTGTCACTCCTCTCACCATAACACTGTCAGAGCTGTTCCTGTTACTGTGTGGGAAGATGGCTGAGAGGAAATGTGTTTATACTGTAATCTTGCTCAGCATGTGTGTGCAGTTTGACCTAGACCAGAAAATTTCTTTGGAACATTGCCAAGCATTTTTTTTGTCTCTAAACAAAATTGTGTTTCTCTCCATCCCCACCCACATCTTTCTTTCTCTCCATCGCTGCCTCTCAACCATCTACTGTCCTGTGTGGCTGTTTCGTCACCAGTGACAGAAGAAGCAGACCGGATCGCTATAGCGATAGCATGGTTAGTGACCCTTTGCTGAGTACATGCACCTTTTTGGTACTAGCTTCTTTTTGAACAGCAGCAGGTTAGCACAGGGTTTTGTTCTAGCTCTATGTAATATGCTCTGATTGGGTTTTTTTTTGTCGATATGATAATGGTAGTTTATTGAAAATACAAACATGATTGTCATTCATGTATGTGCACATCGTGCACTCTCATCTGAGGCCAGGCTATACATCCAAGCCAGGCTTGGCATGGCATAAGCCATCCCACCAAATGACCATAATCACCACAGCCGGAGACACCCCATAATAATCAGCTATAATTGCCCTCTTACTGTGTACTTTTCATGGTCAGCCTGTGTTTCCTGCAAAGACTGGGAGGATGTTGGGGGTGGGGGTAGCCATAGTTGGTTGCTAGGCAATAATAACGCTTTGTTGACAGACTGGAAGGTCTCGCTCTACCTCGCACTCTCTCTCCCTCTCTGAGAGCTGGCAGGATACTGCCTGTTGTTGCTCGGCAACAGCTTTTTGAATTGCCTGTTGCCCTGGTGACAGCAGCAGCTGAATAGCAGGTGAAAATGGGGGCTGACGGAGATGCAAGTAGAGACGGGAAAGGGGGATGGAGGAGGTGGAGTCTAGCTTATGGATGAAAACTGGGTGGCTTTTAGTTTTGTCTACTCCATGGATAAGGCTGGTGCATGATCTATACCTTCACACTTCCAACCCACCATCCATTCGTCTCGGATCTGTAGGAAAATGAAAGGAATCGGCCCCACTGAACGTAACATGTCTGTATTTCTGTTTTTTTACAGAGTGGAGGAGGATATGGTATGTGTTCAACCTTACCTTTTTATGGACTTAATAAAGATGGTACTTCAGTGTTGTTTCTGTGGCTTAAAGAATAGGCAGAGTGCCAACCCTCAGTCATCCTGCAGTGTCAACGATTTTGCTAGGATGTGATGTTTATGGATACAATTATCTTGAATTAACTTGTCAGTTTTGTCTGTTGCTTCTTCTATGCTAGATAACAATTCCTCCTGGGATAACTACCATTCAGGTAAGTTTTGACACATGATCTGAATGATCAAAAATGGCAATGTGGGCAGCAAAGAATTTATTTTTCATGCTCCACTTGTAGTTTTTCTGTCTTCCACTGCTCATCTGTATTTGTCTTCTCCTTTTCTTCCTCGGCATCAGCAGGACGTAGCTCCTATAGTGACATGGGAGGGCCTGTCATCACCACACAAGTGACGATCCCCAAAGATGTGAGTAAATGACAGCAACCTTGATTGTGATCTTTAGTTTTGAATGCTTAAAGTTAAGTATTACATACCAGGTGTGCAGACCTATGTTACCTTCTATATTAGTTTTACCATGTACACACACTGTAACAGAGTTATTGTAGTCTTTAACTTACCTCTTTTCTCGGAAGATACACAGATATTTAAAGCTAATCTTAATTCTACTTGAAAGCAATGCCAAATTAGCTGACACTTTAGCTAATGGGCAAACTGAGGGCAGGAGATGTAAATATAGACACTGAGTATTACTGATATTATGTTTCAACAGCAAAATATGTGCAGATCTAAAAGGATGGGGTGACTAAGTTTTTCCAAGATGACCATAGAAAGATTATCCTTAAGCCATTTGCAAATGCTTACACACCTCAGTGATGCAAGATACTCACTTGACCTGTTATGAGACTCGGTCCACACCGTGCACTAATCAACCACCCAAACAGACCTGACCTGCAGAACATGAGCTCTCTGCTTCTTTTCATACGCCTAGGACTCTACACATGTATGATGCATCCTCCAGGTCTTAACAATGAATGTTTACAGTATAGCATCCAATCTGTGCAAATCTATTCTTTTTATGGGCTCCAAACCTGAACCAAATTATGAATCCCAATCTGTATCCAGATAAACTCCAAATTGTATAATATCTTCTTTTGGTCATTATCAACTTCACCAGAAAATGTCTTTAAAGTCGGTCTATTACTTTTTGTGTCTGTCGTTTCTCCCATCTATCGTTCTACACGCGTGTATGTTTGGGTTGTGTTTACCCACAGTACTCTGCCTTGTAGTCCACTTCCTGCATTTGGTTCACTTGAAGAAAACGCAGACCTACGTTTCTGCGCATCAGAGTATGGTTGTGCAGTCACACCTCCCCAAATGAAGACTTTTCAAGCAAATGAACTAGGTTTCGATTAAGAAGGGCTGGTGTGACTGCACCCTTAAACTCAAGCAGCCTCCACTCCAGCTCATGAAGCCTTTTTGCAACTTTTGGAAAAGTGTAAATCTTTGACGATGTCTTACATTTCACATTACACTTTCGGATATGTAACCACAAGGCATGAAAAAGCATTTGACCAGTGGGATCATCTTCAGCTTTGTCTCATTCTCTCCTTCACCAACAGCTGGCTGGGTCTATTATTGGTAAGGGAGGTCAGCGGATCAAACAGATCCGCCACGAGTCCGGCGCCTCCATCAAAATCGATGAGCCTCTGGAAGGTTCCGAGGACCGAATCATCACCATTTCTGGCACGCAGGATCAGATCCAGAATGCCCAGTACCTTCTACAGAACAGGCATGTTCACTCACAGACTCCTAGAAATTCTTGATTCATTTTTGTAGTTGTAGCTGAACAATTGTTTTACTTTGTCATATGAAAGCCTATAAGAACCCCTGTGGGCCTACAACTTGGCCTGAGTTTATGTCAGAGTTTCAAAATGTGCATGCTTTCTTAAAATGTTTTCTTTTAACTGACTATTTCACGGGCATTGATAGAATAAGTAGACTTAAAGATTGTCTAATGTGTCTTTAGACCACATCCTCATACAACTTAACTCATCTGTTAGGTTAAACTTTCTGCTGCCTGCTGATTTTTCTCTAAACTAACCCCTTCCTTTCTTCCCCATGCAACTTGAAACTTGTTCCTTGAAACCTTCCTCTTACATGAAATGGTTATGATGGGGTAGACAAACAGTGTATAGTTCTTGTATAACACTTAAAAGGACAAAACAATTGGCACTTCTCAACTGAATATGACGAACACAAAAGTCTACTTTCCATCTAAACCATTTCACTGTCAAGCAGGGAGTGGATTGATTCTTCCCCTGGCTGCTGCTGTGTGGAAGACTAGTGATTTTGTTGTTTTTAGTTAGATCAACCGACAACAAATCACAGTCTGCCAAATAGCATAGGCTCCTCCTCTTCTGTCTCCCTTGGCAACCAGTAAGCACGTATAATATACACTTTGCTAAAACATCTGTTGACCTGCCGTCGCTGTCTCATCACTAGTGTAGTGTTGCCATGGTAACTAACACCTGCCTCCCTCTTTGCTTCTCTCCTCCCCCCGTCAGTGTTCTGCTCCTGCTTGGGCAAAAGGGCTAACCACACCCCACTCTCTCCCTCCTCCCTCTTCTTCCTCTTCATCATCCTTGTTTGCCTTCAACCACTTATGTCACCCTTCTTCTCTGCCCATCTTCACGTGATGTTTATATCACTGTCGCCTCCTCATTTTTCCTCCCACAGCTTTGAATTTACTCCATCATTGACTTGTGAATTGCAATTGTCCCTCTTGTTTTTATTTATTTCTTGCTCTTTGTATTTCAGTGTGAAGCAGTACTCTGGTCATATGCTGTAAATCCAGGAGACTCAGATTGAAGCAGACCCAGATTGCCCCTTACCCCTAAACTATCTGCCCCCGTCTGTCACATCAGACTATTATTCTGGTTCATGGATGTCATTTGTTTTGTGTTTTTTTTTTTAGTTTAATATTATTTTTGTAATTTTTTTTTTCCTGACGAAATGTCCCAACATTCCTGTGCGTATAAAATGTAGGTGTTCTGCATTTTTAGTAGCCCATTAGTTTGTCAGATCCTTTTTTTTATATATAAACTCACATCTGTCAAAATATTCTTAATCTCTTGATAGACAAAAATAAGCAACCTTTATTTTTCGATGGTCTTGTTTTTTATGACGTCTTATGTGTTTGTGTCTCTGGTTCCAGTCTGTCCTGTGGGTGAGTGAGTATGTCGGCACGTTTGGGTTTGTCTGTTTTTATATAG
Organism: Microchirus variegatus; assembly: GCF_963457635.1. Classification (NCBI taxonomy): domain Eukaryota; kingdom Metazoa; phylum Chordata; class Actinopteri; order Pleuronectiformes; family Soleidae; genus Microchirus; species Microchirus variegatus. The sequence goes on along the minus strand of NC_139819.1, from coordinate 9,245,108 downwards.
GCCCCTGTACACACAGTTGTACCATATTACCACTCTGTGCAACTTTCAGAATGTAAACTACATTTGTTTTCGCATTGACCGATTAATAGTTTTTTTTCTTCTTCTTCTTTCTGACGAGATGTGTAAATTTTACCCTTATGAATGGATTATGGGATGTTTAATTTGAGATACTTGTACACAACAGTTACAGGACAGTGACGCATTTCTTTTTTAAAATATTCATAGTTGTGTGTGATTTAAAATATTCTAATTGGTTGAGACTTCTTCACAAGTGGACAGGAGTAGCTCGGAATGATTAATATACAAATGATACGGAACTCAACTCTTTTGTCCCCCCCTTCAAATTCCCTGTGCTCTGTGCTTGTTTGCGCTCCATGCTGTAGACTTCACTCTCTGAAATTGTAAAATGAATAAAGATGCCACTTTTTACTGAAACACGGTTGAGTTTTTTGCAGTTGGATCAGTTTTCTCTGGGATAAATTTTGATGTGATCGTCTTGGCTGGCACTTTTTTTTAACCTGCACATAAGAGACATGGAAGCATTTGGGCTAACAAACTTACTTTCCAGAAACATGAAATCACTAACAAACTGATGTCCTGTTTTGATATGATTACTTTTAATTAAATATTTACTCATTTCAAAACAAACATGAAAAGCATCTTCCAAACAGAGTAGAGATCTATAGATGCTAGCCGTTTGACACCTTTGCATACTCTGTTGAAGGGATTTATTTGCCCAGGGACTACAGATGAAATTTAGCTAGTAGCTAATTCTGGTAAGGCTGAGAGCCTTGCATTGTCCCTGTTAAATAAACAAATCAATACATTTAATTATAAATGTAAATGTAATCCATGTTTTTCTTTTCCCTGTTGCAACTGCAACATATGCCCAAACTATAATCAATTTTGTCATCAGTTAACATCAAATCCAGCATTTACTTCCATGTATATGGATGGAATCATAAATACATTCTGCTTTAATAACTTAGCTTAGATTTTATATTCGAAACGGATGTGTCCTTTCCTGGCGTCTTGTGATTGGTTCATCGCTCTGTGACGCAGACGCAGGAGGCTCTGATTGGTCCAAAGCTTGGAACCAGGTAGCGGAAGCTCGACGCGGCACGAGCTTTTCAACAGCACCGCCTTTCATTGGTAAGTTAAGTGTGGAAAAAGTCATATTAAATGAAACATTGCGTAACTTAAATTGTGCTTTTTAAAAAATGAACGTGACAGCGTTGCTGGTGCACACTGCGGAAACGGAGGGTTGACTGTCAGTGTGGCGACGTATAGCTCTTTCACTTTGTTTGATAATCCAATCTAATCGAGCAACTCACGGGATTCTGTCAAATAACGGTGATTTTGTATTCATGTACGTAGCGTTATGTATGTAACGTGAATCACGTGGCCACTGAGAATGTATCACGTGCGTCCGTGACCTGTTGTTACACGGACAGTGGAAGAAGACCTTCACTCACAATCACAAGGCTTCCACTCTGGGGACCGTCAACAAATTTCTGTTCATATCGTGTATCGCGATTTTTAAAAATAATTTCCTCACAGGCGATTTATCAGGATAATCGAGAATGAGGAAAGCCCTTCATTTTTTTTTTTGTCGTAGTGAAGTGCCACAAGAAAATTGATTTACTGTATAACATTATTTTTTTTTATTTTTTGTTTGTTTAAAACTGTATTCTATTTGCGTTAACGTGGAGGTTTTCACACCGTCCCTTGCTCACACTTCATTCTGTCTTTTCATTTTGAATTATCTAATGATGCAGAGGATGACCTTTAAAATGCCACTTCCCCAGTGCTGTATGTAAGATGTCGCTGTTCCATCACGGAAAGGGCACCAGCCCATACGTACAAATATAATCGACTTATATGCATGTCTTCATTTGATAACAAATGAAAGGATTAGCACCGTGAGATGCACCCTCTTTTTTTTCCATGGGAGTCCTCAAACACAGAGCATCCAAACAAGATGAAAACGGTACTTAGAAATATATATGAATGTCAAGAATGATGAAATAAATAATATAAACACAAAATCATATGCAAGAACCACAGGTAGATTTAAGGTCAACAAACATAATTCTTAAACCTGCTCATTTCAATACAGGCCTAGAGATTTATTTTGAAGCTTGTTTTTACTGTGTAATAATCCTAATTATTATGATTGTAGTTTTACAACAAGAATTACTGTACTATACTGCCTACAACGCACTCCTCACTTCACGCTGTCTTGTAATTTTAAATTATCCAATGATGCAGAAGACAATCTTTAACATGCCATTTCCCCAGCGCTGTACTGTATGTAAGATTGCTGTTCCAGTGTGGAAACGGCTCCAATAATCACATGCCTCCCTCTTCACCCGCCCATACTGTACAGAACAAGTCTAATCTTAGTTTATTTTTGCAATGATCAATGTGCATACATGTAATATTCTGAGCGCTGCTTTAGAACGTGTGTGTTCGTTTCGTCACACAGTCTCATGGAATCACCGCTGCTTCCCAGAGAGTCCGGCCGGTTCATCGCGGAGCGGAGTCGGGATGTGTTTGTGGACGAGGACGGAGTGCAGAAGGTGGCAGAGATGCTGTACTCTCTGCAACACAGCGACGTGCTCACTGCCAGTGGCTGGAAAAAGGCAAATCCACTGGCCCCGACACCCACTTCTGACGAGGGGAGTATGGCCACAGCTGGCACCACCCAGAGAAAATACCATTTCACATAATACTTAAGTAGTCATCAAGAGGATTTTTATTTGTGGGTTCTTTGACTTGTTCTGTATCAATAGTTAATTGTGGCTTAAACAATAAGTCAAGTTAATGCCTGCCAATTAGCTATTAAAGTGTACTATCACTGGGTTTCACAATGCTGGCACAACAAACAGTAAACTCATTAATGATTAATTAATAAAACCCGTAATTGCAGTTGCAATAAAATGGCATTTTATTAGTGTTTATGTGAAAGTGACAGAAAAAATGTCAAATAAAGTAATTGCACAATGATTTATGGAATGAATTAGCTTTTATTGGGTATCCTCAAAATGAAACCTAGGCATCAATGTGGAAAACACTTTCTGTCTTTTAGCCGCGTGTCCCAAAGCACATTAGTCAAAATGGTGAATATCGTTTGGTTTGTTGCTCTAAACTGTGCAGGCTTTGAACTGGGTGTTTGTGGTCGACACCATGAACTTCTGCTTTTGGCCGGAGAAAGAAACCCAGCAGTGTGAGGTGACGTACAAAGGGACCACTTACACGGGTTACATGACGCTGTGCGCTGCCATCACCAGGGCCATGGAAGAAGGTGAGAACGCAAGAAAAACAAAATAGGTGACGCGTTGACACCAGAATTGAACATGTTTACTGGGTCACACAGCAGAATGTCGGCTGTGTTAACCCCCTGAACACACAATTTAATACTTATCCCTGTAAAGCCCAAACCATTAAATAATTGACAGAAAATTCCAATTCTTTGAAACTGGAGCGTTTATTGGTCCTTCTGAACAAACAAACACATTTTTTTTCAAATATCAATTTCCATGTAGGGGTTTTAATTTGTATCATATTTGATACAGTGGGTCACAATGCTCAAAGATTTTTTTTTCTTGAGCAAAAAATACACAAACCAATCCAACAAATCAAACAAACACATTGCAGCAATGGAATTGGCAGGATGGAAGTCTGGAAGACATAACATTTCAGTTATTTTTCAGTTCACAACCTTTTTATTTTGAGTGATGGTAGGCTTGAAAACAGATGTTCAGACAAAGATGCACTCTGCATTTCTCACAGTACACATGGGCGAAGTGGCCTTAATCTTAATCTAATCCCATAATTTTATACATCGGATTTGTCAAGGAAAATATTGTGTGGGAGGCTCAAAATGTATCACATATGATACGTGTGGCGTTATAGGGTTAAAATAGACTCTTCTGAAAGGAAGTCAGAATGAGTATTCGAGATACTTCTAAGACAGGTGTCAAACTCAAGGCCCGGGGGCCAGATGTGGCCCGCCACGTCATTTTATGTGGCCCGCAAATGATTAATTGGTCTTAAAAATCTGTGTTAAAATAGGTCTATGCTGCTTTAAGGCGTGCGTTGGCCGTAAACTACATTTCCCACAATGCATGGCGATTGTGTTACCCGCAAAGTGACGGCACCGCCACGAGATCACAGTGTATTTCACAGTCACAGTCATTGTATACGCATCATGCGATGAGTGAAATTGAATAAGTAATAAATACAGAAAGTTATTTAGCAATATGTTACAGAGTAGTTACCTTTAGTGTACATTATATTTGGTATAATGTAACTATATTTAGTTACATTTATTCTGTATGACCGTTACATCTGGCCCTTTGAGGGTCACCATTATGCTGATGTGGCCCTCAGTGAAAATGAGTTTGACACCCCTGTTCTAAGAGATGCTTTTATTTTATAATAGCCCATTGTATTTGTCTGGATAACACAGACTTGTCTATGTCTACATCTGCTGTCATGATTTCAAAACACTTTCCACACATAGCGCTGGAGTATTTTTAATTAAATTGTAGGTTAATTTGGCGCGCACCAATAGCAGACTGGAGTCAGATGTGTAGGAGGTGATGCTGTTACTTACATTTTTCCTCAAATCAACACAGAAAATTAACCCGACTCTTGATGAATAAACAGAAAACCTAGATTTATGAGGAAAGTGTAGGGCCAGGCTCTGACAGTCAGACATGACGCCTCTCTGCCTTCTTCATAGATTGATGTCTATTCATGCCCCTATAGATACATTTAAAGATTTCCTTTTTCTCTCCGCTGTTGTCCATTATTGTATATGTGCCCTTTACATGATCACCGACTGCTAGGAAATTGCTTGTAGTGCTCTGTATGTGCCTGCATGTGCATCATTTATAATAAGCATGAATGACTGCAGAAATGAATCAATTATGTCTACAGTGTCTCAATATGGGGTAGATGTGGCCTTTAAAAAAAAAAGAAGAGGAAAAATAAAGAGTTTCTTGGAAAAAGCATACGTTTCTTTGTCGGAGTAAATTATGTTTATTGAATCTCAAATTGGCTACATTGTTATAACTGGCTATAACCACAATTTAGTAGCATCAGGGGTCTTATTCCTCTCCTCCGTCTAAATAAATAAGTTTTGTGACTTGCGCTCCGTCCACAGGTTTACCCATCACTGATCCAAAGTACTTCTCGAAGATGAGCGTGGAGGAGTTGGGACACGTCCTTCGGTCTGACAATGAAACGCCCATGCCGATGCTGCAGGACCGTCACAAGGTTCTGGCATTATCGTGTATTAATAATGTTCTTCTACAGCGCTGTAGTCGCTGCCACTTAAAACACAATCTGTTTCACAAACCACAAATCTAAGGTTTTAAGGTGGACAATGGAAAAGCAATTTGGGGCATTCAAGGCCATGCAAAATGTAGAATAAATAAATAAATAAAAGCAATTAAGGTGATTATAATGGGTCAGAATAAAGTATATTTACGGTAAAAAAAGGTCAGTTCAGAAATGCACTAAAAGGAACTCAGCCATCATTCAGTTGATTATATTCTACGACTACAGTAACCTTCTCTCTCGTCTCTTTCGCTGATCAGTGTTGCATACTTGCACAGCAAATTTCCCTTTTTCCACTCCGTTGCCATATGTTATCTGAATCTGCCTAACAAGGTGCTGACAGAAGGCGGCCTCGTGTTGCTGGAACACGGCGGAAGTTTCCGCAGCTTCATCAGTCGAGCTGGGAACGACGCCCGGAAGATGGTGGAGCTCGTCGTGGAGAAGATCCCCTCCTACAGGGATGAAGCCACCTATGAGGTTAGAGTTAGAATTAGTCTATTATTGTCCAGATTTGCAGATGCATCACTGCTTGTTTCATGTAGATGTGGAGGAAAATGATTGAAAAGTGAATAATAATGTCACGTAAATAATAAGTAGCTGCAAGGACTAGAGGTGACTGTGTTTGCATGTACAGTGAATGCACTGTCAATAAATAGAAGTGCATTTAAAGAAGCTGTGATGTTAGAGTTCCATCTCCTGGCCAAAGACGGTATAGCAGTATTTTCTAACGCTCACTTTATACTTTTAGGGGAAGAGAATCTCACTCTACAAGCGAGCCCAGATCCTGGTGGCAGATTTCTGGGGTGTCATGGAGGCCAGAGGAGAAGGAGACATCATTAACATGGACTGGCTCACCATGTTTGCAGACTACAGGGTCCCACAGGCCCTCGCGTACCTTGGGGTACTTCGATACTCTGACACGCTGATGCAGATGCTGAAGAACGGTGAGCAGAGTAGTGCATGCACATAAAGACCCGCATCGTGAATCGACGTGCACATGTTTGATGTGTGTGTTTCTTTCAGGTGAGCCGCTGTGTTCGGGGGACAGGAGAGAGGTGGAGATCCGAGGTTGTTCCATTTGGTCTGTGGAGCTGATCAGAGACCGACTGTGCGAGCTGGTGCAGGAGAGAGACGGACAGACGTGTGACATCAACTCTGCCGTCATAGACTTCTACCTGTGGCCTTATGCCAAGCAGCATCACAAAGAGATGGCGCACATTCCCATACATCACACTCGCTGTATTTACTACTGATGAATAAAATAAAAATAAGGGGTAGAGCTTCTCTGTGTTTTGTGTTTTTTTTTACAGCTTTTAGATAAAACATCCTGCAGCAGACTGGAGAGAAACTGTTAAAATTATTTACTCAGCCTCTATTTTTTCTGCGACAGTGATCATACACTCAGTTTGAACGCATACTGAACTGTGAATGTTCAATATTTCTTTACAGTGTTTTTTTTTTTTACTGCAAGTCATATTTCTGCATCACAATGTCTACAGCGCAACACCTCAGGTCCTTCATTCACTTCAAGACTACAAGTATTATTGATTTATTTAACACATATATGGCCAGGAACAGGATTAAAATTGGATTTAAGCTCCACAATTTTCAAAGAAATGTTAGTGTTATACATTTTAATGAATAAAGTTAAATATTCAAAAAAAAAATTTAATGCAATTTAGCCATCAACTTTTTTTTTTTTTTTCACTTTTAGGTGAAAATATTCAAATAAATCTTATATCTTTATAGGTCCTTTTTTTGAAAAATATATTTATTTTCAACTTAGTACCTATTAATCTTTTAATTTATTCGGTGCTGTTTTCATTACAAACTTTATTGATAACAAATATACAGAACAACAGATGTGTACTCCTTGTATATAGTTACAGTAATGAATGACTGGAAAATATTATAAACTAATAGTAAAAAAAAAATTCAGTAAAAGAATAAACAAGAGAAGTGAACAGAAATAACAAACCAACAAAAAAATACAATGTATTTTGTGTTTCCTCCACACGACGGCGCTGTTGCTTTGATGTTCCACTTCCGCCCTCGAGTCACCGGCCTATGATTGGCCTCTCCTGAGACACCCAGCCCAGCCTCGACGGCGGTTTCCCCGGCAACCGAAGAGCAACAACACACCGGAGAGTTTGTCATTGGATACTTTTGACAATAATGTACACACACGAGGACAACAACAGGTGTTTTGTGGCCGTAAACTGTCGCTTTTTTTTTTTAACGCAAACAAGTTAACGTTTCACCTGTCTACGTGGTGCTGAGACACCAGAGAACTTCAGCGGGATGGGCGAGGTTTTTGTCCGGGTGGCGGTCCGCATCCGCCCGCTGCTCCCCAAAGAGAAGCTCCACAAACACCAGGAGTGTGTGCAGTTGGTGCCGGGCTCCTCGCAGGTGATGTTCGGCTCAGACAGACTCTTCTCCTTCGACCACGGGTTCGGACCGACAGTTGGCCAGGATGAAGTGTACACGTCCTGCGTCCAGCCGTTGGTGCAGTACCTTGTCACCGGCTACAATGCTACCATTTTCTGCTACGGACAAACCGGTTCAGGGAAAACGTACACACTGGAAGGAGGGAGCGTTGGTAAGAGCTTGAGCCACGAAAATATCCATAAAAATGGAAATATACTCAAGTTAAAGGTTGAGTTACTCAGTTACTATGTTAGAAGCATGTGTAGAACATAAATAAAGTACTTTAGCATTATAAAACAGCACACACACTATGATTTCAGGTTGTCACTAGCATGTGGAGTTCCACAGGGCTCATGTCTGGGCCCCATCCTCGTCTTACTGTATTTGCCAGTTCTTGTAGTATTTTAATAAATCAGTTAATCTGCATCTCTCAGCACCTTTACGCTGACAACTGACAACTATTTATATTTGTATAATAGATCAAATGTAAATGAAAATAATTGTTGCTAGCAGCCTTAAATTTCAATAAATCTACTAGTAAAGACACAGGCAAGAAAATTTGAACATAAAAACAGATAATTGTAGGCTTCATTATCACGTTTGTTGTATATTTATGTATTTTACTCTTAATTGCACTCTGTGTGGTAGAAAATGTATCTTTTTTTGCCGTTAGCCCATTGTTATTTGTGCCGTTTGTGATACATATTTTACTCTGGTCATGATCTTCCTCAGATGAAGATGGAGGAATTATTGACCGCGTGGCCCAGGATTTGTTCTTGTCACTGGAGGAGAAGAAGAAGAAGAGCAGTGACGTTTTGGAGGCCACAGTGTCGGTGTCCTGTATGGAGCTGTACAGAGAGGAGCTGCGTGACCTGCTGGAGCAGCCAAACGTGAACAAAGTCTTTCATATTAGAGAGGACGATAAGGGCAACACAGGTAACAAAAAGGTTTTTTGTTTTTTTTAAGAATTCTGTGTAAAAGTTGCATAAAGTCGGCTGGATGTGCTGTAGACAAGTAAATCAAAACAAAGCTCAAAGGCCAGCACACTGTGGTTTTAAGTGTTTCAAGCACACTATTAGGCAAGGTGAGTGTATTAATATTGTATTTCACATTTCAACAACAAGTCATTTCAAAGTGTTTTACAATAAAAAGACAGAAGAATACAGCAGCATTAAAGATGTAAAACGCACAATAAAACACTATAAAAACATATAAATAGAGAGGTTAAAGAAAGAGAGATTAAAAGAAACTAAAAGTCGCAGTTACAGCTGAGGTGCAGCACTGGTGATAATTACAACAAGTAGGTTTTCAGGCTCGATTTAAAGGAATGAATTGATTTAGCAGACATGCACTCTTCTGGGTGTTTGTTCCTGATATCTGGGGCATAAAAACTAAAGGCGACTTCTCAATGTATTGTCCTGGTTCTGGGGACACAGAGCAAACCTGACCCATATGACCTCAGAGGTCTGGTTGGGTCATAGTGAGCCAGGTCCTAAATGTATTATGGGCCTGAACCAAAAAGGCCCCAACTAGTATTTTCTGACAGAATTAGGAAAGTAATTATTGTGATAAAACAAGATCAGACACTGATAATGATGTTGTGTTCCTGTGTATTTTCAGTGGTGATGGGTGCCAGAGAAATGGTCGTGACGTCAGCAGAAGAGCTTCTCTGCGTTCTGCAGACGGGCAGAACTCTGCGCCACGTCGCCAGCACGGGGATGAACGAGCGCTCCAGCCGCTCTCACACTATCATCACCCTTAAGGTCGCCCAATGTTTCCACAGCGACAACTCCTCCTTAAAGTCTGTCCGCTCCTCCAAACTCTGCCTGGTCGACCTCGCGGGCTCAGAGCGTGCCGGGAAAACTGGCAACACTGGGGTGAGGTTCCAAGAGTCCGTCCGCATCAACACTGGCCTGCTCGCACTCAGTAAAGTGATCGGCGCCCTGTCTGAGCAGGGTCGCACAGGGCAGAGCCAACACATCCCGTACCGTGATGCCAAGATCACCCGGCTCCTCCGCGATGCACTGGGAGGCACTGCACATACGCTGATGGTGGTCTGCGTCAGCCCCTCTCACCACAGTGCAGACGAGACTCTGGGCGCTCTGCAGTTTGCCTCCAAGGCCCGACACATTCGCAACAGTCCCAGGGCGACGTGCACTGAGGTGAAATCGTGCAGCGTCGCTCGGTTAGCAGAGCTCGAGTTCGAAGTGCAGACGCTGAGAGAGCTGCTGAAAGAGAAAGAGGTGGAGATGCAAAGGGAGAGAGAAGGTGGAAGAGGACTAGAGGAGGAGAGCTTCAGACTCTACAAACTCTTATCACAGGAAGCCGCAGCTCTGCTCGCTGATATTTCCCCTTCTCTGAGTAATTCTTTCAGGCAGCGGCTGCAGGAGTGGCAGGAGAGACTGGCAGTCGTCAATAACACACATCAGATCGACAGCAAGGATGATTCACAGAGGGATGGAGACCGGCCTGACCATGTTACAGTATTAAAGCTGAGAGAAGAGCTCAATAAATGCCAGGTAATGACTCAGATTATGGAGAAAAATATGTCAGACTACTCTAAAAGTTTGCAAATGAGATTACAAATTAAGAGCTTGTTCATAAACCAAGAAGAAATACAAGTTACTGTCAGAAAATGTTGATTGGAGTTTATCAAATGTGGAAATGACGATGTTCTCAAACTTTTTTTTTAGTTTTAATTTTAAGTTCTTTGTCATATGGAGCAAAGAAAGCCAGAAGATATTAACTTTTAATAAATCTCATTATAATAAAAAAAAAGGAGAGAGATTTTCCTCTCTTCATCACACCGTCACAACTCAGGGAGCCTAAGATGAGAATATGTAGGAGAAAAGCAGAAGATGCTTTAGATTCCGGAAGAGAGAAAAACATGAAAATTAGAGAATTATATAAAGTTTAATTGTATGAAAAATAATTTTCTACAACTATTAGGAGGTGCTCAACCGACAGGAGCAGCTTCTGGAGCAGAACGATGCAGAACTGAGACAGCGAAATAAAGATGCTGAGAAACATCTTCAAGAGAGCAAATTCAACCTCGAAGCCTTAGAACAGGAAAAGAAGCGTAATCGTTTGCAGGTGAGGAGAACAACTTTGAAAACATCTCCATTCACTTTTAGTTTAAATTTGTGTCTGTGCCGACATCTGCGTGACCGTTTTCCAGACTGAACAACTGGTGGAGCTGCAGATTCTGAACGATCGTCTGCGCAAAGACATCACGACTTCACATAGCGCAACATCTGAGGTCACGGTGGAAGCAGACGCTTCTGAGATGACGAGAAAGAGGCCCCACAGTGTCCCTCTGATCGGACACAACAGTGGAGACCAGCAGCCCAGGAAGGTACGCAACTGTTTTTATTCTGCTGTGTGTTTATACAGACACACTTGCTTATTTCCAGTAATTGAAAAAGTTGATTTCTATAGCACATTTCACAGATGGTTAAAAACAGACACAAGAACACAGATTCAAATCCATAAAAAAACATTGTCTAACTAAATGTCTGCTTGAATGAAGGAGTCTTTAGCTGGTTTTTTAAAACAATCAACATAATTTAAGCAACGTAAAAACTGAGGCTAACGCGTTCCATAATTCCAAGGAAACTTGTCCATGAAAGTTTCTAACAGGAAGGACCAGGATTTTAAAATGTACTCTAAAATGAACGGGTAACCAGTGAAGTGATGCTAAACCTGCCGTGATGTGATCTCTCTTGCTAAACTACCCTGGAGACAGTCAAGCTCTCTCTTATTAAAACAAATAAAAAGAGCCTGTTCAAGTCTAAACGTGTAGAAATAAAAGCATTGACAATCATTTCAAGTTCGGCCTACAGTGTTTACTACGTACGCTTGTTGCTCACGGCTGTGTATTTCTGTCCAAATACAGATTCACACCAGTCCACCTACATATTCCCTTGAGAGAGTGATGGCGGCCTTTAAGGTGCGGAGGAAGCGCCTTCTGGCCGAGCTCGATGAAAAGGACGAGGTGATCTGTCCGTTCATAAGACAACAGCCCGAGAGCAAAGCCAGGGTTCAAGGGGCGAACACGGAGGGAGACGGAGACCGTGTGAGCAACATGGCGTTTAAGTGAGTTTGTGGAATATGAAGCTATTTTTCCTGCCAATTACACCTATATACAAAAAAAAACAGACATTGATATAAATCTTATCTCAATTTATGAAACACAGCTTACTCATCAATCTGGACTTTCAGTTAATTAACCACAGAAAATCTTGCAGCAGGTTAACCATTGTTGTTGGGCAATAGCGCCCTTTATCCCTCATAAAATCGTAAAATATCACTGCCTTGTTGTGAGCTTGTGCTTATTTATGTGACTAATTGAATATTGTGATTTTTACTTCAGCCGCTCTTTAACCCAAACATGGACCGCCTCGCAGAAGAACAGGAATCCATCGGTACAATCTCTGGGACTAAAAGGTATAGTTGTACGATATTTCTAGAGAATTTGATTTATATTTCCATTTTATAATATTATGAATGACTGTTTATTTCACAGAGACTGAGGGGAACCTTGCCAGACTACGGCCCAGTGTCACTCAGAGAATAATCCAAGATCTGTCAGTAAACATTCATATGAAGGAGGAGCTCATCACAGATCTGGACAAAACTGGTCTGTTCATATAATGATTCATCAAGAGAGTCTTTCTTTACAGACAGTTATGTTTAAATCACTTGACTAAATCTCTAATATATTTGTGTAAAGCAGCTGTGTGGACAAATAAAGTGTTTTTTTTAATTAAATCTGCTGTACTTGTGTCTTCACAGACAAGACGTTCCAGGCGGTGGACAGACACGCTAAGACCAGTGGAGATGACCGAGATAACCCTGGGTTATTGGGAGAACTTTTCATGCAGAACCAGAAGATCCGGACAGATCTGTATCGCAGCCTTCAACACATGAGGCTGGAGAGAGACCAGCTTCAGTTCAGCCTCGGACACCGAAGACCGAACACTGACCACGAAGCTCTCAGCCAAAGTGAGGTTAGTTGTACAGATTTTTTTTTTTAAAAGAACAGACCCCAAGATATTACTCTAAATGTCTGACTTCACGACTCCTCTTCCTCACTGTAGGTGTATGAGAGCAGCTGGTTGGAGCAGCAGGAGGAGCAGGTGCTCCAGAGGAAAGCAGAGCTGCTGGATCTGCAGGAGGAGCTGAGGAGCAGAGAGGAGGTGGTGCTGCGCAGAGAGGCCTGTCTGCAAGAGAAAAGCAAACTGGAGGTCAAGATATTACGATCCAGTCAGGTCAGTGTCTGTCTGTGTGTCGTGTGCTGTTACAGGGTAGATCGTCTCTGTCGTGTTTACGTCTTTTTAATGGCATACTCTTTAGGCTCTGAGTCACAACCTGCTGCGAGTGTCAATGCAGTTGAAGTCCGTGGAGGAGCATCTGCAGAGCAGCAGCACTGGAGGAGTCACCACAGAGGAGCTGGAGAAGGAGAGAGACATGCTTAAAAAGAAGAAGGACACTCTGGACGCACAGCTGAAGGAAAACAGAGTACTTACAGCTGAGGTCTGAGAGAAAGAAACCACACGTTATGTGTTATAATAAGACTGACATGTGATTTTGCTGAATTAAAACTAAATTAAGTCCATCTTTGTTTCAGGAGGAATATCACCTGCTCCAGCTGGAGGAAGCTATTGAGGCTCTCGACGGAGCTCTGGAGTTTAAAAACCAGTTTATCGAGGACAAACAGAACAAGCTGTTGATCACCGAACCTTCTCGAGTCTGTGATGTCATCAGGAAGCTGAAGGAGCTCTCACCACCGGAGGCTTCAGAGCTACTCGTCAAATATTTCAACAAGGTAAGGAAAAATACACACTCACACATGAGTATTGGTACGGAGCCCCAGGCCTGACATTAAAGGCGCCATATCTAAGAATGTGGCCAACAATGGTTACTAAACTCACATTCAAAATACAGAGGTCTTTTAGGTTTTGTTTTCGCCGCCATTGTAGCTCAGACGTAACTGGTAACGAGTGGTTGCTTGGCAGCTGAGACTCTACTGACTGCAATGATTGGTAGACGGCGGTAGGTGGCGCCACATGATTTGCGGTCTGCAAAAGATTTTTTTTTTTATGCGAATATTTTGCCTCTACTGTTGTTGTTGGTGAGTTCAGTATGTTATATGAATAATATTCCTGAGTCTTTGTGACATATTAGGAGGATTTTATGACCAGTTGCTTTAGATTTATTACATAATGCACCTTTAAATAATAATTTGTGGGTTTTGTATCATTCCCATCAACAACTTTGTCAGCTGGGTAAGCAACTGGAGGGCACCCTTGCTTGAAACTGTGACACAAATATGTCTTGCATGTGTTTCAACAACATTTCTTTTAAATGTTTAAATAACTTTATTTTAGTGTCTTAAAGGGGGGTGCAACTCCATTTGCCTACCCAGCTGTCCAAGGGAACGATACTAAATCTGAAATCAGTATTTTGTGACCACAGTTTAGTATTTCGTGGCCACAAATTAGTTTTTTTCTTATTATATATTCTTATTCATCCAGGCCAAATTTCTCCAAATTTCAGATTGAATGTAGATTCTTTTAAGAAATCTTGTAGTTTTCTTGGCCATTCCATCTCTTTATATTGCCAATTTGCATGTAAAATTCCACATATGCCTGGTATCCGCACTTTGTGTTCTTCATTTATTAAAACTGTGTCCTACTGTGCACTGATGAAATCCTGTTTACTTTTTTTTTTCTCCAGCTGGAGATTTATGTCCCTCCTTTTCTCCTCTTCTGTTATTCCTTCCTTGGGTTTGAGTCAAAGATATGTCAGAAATGTAGCAGAGATATTTTCTCTTCTTATTCTATTGCTCCCTGTGTCATTATAAACTTAATCAACATCTCGGCAGATGTTCTTGTACCTTATTTAAATATTGCAACCTGACATACAACCTCCTGTTGAGCCCTGTCCTTGCTTTTCCTTTCTCCGTATGGGAACAATATCTTTTGTAATTATACTGTGTTATAAAATATATCAACCTCTGCAGGTTGTTTGTCTTCGTGAGAAAGAGCACTATTCACGTTTGCATAGTGAAGAGCTGGAGCTTCGAGTTGGGGAGCTAGAGGCAGCGTTGGGGGACATGGAGACCACCATGCAGCACCTGGCCCTGGACGCTGACCGCAGGTTCATAAATCAGTGCAAGGATTATCAGAGAAACATTGAGCTACTGTCGCTAAAACTTCAAGGTAGGTGGCAATATCAGGTCAGCCTGGACAAAAAAAACCCATTAAAAATCATGTCTCCCCCTTTTTCTATTGCTCTGTGAAGCATGTATCTATGTGGCTGAATAGTGCTGTATAAATAAACCTACCTTGCAAAAATGGTTTTCATGAATAATGTAGCCGTTTTTTTCCTGTGTGTCCTTATGTGTGTTTAGAAGAGAGTTCAGGGCAGCAACAGCAGGCCGCCCCAGAAAGACTGCAGCATCTGGAGAAAGAACTGTTTTTCTACAAAAGCTACAGTCGGCAGCTCAAACAGAATCTCAAAGCACTTGGCAGTGGCGCCCAGCAGCCTGACGATCAGCTCTCACATGAACAGGAGCACAGACAAACACACAGTAGGCAGAAACAGCAGGCAAACCCAAACATCAACAGTGAACAGGTACACACACAGAAACATGTTGCAACAACACACACAAAGATATTTACGAAGCAAACAGACCACATGATACAGAATGATTCTCCTGTCAAGAGATGTGTACAACAAACCTCATGTCCCTCCTTCGCCTCTGACCTTCAAACACACAACACGCCCGAGTACGACCTGATTCAAACACGCACACAGTCCCAGGGTGGGAATGTAAGAACGACTGGTGAAGGTGGGCACAGTTTTGAGATGACACCGGTCCGTTTGTGCCGCAGAAAGCTGAGACAGATCTCTGCGACTGACCTGCGGGTCTCTGGTTCTTCTGCAGGGAGGCACAAGTCTGATGTGCACAAAAGTACAGAATCAATATTAGAGGACTCCTTAGAGCTGCCGAGAAAACCGGACAATCCTACCTTCTGATTATTTTCATTTTATAATATGAGATTCTTACATTTTCACCAATTTCATCCACTGATCCATCCACTCCTTTTACATACACTATTAGTTAAAAAGACACTACATCTTAGAGAAAACATGGTAATGTTTGCCAATCAACTATAGAGCTCTTCCATGTGAGGAAAAACAAAGTTTTGCACTTAAAGTGGCCAGTAGGTTTTATGCTCATGTTTCTATGCACTTGTTTGTTTTGAATTGTCTTTTTTTACACTTTGTGTGCACTACGTTCAGTGTGTGTGTTGATTGATGTTTAAATTATTTTACACAGACCAAGTTTATTAAAATTCCTAAATGCAAAGCAGAAAATTAAATTGAGGTTTGTCGCAGAACTCTTCGAGTACCCTAATCTATCTATCTATCTATCTATCTATCTATCTATCTATCTATCTATCTATCTATCTATCTATCTATCTATCTATCTATCTATCTATCTATCTATCTATCTATCTATCTATCTAAAGAAGTCTGGTATAATATACTATAATAGAACAGTGTTTATACCAAGTACCACCTGAGAAAATACTGAGCCCTTGACGTAACACCACCAGATTTATTCCCAAAAATCCTCAGCTCCACTCCGATCACATATATTTTGTATACAGTAGAACAGTATTTCTGATTTTCCTCCAGGTACCACCAGAGGACACTCATGTACCACTGGTGGTACACACACCGCAGTTTAAGAACCATGGTACTAGAAGATTGCTTAATTAAGAGTAAGAAAACTTAAAGTATTGCTAAGTGCAAATGGAATCACACTTAAATACTATTGCATGGACAAGCCATTTTGCTCTGAAAATGTATGTAATACATTTTATATTTTAGTATATATTTGCTGTACTATCTGGTTATATCTTAATAATGACAAATGCACACACGCCGTCGGTAACGTGACTGAATGGCGGTACCGGTTCTGATTGGATCTGGCAACACAAATATAATAACGACTTTCCCAGCCTTTTCGCCTTTTTGTCCCCTCCGGGCTGCTGTACTTAGCCAGACAATAGTTTGGTAGCAAAGCAGCCACAGTGCACAGTCCCGTCACTAACAGGTGAACGTCTTCTCTACCAACTTTTACGTGAGTATTGCATTTTCAGCACAAAACAGCGAGTGTACCAGGAACTAAATGTTAACGTGAATATACGTCTGTGTTGTTGACTGTCATTCACCTCTACTTTTGTACTTGTTGTGAAGCTAACAAAACGGCTCAGCGTTTTTATAGCAAGCTAGGTTAACTTGAATGGTTGCACTGCTAGCTAGCTGACTTTTAAAAATGGTCTAATGTATCTATCGGCACCGTGTCGACACGGTGTTGTTTGGAATAAGTGTGTTGAATGAAGTGTGGGAATGTGTTTTAATAAAAAAGACCTGACCACCAGGAGCTAGCTCGGTGTTTTTCGACTGGCCTCTCGCCGCCCTGACTGAATTGTTTTTAATATTCTTCATTATCAGTTTCCACTCCGCAATGGCATCATCTGCTATGATCACCGTCCCCACCACTGCCTCCCGCTTCGCCCTGCTACAGATAGACTCGGATTCGGACTCGGATACGTCCGAGCCGGGGAAGAGCAGCACTAAAAGCGCACGGGAGTCCTCCGGGAAGACCCGGCAGAGGAAGGCAGGGACAGCCGGGGCGAAATCGACTCCGGGCAACGACAAGAAGAAGGAGAAGAAAAAGAAGAAGAAGGAACAGCAGCAGAGTGAAGCAAATGAGGTGAATGAAGACTGAAGCATGTCATCATGCTCAGATTCATACATATACATATTACATGATCATATACATGACAGCCGTTCTGTGACATGAACGACTGTTATGTTATTTTTCCTGAAATGAAACTGCGTGGTGTTCAGTCTGAGACACTGTGATCAGTTTCGTTTCAGCTTTTACAGGAGGCTGGATTTATTTGGTGTTTCTGAGATTAGAGAAAGCTATTGGACAACACAAACCTCTGCCAAGGCGGACACTTTAGCCATGTTCACACACTCAACTTTCTCTCAGGGTTAGAATTTGATTTATATGATTCTGAAACTGGATCTGTGTCTGGATCACTACCTCATTCTAATAATGTCTTCCCTGGGCCCCGACCTACATTACAAAAAAAAAAAAAACATTAAATGTTCTTCACTTTTTTAATTTTGTTCACAAACAGACCGGAAAAAAGATTGTGTCAAGTAATTTGTGACAAATGAATTATGAGCATCTGTCTGCACTCACCTGGTGCACAGAAAACTGTAATCTCAAAATGTTTACTATTTTGAAAAAACCTTGGGATTGAACAACCAACTGCAAAGACAGAACAGATCTCTTACATTTAATTTAGTAACAGCTTATCGTAGAGCAGTAATGTCATATTAGGTCAGTGTTGGGATTAACCATATCTTTCTGTTTAGTTGCGTAACCTGGCCTTCAAGAAGATTCCTCAGAAGTCTTGTGTCCCACCTCCCTCTATGACACTGTCGGGAATAGCAAGTGAACTTCTCAGCCCTTCATCGGAAGACCCGAGTGTACCTGCAGGAGGGTGGCAGCAATGGAAGCAGAGGGATGAGCAGGTAAGAGGCAACCACCATTCTAATAACAAAAATGTCAGCAAGTTAAAAGTACCATTTAGAAAACTGTTCCCTTCCTCCTTTTGTGTGATGTTATTTACTAGAAACTTGTAGGAAGGTATCACTTTTTATAAGCTGTAGAAAAGGGCAAATTTATCATTTTTTTCTCTTCTTCCCCCTTTCAGATGACCAGTGAATTATATGAGGCAGATTTGGAAAAGGCCTTGATTTTAAGTAAATTGGAGTTTGAACAGAAAAAGGTACAAAGCTATATATATATATATATATAGCTTACATGTGCTCTCCCATTTAAGCTGAAAGTCAGCATAGCTCTCCATATAACCTTATAATCACTGTTTGATGAAAAATATGCAAACATACTTTTCTCTATATATGCTTTAATTCCCAGAGCAACACAAACGCGTCCTCGCCAAAATCACGGGGAGGAAAAGAGGGGGGAGGGAAGAAGGACAAAAAGAAGAATCAGCAGGCCAAAGAAAAAAAGACCGTTTCTCTGCAGGACTTCCAGGCTGAAGGCAGTTTAGGTAAGAGAAACGTACTCTGTACTTTCAAATGCCAAAAGAGTTAGGATCTCATCATATGACTGAAAAATGTCTGTTTGAATAATACGTCTATGTTTTTTTTATCTTTCCAGAACAGTCATGTAAGAAACAAGAAAAAGAGGTGAGCAAAAACAAACACAATCTAGATATACAGTAACAATTTTATTTTGGGGTGAATATTGTGTGTCATGTGGCGCACTACACTGCAGTTGGAAAAACTGATCACATTCTTACCCAGGATCCTAAAGCACCAAACACAGCGCTAGGAACTGGTCAGGACGAGAAGTTTTTTAATGAACTGGAAAACGACATCAGTCGGATTATCCAGCAAGAAAAAAGACGTGAGCAGTACACGACCAGCCAGGGACAAGAAGTAAACACGTCCACAGAACATGAACCGGTGAGTAGACGACAAAATACTTGTCTGTGTGAAATTTACCTCAGGTTTTGACATGAACACATATTTTTTAATGTGACGTCCCCTAAGTGAACTTTGATTTTTCCTTTCTCGGGTGTGAGAAGTATAACATTCTCCTGATTTGCTCTGTTTTATTCCTGTTAGGACCCAAGAGCAGAG
The DNA here is from genome assembly GCF_963457635.1 of Microchirus variegatus. Taxonomy (NCBI): domain Eukaryota; kingdom Metazoa; phylum Chordata; class Actinopteri; order Pleuronectiformes; family Soleidae; genus Microchirus; species Microchirus variegatus. The sequence continues at coordinate 9,225,566 of NC_139819.1, read as the reverse complement.
CAGCTGAAATATGATCTCGAGAAGAAAGACAAGGAAATAGTAGAGCTAAAGAAGACAATATCACAGTGGGAGGTCAGTATTCATATCCATGTACTTTTATTTCTATAATTCCTCTGGAATGTTGGAATATCACCAATTTTGAAAGTTTTAGAGTTGGTTCTCTTTAGTCAGATATTATGCTCTTCCCTGGCTGGTTCATGTTATGTTGTTTCTTTCTTGATATATGCTTATGTTCTAAAATGTGAAAATCCCACACAGGCACACCCCCTTGTGGAACGCTGCTGCAGTGTCATGGCTCAGCGTTGTAAAAATGCCTTGACATGTTTAATCATTCTTCTTAAACCACAGCTATGGCATGTTGTGCATTTCTGTTTTAGTTTAATCCACAACATCTTTTAAAAGGTAATATTACTATTAACCCTATAACGCCAAACGTATCATATATGATGCATGAGTTTTTGAGCCCTCCGCATGAGCAGTGTGACAATTTTTTCCCTCAAAAACCTGATGTATAAAATTATGGGAAACCCGACAGAGATGCAAGCACTGCGTAGGCCACTTTTCCCATGTGTACTGTGAGAAATGCAAGAGTGCATCTTTGTCTGAACAACTGTTTTCAACCCTACCACAACTCAAAATAAAAAGGTTTTGAACCGCAAAAAGAGTCAAAATAACTGAAATGGTAGGTCTTCCAGACTTCCACCCTGCCAGTTCCATTGATGCATTGTTTTTGTTGGATTTGTTTGTGTATTATTTGTTCAAGAAAACTGTTACCTGTTGTATCAGTTATGATATAAATATACAAATATGAAAACTCCTATATGGAAGTTGATATTTGAAGATTTTTTTGTTTGTTTGTTTTTCAGTCAATTATTTAATGGTTTGGGCTTTACAGGGTTAAAAAAAATGTTTTCTTTTCTTTCTACCTCAGGTGAAATACAGAGAGGTGAAAGCTAGAAATTCCCAGCTGCTTAAGATGCTCCAACAGGGAGAGAGTGAGTTGAATTCTCTTAATGTTCTTGTTTATTCTTTCTCAATAAATGATACTAATGTTTTTTCTCTGTCCCTTAGTGAAAGACAAAGCAGAAATCCTTTTACAGGTAGAAGAGCTACTAAATATAAAAGAAGAACTGTCATCACAGGTGTGTTCTAGTAAAATAAACATTATGAGTATTAAATGAAGCTGCTTCACAAAGTTGTACCTTTTTTAAGTGTATTTATTATACTTTTTTTGTAGGTAACATTACTGCACGCTGCCCTTGAACAAGAGCGATCTAAAATCAAAGGTCTGCAATCAGAACAACCGAGACATCAGGTGAGAAAACAGATACTCATGCTCTCATTTCTCGTGCTGACGAGTGGAAACTGCAGATGATCCATTGCAGGGGTGGAAAAAATGTCAAAACCAAAAAAGATATCAAAATAATATATTAGTGCAGGCAGTTGGACTGAATTCTGCATTTCTGTCATTTTTTATTTTACCTTTTATTAATTAGATCAAATTTGAAAATGCTCCAGTAACACATTTCTTATTTAATAGTGATGTACTTTCTCTGCTCCTCTGATTGACAGGGAAACAGAAAAGGGAGAAAGGGCTCAGAAATGGATGTATGAAGGCTTCTGAAGGAAAAGACCTGGATAGCAAAAGTTGAACAAGCAGACATGCATATGAAGAAAACAACTGCTCATCAGGTTTCTTTTTCCCTCTCTTTCTTTTATAGCTTGAATTCTGTGTCGGCATAAAATGCATGTCCCCCTACACACACAAGAAATGGCTACGTTTGAAGGTTTTGTTGAAATGTTGGCTTGGTACTCGGTGCTGCCACCTGTAGGCACATGAGTGCCATTGCATATCTGTTGAAGGCTGATTGTTAGCCCGACTGGTTCTTTTTGTTTTAATGCCAACAGGTTTTACTTAGTTTGCCTTTGTTTTTTTTCACTGTTAAGTAAATAAAATGCTTTTCCGGTGAACAAAATTATTTCAGTTTTTCTTCTATATATTGTCGACTTTTTAGGTAAATGTGATGTCTTAAATTCTGTGTGTATAGAACAATGTAAAACACAGACAATGAATAGTTTTAATAATGGTGATACTAAACAATTTATAGAGCACTGAAAAATTAGTTTACAAAGTAAAGAATTAAAATATATGAAGTGTGTGTATATATGCATATGGATATATGTATGAGTGTATATATGCATATATGTATGTGTATGTGTGTGTGTGTGTATATATATATGTATACATATACGTGTGTGTGTATATACACAATTATATAATATAATAATATAATATATATATAATATATTCATATAATAATATACAATTTATTTTGTGATTTAAAAAAAAAAAAATGAAGAAAATCTGGGCCACTGTCTCTTTAAATAACCCCTGGTTCATAATCAAATATGTGGTATAATAAAAGCTCCTTGCAGATAATAGCATTAATAATTATATAATAAATACATCTGTATGCACTGTAATGAGGCTAAAATATCACATTGCTTAAACCGAAAGCTTTTAGTGGTGTGGTATCTGGCCTGCATCTCAGACCTGGTCAGAGCTGGCACACATCCATATACAACTTTCTGCCGAGTCATCGGACACACTGGCTCCTCCACCCAGAGACAGAGTGCAGCCAGCTCCCCGTGTCTGCTCGTCTTCACCGTCAGCCTCTACAGGACTGAGATGTCAGACGCTGGGACGGATGAACTGTGGGCATCAGGGGAATGTCAGGAGACCAAAATGATCCGTGTTTCTGTCAAGAGTCTAACGGAGAGCAACGACTTCACTGTCCGCTGTGACTGCACTGTCAGACAGGTAGGTCAGGAGTCTAAAGATGCTGTATTTGACAGGTTTGTGCGTACAAATGGTTTGGTTTGTTAATCCAGACTAAACCATATCAGGCATACTATCAGTTGGTTGCCACTGTCATCTTTTTTTTTGGGGGCTAACAAAATGCCTTTGTGTTTTTATTGTATATGTGTATTAGCTGAAGTGGAGCCTATCAGATCGTCTTGGGGTCCCAGCAGAGCAGCTGCTGCTGATCAACTCTGGTCGAGTTCTCAGAGAGTCGGAGATCCTGAGTCACCTTAAGAGACAGAGTGAATCAGTCAGACTCTGCATGATCCAAAGGTAAACAACAACACATTTTCTCATAATGTAGTTATGTAGCTAACGATAAAAACACAATTTTTATTAGGCGTGTGGCTAAATATATATTTTAATTTTTAAATGCTGTAGAAAGCCATCTGAGACAGAAATATTAGCTGTGAATCTAATGGAATCTGATCTCTTCTGGAATGGAAGAACTCCTTAGTTGTTTAGAAGAACACTGAGGGTCACTATAACGGTTTTTGTGTTATTGAAATACACTATAAAAAGATGACCTTGAACAAAGCGGAACTATAAGCACTCAAATCTCCGCCAATGCCACTCAGTTTCTCATTCTCCTATCTTGTAAGGTGAGCAGAGCAAGTGTTAAAAGAAATTCCTGAATCTGGATCAGTCCTATCACCTTCACATTCTTATTTCTTCACTAGGCCAAAACCTAAATTTTGCTGCTCATAAGCAGATGGATGGACACGGCCACTTTTAGTTGTACACTCACAAATGCAGGAACAGTATGAAAGTAATTCATTCAGTATACAAACATACTTCATTTGTGTGTTTTTGTCAAATGTAGACGGCATTCTCAGATTTAGTTTATTTTTCTCAGGCCTCAGAGTTCGTCTGCTGGTGTAACCTCAGAGACGGTCCAATCAGAGGTCACGGATGTTCTTGAGCCTGAAACCCTCCCACCATCTCCCACCTCTCCCTTCTGTCTGGGTAAGAAAGCATTGAAGCAGAAACTCCAATCGTGTCCTACTTATGTATATGTATATTCACAAGTGTTTAGTGTGTCTTCTTTACCCTGTACTTTGATCTGATCTTGATCCCACAGTGGAAGGTTTGGACAGTCTTGGCCTAGCTAACAGTGGGCCCTGCCTCTTCACTGCGCTCCAGTGCCAGATGGAGGAGCAGCTTTTGGACGACCCTGAGATGATGCGCCGTGTTGTGGGCAGCCCACTCGTGCAGAGCGCGCTCTCCACCTCCAGCGCCCAAATAACCAGGCAGCTCATTCTGTCTAATCCCCAAATGCAGCAGCTCCTCCAGACAAACCCAGAGGTGGGAGACATGCTTAGCGACACAGACATCATCCAACAGGTGGGTGTAGTTTGGGATTCAACAAGCAAGTTACTACTACTCCGGATCCCCTTTTTGTCCTCTAATTTCTTAAATCCATTATGTCCATTATCTTCGATCTTAATTTCGTCTCAAGGTCCAGGAGCTCCTCAGGAACCCTGACATGATAGAGGAGGTGATGCGTAATGAAGACAGGACGTTGGCAAGCTGCAAGATGCAGCCACAGCAGGACACTCGTGAAACCGTCACTGGTGGTGACTCTGATGATCTTCAGGAAACTGAAGCGAAAATACAGGGACGTCATCCGAAACGATCACAGGTACAACACTGAAAATAATGTCTTATCTAAAGACACTGTAGTTCACGTTCAAGCAGTAACATGGCTTCTAGTCCTTTGTTGAAAAGTCATCATAATGTTTCCATCTAAATTATCCTAATTATATTGAACTCATTTTGCGTGATTTAACCTTTTGTTTAAAATCCAGACAGGATTACCCCAGGTGGCCACTCTCTCATCTGGAAATCCACAAACACTCAAAGCAGAGAGGGACCAGAGACCGGCCTCTGAGTCCAGTCACTGCACAGACCCTCTCAGAGAAATGACACCTGATCCAAACCCACAGAGCAACATCTCTACAGGCAAGGCTAACGTTTTAATCGGCAAAACAGTTCTCCTTGTTTCTCATCACTTTCTTCTTCCTCCTGCCTCAGGAATGCAGTCCCTGCTGGACGAGATCACAGCCAGTCCAGGTCTGATGGAGAGCCTCCTCTCTGGGCCGTATGTTGGCAGCCTTCTGAACTGCCTCAGCCAGAATCCTGACCTGGCTTCACAGGTGACCCGTACGACACAGAACATTCAGATCCCACAGCCCAACGTCTCTCATTTGATTTATTTGTTTTATTGGCTGTTGCACAGATGCTGCTGAGCCACCCTTTGTTCTCAGGGAATCCTCAGCTGCAGCAGCAGATGAGACAGCAGCTCCCTATCTTCCTCCAGCAAGTTTGTGCTTTCTTCACCGCTTGACTTTTGCACATGAAACACACACACTACTGCATAGACTCTATTGCTCATAATTGTCAATTATTGTGTAGATGCAGAGTCCGGAGCTACTGTCAGCCATGTTGAACCCTAAAGCCATGGAGGCTCTGCTACAGATCCAGCAAGGACTGCAGACACTGGCTGCAGAAGCTCCCGCCTTCATCCCCGCGTGAGTAAAACCGATAAAGAAGTTTACTTCATGGGTAAAATGTATTTTTTAATTACTCTATAAAATCTAAACTGTATATCTTCTTACAGGGCTGGACTCGGCGCCAAAGTCGGCGTTGTTCCTGATCTCACATCTAATTCTGTCCTCGACAGCCAATCAGGAAATTGTTCTCAGGTTGCCACGGAGACAGAGCAGCAGCAGCAATTTGTACATCAGATGCTACAGGCCCTGACCAACACCAATAATGGAGTATGTCAGTCTTTCCTTATAACATTTATCAGTAAATGGTTTGAACTGCTCTTGAATTTGAAATATCACCAAATATTATGTGCAAATATCCACTTAAACTGTGTTACACTGTAGGAATGCATATTATCAGCTTATTAGAAAAAGTTAGATTTTCCTTATACAAACCCACAGAGGCCACTGCATTTACATGTTCCTCCTTCTAAAGTCTAATTGTCTGTTAAGGTTTTTATTTATATAGTTATAACAGAAGTCACTATGGTTCATATATGCTTTTATTCAGTGTGGTCTATTAAGAACATACAGTAAATATGCTGTGGTCACATTTCTTGTTAAAATTCAGATTCTGTGGTTTCTCCTAAAAGACAGATGAGCAAAGACGGTGGAGAAGCAAGATGAGCGGTTTTAAAGCTGCAACTAACAATATCCATTGTTTTCACAATTAATTGAGTAATCGTTTGAAAATATCAGAAAATGTTAAATGTTGATCAGTGTTCACTTTTAGTGATTTCTTTGTTATGAAGAGCAAAGAAATTAGGAAAATATTCACATTTAAGAAGCTAAATCAATCAGAAATGCTTCAAACTGATTAATCAATAATCAAAATAGTTGACGATTAATTTAGTAATCGATAACTAATCGATGAATCGAGTAATTGTTTCAGCTCTGAGCGGTTCGCTCCTTTGCAATCATGTTATAGCTCTCGATCAGTGTTGAATTCTCTCTCCTGTCTTTTCCCCGTCAGCTCTGCCACGAGGAGGCAGAGTTCCAGGAGGAGCTGGAGCACCTGAGCTCATTGGGCTTCAGAGACAGACGGGCAAACCTGCAGGCTCTCATCAGCACCAGGGGAGACCTCACCACTGCTATACAACAGCTGCGCGGTCTCTGACACACACGCATACACGCCAATTTGTGCACATGTTGTCGTTTAGAAGCACTAACATACTAACGGACACATGTCAGCATATTTATATCGCTGTACTCCTTAACCGTCCATACGACTGTACCATCTGTGTGTAGTTTTAAAGGGCTCTATATTCAGTCCTGGCATAAAAGACACCCTTACTTTAGTCTGCACTGCACTTACACGTACACTTACTGATTACTACCTGCATTGAAAGTCCAAGAGTAGTGGATGCTGACCAGATTATAGAGCTTGCTCAGGTTAGTTTGTGTTAGATACATTAATAATGAATCTAACTGACTCATGAAATATATATTGATAAAACATTTTGACGAGGGATTGACCAATTATCGACGCAGATATTCGGCATTTTGGTGCATATCACTATCGGCTTTATTTATTTATTTAATTATTTACTTAATTTATTAATTACTTAATTGATTAATTCATACATTTTCAATTAACTTTATAAGAGATGCTGCTGATCCTGGGAACTCCCTGCACCTTTTAGTTTTTGTTTGAGCTTAAAACAAAGATAAGTGGAAGAAAAAATAACATATCAGTTACATTGACATTTTGGAACGCTTTTGGAAAGTTTACAGTAGAAAATTTAGGGAGATATTCTATTTGCTAGTAAGTTTTTATTTAACTTTTTTAAGACATGCTGCTGAGCCTGGGAGCTTCCTGCACTTTTTGTTTAAAACAAAGATGTCTATTGTCTAAGCTAAAATGCTGTTTAAATTTAAATGTTAAAGTTAAACGTTGGTGTTTGTATTATCCCAGATTTTGACGCCAATATTTTAACTTTTACCGCGAATGGATATCGGCTCCAAATATCGTTCATCGGCCTTCTTGACGACTATTAACCGGTATCGGTATCGGTATCGGCCCTGAAAAAAACATACCGGTCTATCTCTAGACTTGAAGTTGAAACAAAAGAAAGTACAGTTTACACTTTATATGCACTTTGATACAGCTCAGTATCAAATCCACTACACAGACTGTAGCAATTGCACTGACACATTATTCATTTTGCGCCACCTGGACCTTTAAACACTGTATATTCTGACAATATCCACACTCTCAGTCCCTGAACAAGAAGCATCAGATGTTGTTGTGCCGTTTATCTGGCCCGACTTGCTGCATACACGTAGAATGTGTCTCCAAAGTTGCACTTTATTCATAGAAACTAGGACTTTCAAGGCTAATCCACTCGACACTCAGGAGATAATGAATATAAATTCAGGTTATCAGTTATTTAGTTATAATAACACATTACTTAAAAACATCATGTGTCTGTTTAGTGACCAGTAATGCCTGATTTTCTTGAATTTAGCTTCTCTCCATACAAAGGAGTCCTTATTTGCTATTGAGCAGGATGTTGTAATCAGTCTCACTGACTTGTAAATGTGATGTTATGAGTAAAAAGTGCTGGGTGTTGCTCTGTAATTTTTCTTAGTTTTTTTTTGGAGTCCGTCAGCACTATTCTGTTGTCTCACGTTCATGCAAATATGCACATTTTTTTTATTATTGTTGCAGCACAGTTCATTTTAAAGTTGTTACGCTACATTAATTCTATAGTTTAGTTTCTGATTCGCTGCACACTATTTGATGATCTGTGCATTTGCAGGGAGCCTGTTAATCATTTAGTCTGTAATTTAGTCGTGGAGTGCAGGAGATGTTCCATTTGCATGAGCGTGAAAGAGAGCAAATCAATCATTACTCATTCTCGTAACACACAGTTCTGTATTCAGAAATCATAAATGTTATCCTGCAGTCTCAGCACAAACAAAAACTGTAAATGTATGAATTATTGTGTGCATATTTTGATTCAATCCCTTAAATTAGAAACTTCACTACCCATCAGAATCAAAATTTAAGGTATTTTAACATTATATCCCCCTTATGCTACTTACTGTATGTTGTAACGTTTACTCCAAACACTAGGGGGCACTTAATTTCTTCAGTAAATTTCATCTTGTAGTTGAAATCATGCAGTCAAATCCCACCGATGGCTGTTTAAATAGCAGTTTCTATGGTAATTTGTCATTATTAACGCACATTAATGACCTCTTTAAAGATAGACGACATATTAATTGGGGAAAAACATAAGAATAAAACGATAAGCATGAAACTATAGTGTTATACATAATCATCAACATAATATGTTTAAGTGAGTTGTAGTTCTTAATGTTAATAATGACTTGTGTGGTTACATAAGGGTTTGTGTGTCCTTACCCTCTTGGATTAAGGACACATACAATGACATCAGATAAGTGTGCATGTGATCCACTTGACAACCTGTGAGCATTTGTCTGTCCGTGCCAAACTGAAGGGGCTTTAATCTTCAGTAGTCTGTGTGTGTGTGTGTCTGGATGTGTGAGATATGAGAGTAGCCAAGGGGGGTTTTCTGGATTAGAAGCTCCTAAAATATTCATGTTGAGGTTTGCAGATGAGTCACAGTAACAAAAAGAGGTCTGCAGTGCTGAATGGAAGTGTGTGTGTGTGTCAACGCAAATAACAAAAAAGCCTTTACCTAAGCTAACCTTTAAAATTATATAACCATATTGTCTATTATTGTTCTGCATGACTTGTTGAACTTGACATCAGAGCATGACGGGTAGTAACTATTAACCATCCATGATGAAAAGTTATCAAAATGTTCAGCATCAGATAATGAACCTGTAAAGTTTAAGATAAAACTGCAGATAAGACAGACACCTGTATGAAGTTCGCTTGTGATTTACAGATTATCAATAAATCAAGAAAGCAATTGGGAGATTAAGTTGATTTAAAGGTATTTGTTACAGCTTTAGCTCCCTGTTATAGAAATATGACCTATAATGCTAACGCTGAAATTACAAATGACAGGATTAAAATATTCAAACTTATTGATTTTTATTCAATACAAAACAGTGAATACAGTAACAAAATACATCCAAACTCAAATATTCTATTATCATATTCATTTAAAAAAAACTAATACATTATTTTGCTTCCATAATTAGATGCTCTGCTGCATACTGTTCCATAACAAATCACTGTATAACTTTATTCACGCAGTAAACGCAAATCACAGGAGTAGATGATCTCAATGGTGACCGATAAAAGACTTTTGAGTCACTCAAATTAATAAAAATGACAGTCGGATGCTACGATTTTCAATGTTTCTGGCAGTGCAAGAGTGAAATCAGGAATCTCCACAATACATCATGCTGTAAGTGGTGAGTAAATGTCAACATTTCATCCACAATCCACACACTAGATACTCATTTATTTCCATGTAGACTAAAGTGGTCCTTACTGTCTTCCCTTAAAAACATGGTTATCCTCATCATCTTCGGTCTCCTGCTGTGGTTACAGCTTCACTGGTTGTGGCTTGCGGCTGATAATGTGCTTTTCAACCTCCATGGCTACATCATGAACGTCTCTCGTGATGTCAAAGAGCAACGCGTTCTCCTCGTCCCCCAGCGGCGCCTCTAAAAGCTCAAACTGGGAGCGCAGAAGGTCTGCTCTCATGTAATGACCCGTGCGGGACGTCATCCTCTGATGGATGAGAGTGAAGTCGCCGTGCAGGAACAGAGAGAAGACGTCGGGAGGAGCTGGAGGAAGGGCTTTTTGCTGGAGGGCTATGGATCCATGCAGCATGATGTGTCTGTAGAGGCGCTTTAGGGCCGAGCATGTCACAAAGGCATTGCTGCCCGAACACCTTTCTCTAAGGTGAGAAGAGACACATGCACAGATGTAATGTTGACGGAGGGGTGGAATAAGCAGAGGAGCAGGAAGAGGAAAAAATAGCTATGACGACCAGAGGAGTTAAGAAAGATCTCAAAAGGTCTTTGATGTTTCTGCAAACCTTTTAAAAAAGGAGATGGCATAAGTTTGACTTGCCCTTCTCCTCCTCTTCTACACTTTCTCCCACTTTATCTGTCTTTATTTGCCTCAGTTTCCCTTCCGCTCTCTTTGGTTTTCATCTCGATTTGCAAAAGCACCTTTGATCATCTTTGATCTCTTCCAGCGATTTCACGCCTGCGCGTCTTCCGCTCGCCGCTCTGTTCTTCTGCTTCTTCTGCCCGTCGACTTCTGTCATTAAGAAAGTATTAGTGTGTGTGCTTTATCTTATCTGCGGGTGTGATATTCTCACCTTTGAATGACTTCATGTAGTTGCAGGAGCCAAGGTAATCTGTCCTGAGGAGACAACAAAAACAACAACAAAGTCAAATCATTTACAGTTGTTGCAGACGGGTTTAAAACATCACATCACTCTCATCCTGACCTCTCTTTCTCATGTCTTTTAATTGATTTCAGCGCATCATTACCCCACAGGAGCAGCCGTAGATCCTCAGGTTAGCTCCACGGTTACGTTTAAAATCTCGTGTGCCTTTGCCATTACTGACTTTGTAACCTGCCAGAGGAGATAAGGCTCATAGATTTGGTGGTTTTTAATTTAAATAACTTCTTATTAATTATTGAATTAAACATTTATCCTTCATTTTGCCTCCCGTTGAGATACAAGATCACAAATAGTAACACTTTCAGATAGAAAACTCATAACAGAATATAAAAGCCTTCTCCTAAAAGGAAGTAGTTAAAGGAGAGTAAAAATAGAGACATAATAACATAATACCCTTAATCCAAACCCCTCAAGAAAGAAGGTGAAATTATGTTTTGCAGCTCATTTAAATCTCTGAATCTAGTGAATATTGAACTCAAACTTGAATTTTAAAAAAATAATTTAAAAAAATCAGACGCCGTCTCACTTTTGAGGAAACCAACGTGACCACAAACTGTTTTTTCTTTGCCCTTTAATGCAAAATAAACGAGGTCACATATGCTCCTGCTTTCGTCAAATCAGCAGCCAGCAGAAAGATGAGCCATGTGCTGCAGGTGATTCAGAAGGTTACTCACATAACCTTTGCATAGATGTTGCTCATCTGATTATACTAACTGTTGTGATGCTGCATGCTTTCTGTGTAGTGGACGAGAGAATCTCTGATTACATTGATATCAGAAATGGAATCTGTCCTAATTTGGGTACAACTGAGGTAGAGTACATTTTTTTCCCCAAACACAAAGAACTGAGAGGAATCACATTCTTTAAAGTCCAGATTTCTGGGCAAACTCATGTCCTGTCCACTTGTGCCCAGCCTCAACCTGCCAAAGACTTCATCTTTTAATCGCCACACAGCCAGCTGTTGAGCATGTTCAGATAAAAAGCAGTGGATGAAACAGGTTCCAGAATGACTCCCAGTTGCGTGGGGCAGCCATCACTGGCTGTGTCAGCAGACCATCTGCTGCTTTTTTTTTAAGTTACCACGAACAGAAAAGGATACGTATGAAACAACGAACGACAGATGAATTATAGGACTGTCAGCTGTAAAATATGTTGTGTAGAAACTCTGTGTCTCCTCGCTGCTGCGTTCACTGCTCTCTCTGTCTGAAAATCTTACAGGATGATTGACTCGACGACGAGTGAAGGCAAAGTGCCAGACGCCGGGGACGCGGGACACGTTTTGACTGACCTCATCTGTGAGCGGTTCACCCTGTGACATCTTCACAATGTTCTCCTGTGGGTGGAAATCATCTCCTTCATGCAGCGGCCAGCCGAACTGATGAAAGGAAACGCATGTGCAGTTGAGTATCAAGCAATGTGTGAACACAAGCATGTTTAAGGGAGTGTGTGTGTACCTGGTTTTCCTTATGTTGTGGGGACGTAAATCTGTTTACACAGTCACATTATGGGGACAAAAATCAAGTCCCCATAATGTTAATTACTACAATTTAAGTCTGAGGTTAAGGGTCAGGGGATTAGGATTAAGCCAGTAGTAATTATGGTTTAGGTTATAGTAACTCTCCACAGAAATGAATGTAAGGCAATGCAATGTCCTCTGAAGTCATGGAAACGTGTGTGTGTGTGTGTGTGTGTGTGTGTGAGTGAGTGAGTGAACAGTTACCTTTTCTGCAAGAAAAGCTCCTAAGGTGCTTCTGCGGTAAAAAAAATAAAAATAAAGGAACAAGAGACAACCGATTCAGTGACACCAATGTAATTTACCTAAAATATTCAGGTTTAGATGACATTTGGTCCAATACAGTTTTCTTTAATCTTCATTAACAACACATGGAGCATTTACCACCTACAGTAACATATACAGACAGACAGTATCTTATGTACTTTCCACAGCCAGAGACTCCCATTATGATGTAGATCATCTCATCTGTGGACCGTTGGAGAGACAAAGACACCTGTGGTGCGTGAAAGCACAACAAGAGTCAATATTGTAATGAATGTGTCTCCATAGTCAGTTAATCTCACATCTCTGAACTGTAGAAATACCATTTGTAATGACAAAAGCAGTGCTTTTATGTGACACGATGTCCCTTAACAACAAGTGATATCACCATCAGAACTGAATCAGACCCTTTTGAATCCATTCACAACATCCACAACACACAGTTTATCAGTAAAGGTTAAGATGTGTAAACATATCAAATGACTCTAACTCATTGTCATTTCCCCCGAGCACAAATAAAGTTTTTTGAAATTTGAACCATTGATAGCATAGAGGGGCAAACATGCCTCCCAACAAACTACAATATGTTATTACTTCTGATTAATGAGCACATTAGCATTAGAGCTAGTGAGCGTTTCGATGTTTCACAGTAAAATAACTTCACCTAAATGATAAAACAACTTTCTTATCCCGCTGTAAAACAACTGAACTGAATGACTGTACCTTGTTTCCGCACCACACAGACAGGCGAGGGTTTGTTTATTAGCGTACGTGATGACGTAAGACGTACACCGTCCGTTCCCCTGTTAAAGGGACAGTGCTGCATTTCTGCTTTCGTACTGAATTTATTTTTATTTCTTTTTTAAAAAAGAGGGAAATTACTGACTGAAAAACATTTTTGTTTGACAGACTTTATACATCTCTGAATAACTTGATATTCCCCCCATTTGCACTCAATAATGTATTGTAATTTATTATAATCACTTATTGTATTATTATTATTATTATTATTATTATGGTTCACTATACGATCTTTAGATCTATAGAATTGTGTTATTTGTCTATAATTTCTCTACAAAAGATCGCAGTTACAAAGTGTATTATTATTAATATCATTATTATTATTACAACAATGTACATTTCACCACTGTGGGACTAATAAAGGACTATCTTATCTTATCGTATTAGTATTAGTATTAGTATTACTGGTAGTAGTAGTATTAGTAGTAGTATTATTACACATGAGACGATGCTATGAGGATCTATGTTGAAATTTTGAGAGAGGGAGGGAGAGAGAGAGAGAGCCCTCCTCCCTCCTGTAGATCATAAGCGCAGGCAGACGGATGAACGCTCTCATCCATTCTCTTCTCCATCTCTCCATTATCCATCCACCCTTTCGTTTCCAAGGGCGTCGCGACGGATTGACTCAAAGCCACGCAGCACACATACACGTCCAGTATATACATGTGTGCGCGTGTGCATGCGTGAGTGCCCCGCGCGCGCGTGTGCATGAGCGAGCGCCTGCCGCCTGCCCTCGAGCTGCTGTGTCGTCCGTGGATCTCGCTCGCTGACATGAGGAGCTGAGACAGAACCGAGTAGAAGGATGAAAATGCTTCGGTTCCGCAGACCCAGCATCCACTCTTTGGACCAGGAGATCCTGTGCACGGTCCGGTTACTGGACGACTCGGAGATCTCCTGCAGCATCCAGGTGAACGAGCACACTCATCACTCCTGCTCATGCATGTGCACATTCACTCACAGGTGCATTTTCCTCACACACGTTATATTCAAATCTCCTGTAATTCTTCTGTCGTCTGTGCATGCGACACACTGTGTGTATTGTTCTTCCACGCTGCTGCTGCTGCTGCTGCTGCTGTGATGTGCACGCTTCTGGTCCTCATACACCATTCACTGTACATGTATCTGAGCACAGAGAGGTGGGAAACCTAACCTCACTGTGATCCATTCATTCATACATTTGTGTTGCAATATATGATGAGAAGTTGTGATGAAGTTCAGCAGAGGAAGTGATGCCTGGGTGTGGTGGTGATGATGATGATGATGATGATGATGATGACAGGGCAGAAAGCTCTGTCTCAGCTCATCATGTAAACACGAGTATTATTTCACTGTACTTAAGTAAGCTTTACTTTGTTGTTTCTATTACTAGCAACTATTTCTCCACTGCATTTCCTCTAACTATCTTTGTTAGTCGTTACTACCAAATACAATCAGAAGAAGAAGAGTTGGTAATGGTCTGTATTTATGTAGACCTGCTATACGCTACAGTTTTGCAGTTCACACGCTTTAACATGAGGTTGAGTGTCTTGCTCAAGGACACCTATAGATGAGCAGAATTGATCCCACAACCTTCCCAGTTGAAAGACAACTCACCCTACCACTGAGCCACCATGGCTCAATCCTGACTCGTCACTTTTTTAATACTTTTACTTCTAAAACTTTTCATATCAGAAATTACATAAATGTCATATACTTTAATATTTTGACTGTAATTATTATAAATAAGTGACTTCAACTTATATCAAAGTCAATTTCTGGTAAGATACTTGTACTTGTACTCAAGTATCCCTTTAAGGTACTTTATATAATACTGAAACCTAATAATAATAATAATAACAATGTTTATTTACAATCACATTTCATACAAAGGATTGTGTGATAACACTTTCAGTAACAATTAAAACCTATTAAAGATATAAAACATATGCACGATCATGCAGTGTGTCGCCACTTTATGTTCTGATGAAACATCCTTTTCAAAGTGGAAAATTAAGTTTGTATTGCTTTTGTAAATTGCTCGCTCTCCTGCACCAAAGTCCAGAGAGAACATGAGCATGGACTTGTCGATCCACGAGGAACTTCATTTGTGTTATGTTCATTTTGTTAGGAGCATTTTGGTCGTATTTTCCGGCAGTAGAACGGCAGCTCTTAGCTGAAAAAACAAACAGAAAGCTGAATGCCAGCGTTATAAAGCAGCAAACATAATCTGTAAATATCGCTGACTTAAGCAGGTGTAGATTGTGTTTGGTGAGCTCTTTTTTAAGTGGCTACAAAAAGGACATCAGGTCTCAGATGAGAGTGATGATGATTTCAATGTGCGCGAGCCTTCAGGTGTCTGCACGCCGCAGGTTTGTGCATGGCGATGCTTGAGTAAAAGTACAAGTATCTCACCAGAAAATGACTTGGGGTAAAAGTCACTTTTTTATAATATTACATAAGTCAAAGTTTTAAAGTATATGACATTTACTGTACTTAACAATCAAAAGTTAACTACCATGGTGGCTCAGTGGTAGGATGAGCTGTCTTTCATCTGGAAAGGCTGTGGGTTCAATTCCTGGCTCTGCTAGTCTACATGTGTCCTTGAGCAAGATGCTTAACCCCATGTTGCAGCATGTTAATGGATAGGAAAGATCACCGAGATTAGGAAAGCTCTATATAAATACATATATTACAACGCTGCACTACTGCATGCGCAAACTGAACTATTGCACTGTTGCACCAAATCCTTCAAAGCAGCAGCAGCAGCTTGTTAACAGTGAATGAACAGCAGCTCATCTCGCCCTGAGCCGCTTTCAGAACAAGTTGTCAGCTGCCTCGGGGCCTGTGTGGTGTGACCCTGACAGACTGAACACACCTGCCGCATGCCAAACTGACTGTGACACTCATCTTCTCTGTGTGTGTGTGTGTGTGTGTGTGTGATCAATGATTTACAAAACACTCAGGCATGTATACCTGCGTGTGTGACTGTGAGAGCACAAAAGTGCCTTAAACTCCGTGTAAACGTCTCGAGAACACTGACGCGAGATGCATAAATGCAACACTGTGACTATGGAGGTTTTTAGCTGAGTGTCCACCGTGTCTGTGCTCCATAAGGAAAATGGACGGTTATTTTTTCTAGCTGACTGCGTCTTCCAGGACTTTCTTTAATGGCCCTGTGTTCCGTTGTTGAGTTGCTCCCCTCCTACATATTTCATGACATCCTGCGCTCCTCATGCTACTCGACCACAGCAGCAGCAGCTCTCCTATTTCCACTGTAGGGAGACTCACATCCTTTACTTTAGATGTTTTTTTTTTTCCTCTCCTCGTTGTCACTGTCTGTCTTGCTTCTGTTGCCCGTTGTGCTGCTCTCTGTTATTTGGACTATGTAGGTCAAAGATGGCACTGAATGCAATCACTGAATCTTGAATAGTCATAATAAGTGAGTTGCCACCATTTCTTTAAACTTTACTCTAAGCTGTCTCTTGTCAACTCTGCATAGCCACATCCCTTTTATGGCACTTGCACGGATTTAAATGATTGCATAAAAGACTTTTAAATATCTTGGAAAAGCACAAAAACGGAAAATATTTCTGCAGAAGGGAGTTCAACCGGCAGGGCCAACACACACCTACAGTCATTTTAGAGCGTCCAATTAAACTCTGCATGTTGTTGGACTGTGATAGGAAACCTAGAGAAATAAACCCACACGCAACGACCACAAGAAAGGCACCATGTGTTTAATACATTTAAAATACTGTAATTATACAAAACAACCACATATTTTGAGCAGGCATGGTGACATGAAGCAGCTCCTCAGCACTTTCAGTGTTTGTCCTCTCTACTTTTATAATACAATAGCCAAAGTAAACTTAGTGTATGTACTAATATATTATATTAGTACATACACTACCGTTCAAAAGTTTGGGGTCACTTAGAAATGTCCTTATTTTTGAAGAAAAAGCTCTTTTTTTTCAATGAATGTAACATTAAATGAATCAGAAACACAGTCTATACATTGTTAATGTGGTAAACGACTATTCTAGCTGCAAACGTCTGGTTTTTAATGGAATATGTACATAGGTGTATAGAGGCCCATTTCCAGTGTTCTAATGGTACATTGTGTTTGCTAATCGCATTAGAAGGCTATTGGATGATTAGAAAACCTTTGAAACCTTGTACAATTATGTTAGCACAGCTGAAAACAGTTTTGCTGATTCTTTGACCAAAGGGCAAAATGATTATTTAGAATAAAAATCATTACTTCTAATCTTGTCAATGTCTTGACTATATTTTCTATTCATTTCGCAACTCTTTTGATTAATAAAAGGTTTTTTTTTAATGGAAAACACAAAACAAATTGTATAGGTTGTATAGTGTATGTTATGTTATTAGTAACTAGCACTCTGGCCTTGGTTATGTTTTAGTGACACCGACCCCAGCTTTTGTATACTTAAAGTGGTCAGTAGCTGAGTGAGCCTGTGTGCAAGCTTGGCGCTGTAGTCTTCTCTAGCTGTGTGTAGTCGGTCGTCTCTGCGTATCACGTCACATTAGTTACTGTGTACTGTTTCCCCAGGTCAAACTCTGCCTATGCCAGTCGTGCTCATAGAGACCTAAACCTGGTCCTAATTAGAAACTCTCTTTCTCTGAGTAATTGGTTAAGTTTAGGGTTTAAGACTTGGATTGTGGTTATAGGTTAATGCTTGTCCAAATAAATGAAAGTCAGCACAGCGTCCTGTGTGTCAGGCCTGGAGGACGAGCGTGTCCAGCTTCCCTCTCTTATGTTCATGGGTAATAGTAACTCTAACCTGCTGCAGGACAGACACGTCAAGATCAATGTACATCGACCTCATCTGCTCCTCTTTATCGTCCACTCTTGCTCTTCGAATCCCCTCCGTCCGTCCTTCTCTTCCGTCCTTCTCTCCCGTCTCCTCCGGGCTCTCGTGTTCCCCATCCTTTACCTCGCTGCTCCTCCTTTCACCCCTCCTACTCGTTCTCTGCTCCACTTTTCAGCCTCATATTTACTCCCCAGGAACGACTTTTCTCCCTTTCTATTTTTTTTTACATCTTTCATCCATATCTTCTCCCTCCTCCCTCCTCCCTCCTCCCTCCTCCCTCCTCCCTCCCTCTCCTAGAGATCTCTCCATTACTCCCGTCTCCTGCTCTGTGACACATCATGTATAATTAAAAAAGATCACTGTTCTTCATGAGGCCAACATCAGTCACTTGTCAAGTGATGCACTGCTACACAATGTGTGTGTGTGTGTGTGTGTGTGTGTGTATGGGAGGTAAAACTACGTTCACTTACATGGAAGTGGACTCAAAGTTCTGCCGTTAGGGAGAAGTCCCTGCTTGGCACCAAAATAACTTTCAATAACTTGAACTTCTGAAAGCTTCTGATGTTTCCTTCCCTGTTTGTTCCGTTTCTGTTCTCATCACCGTGTACACATATACTATTTAAAGATGCAAATGGTTGCTGCTATTGATTTTCACTGCCACTGCATTGACTTGGTCCAGGAGAGATGAGGTGGTGCAGCAGCAGCAGCGTTGTTCTGCGTGTGCATGTTTGGGTGCAGTGCTATTGTTCCTGGCTGATGGAACAAGTTATAAATAACATCAGTTTTCTATTTTTATGCCTATTTGATGCTCTTTCGATGATGACTAAAGAGAAAAAGAATGTTTTTTTTCTCTTATTTGTGCTTGCGACTGAGTGGAGACAGGGGAATGAGATGGCAGGAAGGGAGGGACAACATTAAAAGAGAGATGGTAGACGAGACAAGATCAATGTCATCGTCATAAATGAGACGATTTAGAAAGGAATGTTAAAAATGGAAGACACGATGTGAAGGAAAGACAAGGAAGGTCTAAGTCAGGTCAGGGGTCACACGTGGGCTTTTATTGATATTTATTGTCCTGCTCAGTGACAGGTCAGACTCCTCACTGTCACCTGACTAAATGATGACCACTTATAACCTCCTCTCATCATGGCTGTGCTTCTATTTCTGCCTGTAATGCACAACAGAAAAATTACATTTTCTGGGAAAAGTGGGTTGAATGTAGGAAGACTTTATTGGATTTTGGTGATGATCTGTGCAAGGATCTGGGTTCAGGATTTGTGTGATATTGTATTGGCAGAGGTTTGTGCTCTCTGATGTTGTGTTGATAATGTGTGTGTGTGTGTGTGTGGATTTTAAGCAGATAAAGAGAAAGCGGCTGTTATGTGATATGAGTTTGTGTTTATGAGCTCCTTAAACCCCTTTTCTTTTTGGTGTAAGAACATTCAAATACACTGATGTTTCATGATCTTTCACACCCTCAATAGACAAAGAGAACTCCCATCATATCATAGTGAGATATGTTTTATGTCCACTGCTTTTTCAGCATTACAAGAGTGAAAGGCGTGGACAAACACAAACAGTCAGGGACCTGCAAACAGGCCTTTTATTTACACTCATTCTCGCACATTTTCACACACAAAGTGTCATCGCTCTGTGCAAGCGGCGATAAGGCAGCTGCTTCGCAGCGTCCCAACATGTGTGTGCAAACACATTGCAGCAGTCGCTCTCTCTCGCCGTCCCACCGGCCCGTGACTGAGCGTCCGGCCGTACATAAAACAAGAGCGATGACGGTCCATCACAAACGGAAAGTGATTCTGCTCCACATGTTGATAAGTGATGGCTCTCCCCCCCCCCCGGCTAAGATTATTAGGCCGTGTGTGCCCAGCCATGAAGGGTGTGGAAGGTGCATGTGACATATTTCATACATGTGCGTTGATTTGTGCGTGCCTTGGTGTGCACGTTTACGTGTCTATGTGCTCGCTGCTGCACTGCAGGTGACGATAAGGCGATAGGTCACAGTCACTGCTATCAGCACTTATAGCTGATTAAAATAGTTAATTCCCTTTATATATGTTAGGGGTGCACGATATTTGACCTTTTGCTGATATGCCGATATATTGTAAGTGCTTGGGCCGATACCTGATACCGATATACTGTTTTTTGCATAGGTCTTTTAGTCTCTTTTGTAGTGAAATTAACGTCATATTTTGCATGTCGCAGCATTTGTAGATTTACATTTTCTTCGTTGAGAAAAATAAATAAAGGTTAAAAATATAGTTGTTGAGAGTGTCAAGGAGGTAGCAGTTTAAAGGAGTAGTTTAACCTACTGTTGTAGTCATTAGTCATCATGTCATTGGTGTGTTTGCAGATTATAATACATTTTAAAACTGTATATCTATATATAAGGTAATAGATGTCAACCTTTAATGATGGTTCATCTCTAAGCAAGTATGTTAAGTATCATTCACTTATATGCCTCGGAAATGCATGCACAGGAATAATAAAATAACTGAAAAAATGTGAGATGTAATTGAAAATCAAAGGCTCGCCAAAGTAATTAATCTTAATCTTAGGGTTAGGGTTGGATATTTTTGACAAAAACCTGTGTATGTGCTATAAAAGTGATAGAATATGTTGAATTCAAACTCTTAGGGTCCCAAAATGTCATGACGAATTGTTTCGATATTTCAGTCTGGATAAAAGAGACAAAAGATGGTGCAAATGGTTCCATGTAGAACCTCAGCCCTTGTAGAAGGACCCTTTTGGAACCCTTATTTCTAAGAGTGCACCGAGGATAAAAGAAGTCCTTCGTATACCAAACAGTCTGTAGAAGTACACGTGGTCAGTGGTTTGAGAGGTTAGACCTAATATGTCTGTGACACAGCAGGTGTGAAGTCATACCTTCAATTTCCATTAAGAAGAGTGAGCATTTTTACGAGCTGGGAAACGTCCTGATAAAAAGTGCGATGACGGGGAGGCTTTTACAAAGAAAGGTGGAGGTGGAGAGGTCAACTATCATTTCACAAAGGTTTCCTCCTTGAATATAAATTGGATGTGTTCCATAAAAGACAGAAAGGGCTTCTCTCTCTCTCCCAATCCTTTTATCAGCCTAGCCCGTGAGAATGATCTGCATTTGCATCCCGAATCTATAGCTGACTCATTAAGTCAGGTGTAAGGTATAACAATCAACTTAAAGGTCACATATTATGCAAAATCCACTTTTTAATCATTTACATCCTTATATTTGGGACTCTGGAGGCCCTACCAGTCAGCAAAGTGTGAAAAAAGATGACTCAGTCATGTCAAGTCCAGGTGATAAAACATGCAATGTTGACATCCGCGCTCACCGGACGTCTGCGAAAAGTTCTATTCTTGGCTCCACAGTGCAGCGCAGAGTTCTACACAAACTTCCAGCCTCAGAGGATTTATCTGTCCAGTGGATACACATTATATATGACGGCAAAGTGCCTGCTAGAGCCTGCAAATGATCACTTTTACAAATGCTAACTGCCTTTAGCTCACAGTAGCCTCTGTGGCTGATGTCATTTCCTGTCCCTTAAGTTTTGTTTTAATTTTTTTTTTAAGGTGGACCTAAAGAGATACTACTAGACAGAGCGTTCTGAACAGGGCTGTTTTGGCAGGGTGATTGAACTGCTGTGGTGCTTCATCCTTATGGTATTTTGACCAAAGCATGTCACAGACATGTTCATTAAGACACCAGGGAACTAGTTTATCTTGGAGAAATAGGGTATAATATGGAACCTTTAAAATAAATTGTGTGTGTAAAGTGTGTCATAAATTTGCAGCAAATCACTCTTCAAACTTCTTTCTAAATTTTCCCACCTCCAACTAAATAAAGCAAATATGTCAGGCTCTAACATGAAAGAATGTGACATTTAAAGAAATATTATGTGCCAAAAGCCCTGGAGCCCCTAAATGACTCGATTCCCTCTCAGAGTAAACAACATTATGTCTCTCAGATAAATGCTGTAAACAGCCAGAGTGTACACTTATGGTCCAACCAGACAGTGTGAAGTGACTTGCTTTATGCAAATCCAAAAGCTCCTTGAAGTGAACTGAGAAAGGAAAAAGAGGATAGAGAGTTATCACGTTTGAGGGCGATGGGCGGAATGTGTTTCTGCCTCCTGAGAAAAAGATAGAAAACAGCTTCATTGTTAGCTCTCCCTGCTCTTTGATCTATTCAATTGCTTTTCCCAAACCCTCAATGTCAGGCATCGATTAGTCTCTCCTGCATCCCGGTCAAGCCTCTCGATCAATGCACTTGTTCGCCTGAGGGCTCGTGGATGTGGGTGGTAAATACACACCGGCTTTAGAAATATTGGCAGCGTGGTAACAACAGTTAACAATGTAGTCCCATATACGCGCAGAGGTCTACTCACAAACTTATCTTAATTGGCAAATAAATTGGCAGATTGGTCCACTGGCGTCTTAAATCTCCATTTCCCTAAAGAGCAGCAACAGCAGCTCAGAGAAGCCATGAATTAGTGGAGCGCTTGTTTTAACTGCAGCCTCAGATTGGTTTGTGTGGAGGTAAAGAGGGGGAAATAACATTCATCTTTTAAAACCTCATTATTTTATAGTTATTGTTACACTACCATTCAGAAGTTTGGGGTCACTTAGAAATTTCCTTTTTGAATGAAAAACTTTTTTTTTTCCAATGAATATAACTTTAAATGAATCAGAAATACACTCTATACATTGTTATTGTGGTAAACGACTATTCTAGCTGCAAACGTCTGTTTTTTGATGGAATATGTACATAGGTGTATAGAGGTCCATTACTAGTGTTCTAATGATACATTGTGTTTGCTAATCGCGTTAGAAGGCTATTGGATGATTAGAAAACCCTTGAAAACCCTTGTGCAATGATGGTTGCTGGTTCTTTGACGAAAGGGCAACGTTTTTATTTTGAATAAAAATCATTATTTCTAATCTTGTCAATGTCTTCTTGACTATAGTTTCTAGTTTCTCTGAGCCAAAAAGAGTGTGTGTTGGCATCCTCACACACAATGTTTCAGTCAATTAAGCGTGCCATGTCATGAAATGAATCGCATCAAATTCAGTAAGGTACCAAGTCATAATTGAGCTGGCATGCATATTAATTTAACCACAAACGAGTGTGTGCAGGGTCCTAGTGTTCGCCGTGAAGTCACGAGACGTAGATAGGAATCGGAAGAATTGAGTAAAGATTGTTGAGTTGTTGTTATTAATAGAGATGTGGCGACAAGGACTCTATTTCTAAATATAGTCTTACAGATTTTAGTTTTGATTTGGCTTTGTTTTTTGTCACTGCACTGGAGTCAGCTGGTATGTGATCATTATGTGTGTGTCACTGCTTTTGGATTTTACTCACCCAACATGTTCTTACTTTCTCCATCTTCTACCACGTTATCCTCAAAGTGAGGCTCACAGACAGGGGGCGCTGGTGTCGATCTCGGCTGATATAGGGCGATAGGCGGGGTCACACCCTGGACAGGACACCAGTCCATCATGAGGGGACACATAGAGACAAACAACCATTCACTCTCTCACACACACACACACACCTATGGTCAATTTAGAGTTTGCCGAATCCCCAAAACGCATGTTTTTGAACTGTGGGAGGAAACTGGAGAACCCGGAGGTAACACACACACACACACACACACACACACACACACACACACACACACACACACACACACACACACACACACGCACACACACACACACACACACACACACACACACACACACACACACACACAGGGAGAACATGCACACTCCATGCAGATAGGGAACTGTTATTATGTTATATACATTAATTTTTTTTACAATAATCTCAAAACAAGCATGGACATGAACAAGCACATTTGAGTGACTAAAGAAATCTAATATTTTGGTCAAAACTGACATTCAGTGTCAACTATTTGACTTCTATGTTATTCAAAGCTTCTCCTATAAATTGTTTCTTATAAACACTCCATCAAATTGAATTATAGTCTGAGCTCATGTTCATGTTCGTTAAAACACAACAACTACAGCAGATGTGATCGAGTCGGCAAACTTACTTGACTCGTCCAAGTTTGACAGACTTTTTCGTGTATTCAGGATAAAATAAATTATTGATGTTTGTGTATTTTTACTCCTTGTCCCCATGTAATTGTTGCCGCGTGTCTGGTGGACTCTGAGGATGAGGAGGTCGGGTTTTGCCTTTATCGAGAAAGAAAATGGTAGAGCACGGGTGGATTCGCTCCGGTGCGCACACACGTCAAAGTGCACTTTGCTTCTGCTAAACTGAATACACTCTACGCCGAGGCTCTATTTGAAGTGTGTGTGTGTGTTGAAGCGAGGCAGAAGAAGAAAGCACTTTGCCGTCATTAGATGAGATCATGTAGTTACAGGATGACCAGGTTAATTTTTAATGCTCAGCCTTTGGATGTATGAAATATGAATTCAGCCCTTGTTGGACATGATACAGACTCATTATATTTCTCCGTCTTGTATTCTTTAAGTCGATCTATGAGTCCCTCTCTCTTATTTACTCTCCTTTTTAGCTCTGTTCTTTCCCAACTTGTCTGTGTCAGCCTCGCGGCATGTTTGGCCCTGGCTCGCTCTCTGTCTAGTCTATTCTCTCTCTTCCCTCTTGGCATCAGTTCTCTGCCCTGGAGAACCAGACAGAGGCACGGCGTTGTTTGGCGATATTCTGCTTTAGAAGCTGTGTGTGTGTATGTTTCCCGTCTTTTTGCTCTGCAGATTTAACAGTTTATTGACACCGTTGTCACGGATCGGTTGCGAGTCCTAAAAGAGATGTGGAGAGACACTGCAGCAGACAGAGGCGGCCTTTTATCCTACACGTACGCCCACAAGAACACACCGACTTGTGTTACAGTGACATAACAATAAACCCGATCCAGCCAACAGTGTTTCTCAGCGATGCAACAAAAGGTCACAGGGATCGAGCACCTTCCTTTGCTGCTTTTAGAATCTCTGTGTAACAGGTTACATTAGCTGCAGCTGAAAAAGTAATTATCTTACTTACTACTTACTACTAATTAAAGCGACACTATGCAGGATTTCACCCCTCAAATAATGTCTGCAGGACTATTTTGGTGGTCAACTCATAACAGAGTGAATGTCACCCGAGTTGGTCCGTATCGCCCTCAGTGGCGATGATGTAACTGCTGGTTTTTGGGTCCGTGCCACAAAAAGAACTACAACATTCTACTCTCGACTCAAAACTCACTTACTCAGACTAGCCTATACCCCACATGCATTTTAAAGGTGCCATATGTAAGAATGTGGCCAAAAACAGTTACTACATTCAAATTCAAAATACCGAGGTCTTTTAGGTTTCGTTTTCTGACATAACTGGCAACCCGTGGTTGCTCGGCAGCTGAGACTCTACTGACTGCAATGATTGGTAGACGGCGGTAGGTGGCGCCACATGCCAAAACATGATTTCAAAACATAAACATGATTTGCAGTCTGCAAAATATAATTTTTAATGCAAATATTTTGTCTGTACTGTTGTTGTTGGTGAGTTCAGTTTGTTATATGAACATTATTCCTGAGTCTCTGTGACATATTAGGAGGATTTTATGGCCAGTTGATTTAGATTTATTACATAATGCACCTTTAAACTTCATCTACTGTGTTTATTTTATTTTATTTTATCTTTAAAAGTTGAAAATGTTCATTGAGTGGATGTCATGGCAGAGGAAGCACAAGAGCTAAAGCGGGTTAAGGAGACTGATAGAAATAAGAGGCCTGGATAAGGGAGAATATTGTTGCGGCCTTCACCTGCTGCTGTTAGCTTTGTGAGGGAAACTCGACCAAGCACGACCCGGTCCTGTTACTGTTGGAGGAGTAAGTGTAAATAATTTATTTATAATCTATATCTGTGTTACTTTAACCCTAGAACACCATTGCCAGGTGGTTTTCACCCTAGGAAATACATTTATGTGATTTTCATGAAAACCAAATTTTCATCTTCATTGTTTTTTTTAGAAATGTTTTGTTCCCAAATTCCTAATTTTCCAGTAATTTTGGAGCATTTTCATATGGTCAACTTGTGATGCTTTTCTTTCATTTTGTTAGACATGACACAGTTTAAAATAAAAGAACACTACTTAAATGTGTCATGTATTGTCATGTTTATTTGTGGAATTAACGCGTTAATTTTTTTAAACTCATTAACGCACTTTCTCACTATCATCGCGCTACGGGTAGACGTGCAGTTTATGAACAGGCAAAGCGGCGGGCAACTGCTTGGGGCCCCGAGCCGATAGGGGGGTTCCCGCAGTCGGACCTTAATGCATCAGTGAGCAGCTGCATCCCCGTCTCCCTTAAACAACAAGGGTTGATTTGCAATGACATCTCGGTAGGAAACCTCCCTAACGGGGCCCCACGTCTCCTCACGTTAACCTGTGTGAAGGTGAAGGAAAATGAAGAGGAGTTATCAATCAGGAAGTTAGAAGAGGAAGAAGAAAAAAGAAAGAAAGACACACAGTTGTAAGTGGCGCTGCTGGCGCAGATAATGATATAATCATAACATTAACAGTCACTGTCTAACTAACGGGGACACAGACAGCAGCTAACATTAGCGTCAGGATGCTAGCTGACGCTAACGCTAACTAGTAGAAGCAGTGCTTCAAAGTGCTGATGAGGTATTTCCTGCTGTTGGTTTAGTATCACAAGAAAACTATTTAACTTCTATACTTTATATTTTGTTTATAATGTGAGTTATTTACAGTGCAATGTATAGTTTAAAAAAAGTTATTTACAGCATTTAATTTTTTCTATTTATTTCTATTGTTTTATGATGTGTTTTTTTTTTTAACAATGTAATGTTTCTTTTTTACTAAGTTTGTATAGGTTTTTACAAGTTATTTACAGTATTTTATTGTTCTTTACATTTATATTTCACATACTTTATTTATCTCTCCGTTCCTACAACAATATAAAGAGAAAAATCGATTTTTTTTGGCATATTTACGAATGGTAATTAATCGTGATTAATCGTGATTAATCCACAGCTACCCTGTGATTAATCTGATTAAAAATTGTAATCTTTTGACAGCCCTAATATATATATATATAACAGTTATATTAAATTATAGGTTCAGTTATGACATTTTATTGTACTACAATGTCATTTATACAGGCAGCAGCAGAGATTGTTGATAAGAAAAATTATACTAATATCAACTTAAATTATAGCATATTAATAATGACTACTGCTAATCATATTAATAATAACATTGACATTGGACCTGGATCCTGCAGCCTGCAGCCTGCAAGATGAGGACACAGAGAGAGAGAGGACAGGAAGGAAAGAGGTTAATGTAATGTAATAAAGTCATATTCATAGCTTTGTAAATTCTAAAAATGGAATTATCTTCTCAACATGTTGGTTTTTTTATGGTTTCATCTCCAGGGAACTTGTTTTCTCTGTGAATTGACCTGAAATGATGCTGCGGTTTTGCCTTTGAGACGCTACTTGGAACTCAGTGTGTGCTGTTTTTTGTTTGATTTGTGACTGTGACATTTGTATGAAAATATCCTTGGCTTTTTTTTGTGACTGTTTGTGGCAATTACTGCCCATAACAGATTGTTGACCAAGAAATGACGCATGACTCACTGAGACATTTATTTGAAAGGTTGCCTGGGCGAGAGTCTCCAGTGTTTTAAAAAAGAAATAATTCAGTACATGCACAGGAATTTGCTTTGCTCGTGTAAAAATGAAATAAGATGTAAGTGACACACAGACAAACAGCCATCAGCAGCTGCCAGTACTCAATTAATCAAAAATAATCATTAGTTACAACCATATCACTACACTACACCTCCTTCTCCCAGACAATGTACATATGTGCTCTTTCTCTGTAAGACCTGAACTTTCTATATTAGATGGATGTGAGCCTGCACTCATGGCCAGCTGTTGTCAATCAATCAATCAATCAATCAATCAATCAATCAATCAATCACCCTGCTGCAGCTGCTGCTGCATGTCAGCTGCAGACGCTGCACACAGAAAACGGCGAACGCAGTTAATGACTTGGGCCTAATGTCCTTATTGCCTGCTGAGGAAGAACAAAACATAGCGACCATTGCTGACCGAGCAGCCATGTGACAGGAGAGAAGACAGCAGGGGTTTGTGAGAGTGAGCGTGTGTGTGTGTGTGTCAATCTTTTTCAACTGTATAGGGATGTGTGCCGCTGTAATCAGCACATGTGAGTGAATGAACGACTCTGCACAATAAGTGTGTGTTTGGTCTTGTGTGTGTGTGTGTGGCTTTGTGAGGACATTATGGCTGGTCCTCACTTCTTTAAAGGGCCGTTTGGTGGTTAAGACATGGTTTTAGGGTTAGAATTGGGTTTAGGTTAGGCTTAGACATTTAGTTGTGATGGTTAAGATTAGGGTAAGTGGCTTTATGTCTATGAGGGTCATGTGTGTGTGTGTGTGTGAGCACAAATTTTGATTCAAACCTATCTCTGTGAGGACATTTTGTCTGGTTCTTGCAACTTTACAGGTTTTAGGGTCACACTCTAAGAAATAAAAGTGCCAAGTAGAACCATATAAGGTTCTATGGCTTGTCCTAATAGGAGAACCCTTTTGGAGGGTTCCACCAAGAACCCTTTTAAACCCTTTATTCAGGAAAGGGGTTTTAAAGGGTTCTCTGGATCAAAATGGTTCTTACTGGAACCATTAGTGTTACCAAGAACCCTTGAAAAACCCTTTCTACGGCAAAGGGTTTTTCAGAAGCAAATGGTTCCAGGTAGAACCTCAGCCCTTGTAGAAGGACCCTTTTGGAACCCTTATTTCTAAGAGTGTAGACTTGGGGCGGTGGTAGCTCAATGGCAGAGCGAGTCAAAGGTTGTGGTTTTCGATTTCCCGGCTCCGTTAGTGTCTACATGCGGATATGTCCTTGTGCAAGACACTTAACCTCACATTGCTCCTGACGGACGAATGGATGAGTGATAGGAAATGTGCTGTATGAAAGGGTGAGTGAATGGGTGTGAATGTGTGAATGGCAAAACTTTAAAGGAGCTTAGATTGGCCATCAAGAGTAGAAAAGCGCTTTATAAATACAAACCAAACTCGCTTAAGGTTAAGGGTTAGGTGTGATAGTTAAGGTTAAGGTAAGGGGAAAGGGAATGCTTTATATGTGTTTGTGTGTGTGTGTTTGTGTCAGGTGGTAAGTACTGTATATCACAACAAGGTAAAATGGTCGATTTCCTTCTGAATCAGTCAGGCCTGCTTAACTGAGCAGAGAATCCACCTTCATCAGCAGGTCACAGAGACTGCCACCCCCCCTCACACCAAACCCCACCTCTTCACTAGATCCATATGATGCAACGTCAACTGCAATTTTCAAATCCCCAGAGGCACAATATTTTGTTAAAGCCAAAATGAAAACACTGTTTTAGATAAAATATTGTCCCTACAGTGATAATATTGTGTATGTTCTACGATGAAAATGTGAACACAATTATGTAAAATTGAATCACCATTCCCTCTAATATCGCTAATCATAATTGCAATTCCAGTCAAAAAAAATTGCATTTCCATATTTATTCCAAATCGTTCAGCCCTAATTGTACAGTGTGTGTTGTGATATATGTGCACCTCCATATGTGTGCATCAGTGACATGTCTAATCATGGTTTGCATATATTTTTTGATATTGATATTTTTGTGTGAAACCTTGTGTGCTTTTAGGTGATGAGATGTACATGTGGACTGAATTTACTGACGTGAGTCTTGAGTATGATCACAGCCGATGTATAATCACAAAAACACCTTCTTGTGTGTCTTTCCATCATGTCTCACACACTCTGATAAAAATACGTCACAGACATATCACCCGGGAGACTTTGTTCATGTGATGATGCTCTGGGAGATTAATCTGCATGGATGGAAAGACTGCTCAGATTGCTGCTTAGATTAAAGTATACCTGCATGAAATAACCTCCAGAATGACTGTGTATGTGTGTGTTTGATGTCTTCACAGAGAGACACTAAAGGCCAGTTCCTGTTGGACCATGTGTGTAACCATTACAACCTGCTAGAGAAAGACTACTTTGGCATTCGATATGTGGACCCCGAGAAACAGAGGGTAACTATCACACACGTGCAGGTGACGCCCAGAAACTGTCAACAAATTAGTATGAATTATGATGTTCTGCATCCAAAGCGCATTAGAGTTTTGCACTCTTGTCTTTGATTGTCTCATCGGCCCAAAAGTGTATTTAAAAATTAAATAAAAACATAAAAATAAGCTTTTTTTTTAACTTATTAAATATTTCTTTTTCATAATTATAATTATAATTCAGGTTTATAAAATATTCAGTAAAAAGGAAAAATACAAATAACCAGAATTGTGTTTTTTTGTGTGTGTCAACCAGAGAAAGCAGCTTTGCTCTCTATTCACATGCGTCACTGTCCCCGTAATAATAATATCGCTCACCTCTGCCAGCAGAATGGCACTGTGGGGAATTAGTGAGGAGTTTATTCCAAAACAATTTTAATTGAGAAACAGCTACAGCTGTCCAGTCTCCTGTATTTCAGACTGCACTTATTTATAATCTATATAAATAAAGATTCTACTATGCACAAATAAAAGTGCTCAGTTATTTATTCAGGAAAGGGTTTCAAATGGTTCTCTGGATCAAAATGGTTCTTACTGGAACCATTAGTGTTACCAAGAACCCTTGAACTAAATGGTTCCAGGTAGAACCTCAGCCCTTGTAGAAGAACCCCTTTGGAACCCTTATTTCTAAGAGTGTGTACTTAAACACAACATTACAAAAAATGAGCAGGACTGTCTAATAATGCACATAAATGGACAGACAAATACAATTTACTGTGATCGATTGTGATTAAGAGCATTTGTTTTTTCATCATTACACTGAAATTAGTCGGGGGATGTGCAAACGTAAACTCACATAATTAATGTTGTTAATTAACTCACAAATTCACATATTATTGTCTTTGCTTTAGTCAAATTAGTTAGATTCTCCCTTAGATCCTCCTGTATCATAGACTGTTTCCATCAGAAGACTTTATATACGACAGATTTTCCATGTAGAACTATTATACTATATACTATATACTATAGCTATTGTTCACGTTGATCTTCTTCTTCTTTGGAGTGTGTGGTTGCATTATTTATTATTTGCTGCCACATAGTAAATACATTATGAGAACTTCATGTTTTTATATATAAAACTCTACCACCACTTTCAGTGTAGTCGCACCTAATATGTGAGATAATGTACATAAAAATAAATATATATATACATATATATATATATATATATATGGTTACATGTGTGATGTACACTGACAATAACACAATATGTCTCTTCCTCTCAGCACTGGCTGGAGCCCAACAAGCCTGTGGTGAGGCAGCTGAAGTGTAAGTGTGCTTTCTTTTTATATCATTTTTTTTTGAGAATTAAAATCACATGCATTAAACATTACGAGGGTAAATGGTCTGTGTCCATTCAGCAGCACTTTTCCAGTTTTGATGACCATGCAAAGTTGCTCTACATCTACAGCAGAGTTACTTATTCACTCATACAGAGAATCTACCCGTCAACCACTGGGTCACAACCATATATTTTTGTTTTATGATAGACATAAATTGACATTTCTGCCAGGACACACTGCTCAAATTGCCATTTCAGAGTGGTGACAGAGCTAGAGATGCAAGAAACAGCAACTTTTCCCTTCATAACAAGGAGCCAAAGTGATAAAAGAAAGTGTTCCGACAACAAAAGTGTCGCAAAAGACAAAAATCTCCATTTCAAAGCAAGTGAACAAGACTTCAGAGCATTACATTGAACTGTATAAGTTATATTTTGCACTGCTCTGATTTGATTTGAGTCAGACCTGGTGTCATCTTGCATTTCCTTTTAGTGCAGTTTCTCTAAAATGACATAATAAAATCACACAGTGAAAGAGGAAAATTGTGCATTTGCTTCATGAGCAGGTGCAGATTAGTTTCCACCACCTTCCTCTTCTTTTTTTTTAATTCTATTTATATATTTTTATCTAATCCAACCTTACTCTGGGCTTTAATTCTCAGATTTTGACTCACAAAAATAAGAGACCTAACAGTAAGAGTAAAATGTTTGTGGGCAGTTCGTTTCTTGACTATTATATTTCTCTCTTTACAATTATCTCCCCCTCTGTTCCCCCCTGCCTCTTGTCTGAAGTTCACCCTCCCTCTTAATGACTGTTCTGCTCCCGCTTTCCTGTTATAAATTAATAAAGGAGCTATTAGCGGTGCTTTCAGCTTCGTCGGAACATGTGTGTGTGTGCGAGGGCAGGACAGGAGGCAGCGCCAGGAGATCGGCGACAAACACGGAGCCACAGAGGATGGAGAGATTCCAGGGGAAGAAAGAGTGATAAAGAAGACGTATGGGGAGATAATTCAGAAGAGGGAGTGACAGATAGTGGGGGGGAAAAATCTGATTAGGAAAGAAATGAGGGGGGAAATAAGAGACGGTGGATAATGGAGAGATGGTTTGAGATAAAGGAGGCTGAGAGGAAAGAGAGAGGAGGAAGATCTGAGTCTTTCTGTAACATCAGTTCAGTGTGTGTGAGAGAGAGAGAGAGAAAGAGAGAGATGAGAAATTACTGTTTCTAATCTGTATTAAGATTGTTTTTTTTGTCTCAACTTTCTTTTTTCCCTCGTCAGTTTTAATCCGTATTAACCCTTAGTGCTTACTCATGATAAACTGCCATGGGAATAATGTACAACTCCTTATATGGGCATCCTGGGGGTGTGTGTGTTTGTAGGTCACATATTCATGCTTTACAAAATGCACTTTTTGGTCTTCTTACGAGTCAAAGTTGTGATTCATTTTATGCCGCATTTTTCAATTTGTGATATAAAGTAGCGATAATTAAAAAAGTCACATTAAAAGTCACAAAATAGACTGTTTATATGTTATTTTTGTTCATAAAAACAAGCTAAGAGAACGTTGAACTGTGTCGTGTTTCCACATTTCAATTCCATTCAATGTGATTTTAAACATCTTGAGTACTTTTTGCAAAGGGTGTGTTTATATAGTTGGTGAAAATTAAAAAAAAATATTCATCAAATTGTCTATTGGTTGTGTTGAAAAAAAAAGGAGAAAAGGCACTCTATATTCTCTATATTGCACATTCTTCTAACCTCTGTGTGTCTCTTGTCTTCTGCAGCTCAGCAGCCCTACACCATGTGCTTCCGGGTGAAGTTTTATCCTCATGAGCCGATGAAAATCAAGGAGGAGCTCACCAGGTATGAAGTCATGCATTGTTGATTTCAGGGTGCAAAAGAACTATTTTTCTCC
This sequence comes from Microchirus variegatus, assembly GCF_963457635.1. NCBI lineage: Eukaryota > Metazoa > Chordata > Actinopteri > Pleuronectiformes > Soleidae > Microchirus > Microchirus variegatus. Next base: position 9,192,050 of record NC_139819.1, on the reverse strand, counting down.
GTTTTCCCTCGTTTGTTGCACGATGCTAAAACAAAAGAAGAAGAACTCCGAAAGAGTGTTTCCAGGCATCTGTTAAACATTAAAACTGCAGTGCAGCTGAAAAATGTATGAACTGCACAAAACTTCGAGACAAGAAGCTCAACAGTGATCTGACAGAGACATAATATGTGACTCTACATCTGCTCACAAATAACCAGCAGCAGCTGAGGGACTCGCAGATTACCTCACAATACGATGCATGGTCAGTGATACCAATAACATCACGATACAGCCATTCTGTGCTTAATCATTATATTGCGAGACAATCGTATATCGATACATCAAAATATCTGACTGAAGAAAAAGTGAGAAAGAAACAGTGAGACATTTTTACACCTATTACTGTATATGTCCATTAATCTGTCCTGTCCCTATTTCTGAATAAATTAAAACGAAACAAAAAATACTTTAGTACTGCACACAGTAAATGAGAGTGGGGATAATAAAGCACAGAGTTTGAGACAAAGAAGCTGAAAGAGAGAGTTAAAGTTTGTCAAATGTGATCACAGAATAGAGAAGATCGGTTCAGCAAAAAGAAAGAAAGAGTTAAAATATACATAACCATGTTGTTTTTTTCCAAACCCGACATGCAACAAAAGACTGAGTCTATAAATCTAATCCTCCATCTGATCTCTTACACTTTTCCTCCCGCTGCTTCTGTTCCTCTGGTCCAGAAACACGTTTAATGAGTCAGGTGACTCAGAGAAGCAGCCTGGTGTGAGGAAAGTCATCTGTATCCATGGCAACACACACACACACACACACACACACACACACACACACACACACACACACACACACACACACACACACACACACACACACACACACACACACACACACACACACACACTTGTGTCATCACAGCACAACTGTCATCTCTTCTGCTTCTTTGGTTAACATGCAAAACAATTCAACGTATCAGCAACAAGTCTCCATATAGAAGTTGTTCCCATAGTAACTACAGTGTCAGGCCCTGGTGTGTGGTGGTTGTTTCCATGGCAACGGGCTTGTTTCTCTCATTCCTGTAGCAACACACAATGTATATTTACAATCTGAGTTTCATTTTTCTGACGTCATGTGATGCATGTGTGTGCAGGTACCTCCTTTACCTCCAGTTAAAGAGAGACATCTACCACGGTCGTCTCCTCTGTCCTTTTGCTGAAGCAGCATATCTGGGAGCCTGTATCATACAGGGTGAGAGACGTGATGACAGCCACGTACTTTTCTTTTTATTTTTATTATGTTATTGATGGTGAATCTTCATGTGATTTTGCATCTTAGAGTTAGATTTAAGATTTACATTAACACAAAGAAACTGTGTGTATTTAGCAGACTTGTTCACATCTATAGCTGCACCCAGTCAACAATATATTTTCTCAGTTATACAGTGCTTCACAAATGTGTTAGACCACCTGGTATAAAAAGGAGAAAACGTTATATACGTAGAAAATGTTATTGTTCTTTTTTGGGCAAATAACAAACTGAATTCACCTTTTATTTTTGAGATTAATTCAGATCAATTAATCAACATTCAACCTCTAAAATAAATTTTCCTGACCAAGAATACAAGTAAATAACTCTAATTTGACGTCTTAGTAAAGAAATTATAATGTGCTTTATTACTTTTTCAGTTTTTTTGTAAAACAATATGGATGGCAAAAGTAATAATTGCATTTTAGCATTAAAAATGACATTTCAGTTTAAGAGGTTCTACACTCTTAGAAATAAAAGTGGTAAGTAGAACCATAAGGTTCTTCAGCTTGTCCTCATAGGAGAACCCTTTTTGGCTCCAGGTAGAACCTTTATAAAAAGCCCTTTTGGAGGGTTCCACCAATAACCTATTCAAAACCCTCTATTCAGGAAAGGGGTTTTAAAGGGTTCTCTGGATCAAGATGGTTCTTACTGGAACCATTAGTGTTACCAAGAACCCTTTAAAAATGCTTTCTTTGGGAAAGGATTTTTCAGAAGCAAATGGTTCCAGGTAGAACTTCAGCCCTTATAGAAGAACTCTATTGGAACCCTTATTTCTAAGAGTGTACATACTGGTGTATTAACCATGACAGAAACATTTTGATCATTACTAATGCTGGTAATTGAATTCAATTTTAATTTATGTTGGTATTATTTCAGTTTGGAATGACCGAGTTCTGTGTTTTTAGGTTTTAACGATGTATTAAATCATTTGTGAACAGCGTTTGGTTTCAGGTCTAACATGTCACACACATTTCATATAATCTCTTTCACTCTGAAGTCAAACTGAATAGAAATAGTGCATCAGAAATAGTCTTGTAACCTGTTTTGAATGTCAAATTTAATGCCAAAACAAAGAAAAAGTTGCCCTCTGACCTTGGCTGCGTTGAAACACCCGTTAATTCCTTACATTAATCTTAAATCACAGCAGCAGAAGCTGCTTGCTTTCCCGAGGATTACGAGAGGAATTAGCTGTATCACGTACGTGAAACCCTTGTGGCTGATATACAAATTGCTGATCTGCACGAACACTTTTGATGAGATAATTCCCCGGAGAACACATTAGCTGCTCTCTTTAACAAGGGCAGGTCCTTATCCCACTTTGTTAGGGTGTTGATTATAGAGCCCGGCCATCGTTTGAGGATTATTAGATTTTAATTAAACTTCAAAGGTTTTTGAAGCTTCTTTTATGACGGCTAATTAAGGATGGATTTTGGAAAGTATTTGGTCTATTTTGTTCCGCTTTAGCTTCAAATTCAAATGTGAAAAGTGTAGTTTAATGTTATTATTCTGCAGAAAGATGGTGGAGCATAATATACACAATTCCTAGTGTTAAACAATTTGTCTCCCTCTCTCTCATTACAGCTGAGCTTGGGGATTATGACCCAGAGGAGCACCCATCAGACTACATCAGTGACTTTAAGCTGTTCCCGAAACAATCGCTCAAACTGGAGAGGAAGATTATGGAAATACACAAGAATGAACTCAGGTAAATGTGCGAATGAGTGAGTGAGTGAGTGTTTTACCCTCTGTCTGACAGACGCGTACGCTTTATGATCATTTGCAGAGGGATTACACCTGAATTATTCATGTCTTTCACACTCGGTTTGGTTTGCTTGTTTGCTGGGATGTTTGGAATTTAAATTTTGATCAGAACCAAACTTTAACACGATGGATAGAGTTAAGAGAAAGCTGAGGGGTGGAATGCCTGGGAAGAAAATGACCTCCCAAATATCTTACTGCAAGAGTTCAGAGCCCCAGACACGGATTTATACTTTATTTATCGCCTTAGGCAACTCAGTCTCCACAGTTTCACCGCTCCACACACAACCATTCATCAAAACACAAGTCCAGAGTGCATGAGGAGACACTGCATGACAGGTAAGACAAGATAAGATAAGATAAACCTTTATTTGTCCCACATTTGCAGTGTTACAGCAGCCAAAAAGGTAGAAAAGTAGAAATAAGGTCAGGAAATAAAGACTATTAAATACTATTAAATATGTGCAAGAAACAAACAACAAGATAAAACAATAGCTTTGCTACACACATATATACACACAGTGTTATAATTTACACTATTGCACAGGGAATGAGGCAGTTTTGGTGCAGAGAGAACGTACTAAACGCTAAACACAATGCAAAGTGCGACAACGTAGATCCAAACTGGACTTAAAACAAGGTTTAAGAACAAAAAAGAAATAAATAACTAAAAATACAGGGAATAAAAACTACAAATATAGCGATAAAAACATGCATAAATATATGAATAAGTAATAATAAATAAAACATAATGTCAACGCTGCATTGAACAACGTGACAGCAGAAGTGCTTTTGGGTCACTTTAAACTGCAGAGACACGCATATATACAGTATATATATAAATTGTATTGTATTGTGTGTGTGTGTGTGTGTGTATATGTGTATATATATATATATATATATATATATATATATATATATATATATATACTCTGATTTGTGATTTGGCGAAACAATTTCTCTGTGATGTTTCTTAGACAGATGATCAACCATTACCTGTGTATTTGTTGGAAAATACCTGCTTAATATTTGTCATTATGTACAGCACTGGGGATATTATGCGAATTAAAAAAAAACAATAATAACAATAATAACAGAATAACATAAAAATGAAATGTTTTCGTCAGTTTTCAGGGCTCCTTTCCAGCATCTGAACCTTGTTTGTCTCTGTAATAATAATAAAAAACAATATGAGGAGAAGGTGATTAATACTCAAAGGTTTCACTTTTTATCTCATGATAATAAAAGTAAGATTCATAAGATCAGATGTTATAAAATAAAATATTACCAGAGGTGCAAATTTATTGTTACTGTAATTGAGTAGGTTTTTTTTTTGGGAACTATTGTACGTTTTAAATCCCGTCCGTTGTGCATCCCTGAGTGAGTGAGAAAGTGAAAGCATTTGTGACCGTTGACCCTTTTTGACTGACACATCGTGTGTTTACATATTTTATTTTGTCAGCACTTTAATTTCTAAAGGTTTGCCTTTAATTAAAAACAATTCATGTGAAATGTGTGTCCCGTTGTATCCCCATAAAAAGTAAGTTTTTACTTTTTAGACCTGTACTTTTACTTGTACTTAAGTAAACAGTGATGAAAGCAGTGCTACTTTTACTTGAGTAGAATATTTCAGTCCTCTTCCCACCTCTGCATATTCCATTAAAGCTCGTCCACTGGGTGGTTGGTGATTATTTCCATCATGGCTGCAGCTCATGGATGATGATGTGAGCTTTGTGACGGTCGCACGCTGTGATTATAGAACATCAAAGCAGAGTCCGTCATTTCCCACAGCAGCAGCAGATGATGATGATGATGATGATGATGATGATGATGATGATGATGATGATGCTCTTCTTCTTCTTCTCTCTGCCCTCGACGGCTCTGACTGACAGGATTAACAGATTAGTTAGTGACTGAGCTGCAGAGAAAGAGGTAGTTTCAGGTAGTTTACAAGTATGACTTTTATTTAGTTAGGGAGTGACTTCTTTGTCTCACATGTTGAGCAGCAGCACGTATCGCTCGGTTTCTTAACATTGCAGCACTCAGACTAATGCAAAAGTATATTATACTCTGTATATGGGTCACATTTAATGACTTAAATCTATTACACACAGTGTGTCATATACTACAGAGGAGGTGACCCCGGGTAGTGAAGTGTCACCACCTTTAAGTATTAATTTAAGGGGTATTGTTGACGTTCCAGAGGAGGAGTGATGCTGTGCATGTTAGACTGCTTTAGTTTTGCATGTGACAAATAATGAATCATTACATTTTATTCAGGAGGCTGATTTTCACCCCAGAGAAAGTTTGGCTACGTTCTAGAGGTTTTTTTCAGGGTAGAGATGAAGAGATGTGAGGATACATGCTGCTGTGTGATCTGAAATAGAAATGTGAGCACCGTCGGTGTCTAGTAGCAGCAGCAGCAGCAGAAATAAGGATGCACAGACCATGGAGGCAAATAAGGCAGGCACAGAGACGTGGTGCGCATATTTTAAAGATATGGTTTCAGATTCTCTAGTAAATGAAATAAAAACATGGTCCAAAATATGCATGGAAAAAAATAATTGGTGAATGAAACACTTCTTTTAGGGATGAGAAGAAACCAGTACCAATATCACAAACTTCAAGTATGTAAATATACATTTCTGCACGTTTTATTTTATACTTTGCACTGTACTTTTGCTCTAATTTGTGTCTACTGTGTGGTTTTATTCTCCGTCTTTTAACTGCAGCAACATGTGAATTTCCCCAGTGTAGGATCGACAAAGTCTAATCTCTCCTAATCTCATCTGATCTCATCTAAACTACCAACACCATCAGTGTTCAAGTCAATACAGTCACTTTAGAGCATTTATGAAGCACGAGGCTGTCGACACACATTTCAACGACTTCATTCTCCATCTGTGTGACAAATATTGTTCTCCCAAAAAAAGAGAAAGAAAGAAAGAAACAGCCCAAACATGACTCAGCTAAAATGCTCTTGCTTGTTTTTAAAAAAAAATAAAAAATGTTTACAGTCTGTGCATAATGGTGCATACCGATTCCTATCTCTAACAAAATCCGCTTCTCATCTTGATGGCATCATACATGAAGTTGTCTGGAGGAAATAAGGAATGGTGTGTTTTTGGGATGGTGCTTTGACACAATTAAGAGCAGACAAGGACCATTTCCACACATGACTGAGAGAATTTTAACAAGTACTTAAAAAGTGTTTCAGAATAAAATGACAGTCTCAGGTTTTGGATAAACTCATTGATAGATGTCAAATGGCCCTTTTCACTATGGTCCCGCCTTGGCACGGCGTTGTGTACAGAACATTCACTAGACTGTGAGATTAATCCATATTTTTAGGATTGTCGAGTCTTTTTAACTGATCTACTGTTCGCCATTGTTCGGCTTGATTATTGTGTCGGACACCTCTTACCGTGCCGTGCCGGTGTAAACATGCCAATAGTCAGCAGCTTAAGATGTTTATCAGTCATCCTGTACCTTTTCTGGTGCATACAGTAAACCAAAAATGGTAATAGCAAAAGGTGATTACTTTTTACAGAAAAAAGATAACTACTCTCACTCAATCCATAGGAACACATCATGTTTTTCCTAAGGAAAAAATAGACGATATGTAGAGTTTTTGTAACTGAAGACATATTTTACATTAAGAGAATCACTGCATTTATTTAACAAACCTTTATTTTCCTCTTCTCTCTTGCCTCAGGGGTCAGAGTGCTGCGTTCGCAGAGTTGAACATGCTCCAAAGAGCTCACAGCCTGGAAACGTACGGAGTTGACCCTCATCCGTGCAAGGTAACACGACTGAGAAGCCACAACTTGTTTGTAGTTGATCTAGTTCAAGTGTTCGGGATTAACCAATAATATTCTCTGCTCTTTTAAGCCAGAACTTCCACTTTTACCCGTCAGTGCCATGTTTGTAATGGAGGTAATTAAGAACAAAAACAGCAATAATTAGCATAAGTGTTGCATCAAACTTCATGTCACTTGCAGCCGTTTGTTTTTTTGCAGGCTTCAGTGGAAAGTTTGACGCTTTCCCGTTTCATACACATTACTGATCTGCGCTCTCTCATTTGCATAATATTCAACTGAAAACAACTTCAGAGACGGCAGTTTGTTTTGCATAATAATGTCCAATAGAGATGTGATGAATGAGTAAAGGACCTCATCACAACATGCTGAGCAGATTAAAAAAATATATGTTTTTAAATTGACTCTGGTGCAGATCAGATCCCTTTACCTGCTTCACTGGAGCAGTTACTGATTTGTTTTGCTGGAAATGGCTACAGTAGCATGCACGTGCAGATCTGCAACACAAAAATGTGTTCGTTTTAATTATTATTTAGAGCTGGGTTTGCTAGTTTTTATTTTTTGTAAATGCTTAGTTTCAGTTTAGTTTTCATTAGTGTTAGTTTTTTTTGTAATATGGAGTATTTGTCAGGTGCAAGATTCAAAAAGGTCATAATAATTGTGTCATAAAAGCCCAGAAAAAGATGCCATTTGTTTGCCATTCAAAAGTTGAATAGGACTGGAACTGAATTAATGGTCAACTATTTTGATTATCGATAAACAAGATTTCTGATCGTTTGAGCTTCTTAAATGTGAATATTTTCTATATGGTTTCTTTGCTCCACATAACGAAGAAATCATTCAAACGGATTGAATGAATGAATCGTTTATTTCGGGCATGACAAGTAATCAACATCTGCATACATCATCATTTATATTCATACACATGACCGAAAGGGACAGCGGGAGAAGCAAAGCTTATCTAGTCCCGCCCCCATGATTCATTTTGGTTTGTGGAGAATATCGTCATTTCCAGGTTTGACAAACACCGATCAACGTTTTTTAGCATCTTCTGACATTTTGTGGACCAAACGATTAATCGAGAAAATAATCAACAGATTAATCGATTACAAAAGTAATCATTAGTTGCAGCTCTAATTCAGACACATGAACAGCCTTCCCTGAACCATATATAACAGTCTACCAGCAATTAGCCTGAAGTGCAAAAATGTGTTCATCATCAATAAAGTGCAAAACGTGAACATAATAATAACTAACTGTCATGAGACACATCACATTGCTTGTGAGTCTCAGGAGCTCAATGTGAGCAAAAACATGAGCAAATAAAAAAAAAAAAGGTCATTCATTGAAAACATTTTAATATTGTATATAACTAATGAAGATGTGGTCTCAAATAAAACTTTTCAAAATTGCAAGCAGGGAAAAAATTAATAATGACGAAAAGAAAATTGAAATCTCGAGTTTCAAAGTCGAGATCTTGAGTTTCCAAAAAATGATTTTTTTTTTCCATTTTCTTTTTGAAAAAAATAAAATTTTCATATTTTTTTGGGATACTCGAGATCTCAACTTTAAAAATTGAGATTAAAAAAAAAAAAAAAAAAAAAGTTTTTTGTCTTTTTTTTGTCTTTCTCATGTTCACTTCAGGTGCTCCGTACAAAGGATTATGTATGAAATACATTTTCATCCATGTTTTTTTTGTCAATCCTAGTTTTCCTTATTTCGTTAGAAAGTCAAATCTGTGGTGAACACAGACTGATTTCCAGAGAGATTAACGCGGCTGTGTTTTCTCTCACTCGCTGGTGTCAAACTGTATCTCATGCTCTCTGTTTGTGCTGCTGCTCGTGTTCTTGTTGCCGTTTACTGCAAATTAGATGCTTGTAGTTTGAAGTGAACAAACAAGAGGTGTTTGGTGTAGGTGACATTACCATGGAAAATGATTAATGGCCCACTTGCTTCCCTACTGTTAGCTCGCCTGCATCCCATCATGCCACGTGATGCCTCTCACTCTGTGTGTGTGTGTTTTTGCAGGACTTCACAGGCTCCACAGCCTTTCTCGGGTTCACAGCCACCGGTTTCGTGGTCTTCCAGGGAAACAAGAGAATCCACCTCCTCAAATGGTACAAATGTTGGCTTGAAGTCTTAAATGTAAACTGCAGTGTTTAACATCTCAAATGACACTCGGTATAAAGATTATTAGGAGGTATTTAAAATGATCCTCTTTGGATTTAGTTGTCATTTCAGAGGTTTGTGTGACCAGGTCCCAACCAAGTAAATGAGGGACAAGGAGAATTGAGTATACTTTGTAAAAGCTATGGCTTACACAATATAGAACCAGTCCAGGGTTATTTCCCCCCACACACTTTTGATTGTTTAGGAGTATTAACATATACAAAATAAGTAACTATAACTGATTAAAGGTAGGGTAGGAGATCCTGGAAAAACAGTTAGCAGTAACGTTTGGCATGTTTTGGTGATTTTTTTTGGATACTTGTTCAAATGCATCCATCAATTGGTTGCAATTCAGGATGTGAAGTGGATTTTAAGTAAATAATCTCGCACACCACCTTTAAGTATCTGTAACTGTGGCTGTAGCTTTGTTTTTCCAGTTTCTTCAATTAGAAAAGACAAAAAAAACCCTCTGAAAATGTCCTTGAGCTCCTTCAACTAGTTGTGAGTAGTTTCTCTGCTCTTTGTTGTAGCTGCGTCTTCTTTTGTTCGCTGTATTTTCCATAACTTCTTCCTCAAAAATCTGTATTATTTTGTACATTTACTATTTAGAAAAGCATCAGTCTAAAGCTTTTGGGACACCTGGTCACCCTACTGTTACACCATGTAGTAAACATGTTTTTAAGCCATTAATGCTGTTAAACAGTGGTTGGAAAAGTGTTGGGATTAGTAATATTTCAAGTAGCTCAATTCCAGTTTTACTCAGTCGTATGTAGAGTGAGTTTTTATTTTTTTTATTTAATAAATGTTATATAATTTTAATGCTCTGATAATAAATTTATGAGCATTCATTTTGAAGTGTGTCATGATGGCATCATTTGAACTACTTCAACTGTAAATATTTTCGGGGGGGAGATTAAGATTAATGGCGGCCTTTAAATTAAAGACACATTGGAGCACATAAAAATTATTTATCTCTCAATGTCAATGTGTGAGTAGCAATGCAAGCACAGCACTTAAATGCACTTTATAACTACATTCTGCTGCTGTAAACTAATGTAAACGGTAAAACTGGATGTTTATAAGGACGTCATTCTTTGCAGGGTGGACGTCAGCAAGCTGAAGTTTGAAGGAAAAACCTTTTACGTCATAGGGATTCAGAAAGAGGTGAGTGTGTGTGTGTGTCGTCATGCATGCTGCTTCTCCTCCTCTGCATCGTTATGAAGAAATAAATACATGTGCTGTGTAGTGTTGATGCAGATGCACATCTACTGTCTGTTTTTCATTGAGTAGCTTGTTTCTGACTTGTGTACAATAGTTGTTTTTATTATTTCCCTCCCTCCCTTCTTCTTTTCCTTTTCCTCTTCCTTCATATTATGTGTAATGTCTCATCAATGTCCTGCAGTATAAAAAAATGTACTTCTGGTCTGCCATCTCTCACACACACACACACACACACTGTGTATGTGTGCCACTGTTTCAGATCTCGGTAACAGGCAGGATTCACTGTAACAGGATGGTGGGTGTGTTTACGACGACTAAGCTCCTCACTCACGTCACGTGTTCCCAAATATGAGATTCCTTCACGTGTTAGCCGTGTTGTCGACGTGAAGACGCACACGTTTACAGGTGTCTCACATTTGGGTACACAGATTCTCATCTCTGTGTTTTGTCCTGCTGTGTTACATTCAGAGCATGACTCAGTGTGTGTGTGTTAACACTCTATTATGCAAGAACTACTGATTTCTGTGTTTCACGTCGCTTTGCCGTTAAAATATCCATTCATGTATTTAAAGCCATACTCTTTTTGAGTCTCATAACTTTACGTCTTCATAACAGAAGCTTAAGCTCAGCTCTCATCTCGCCTTTATAGCTCGTCAGTGTGTGTGTGTGTTTCTCTGGCAGCTCGTGAATGGCTGAAGATGCAGTTTTATCTTTGTGTCTCTGTCTTTTCTCTCTGTGTGTGTTAACATAGTCGTCACTGGTGAGTAAACACAAGTAATAACAGCAGCACAACAGCATTGTACTCAAAGGTCCAGTGTGTAAAAATTAGACTGCAACAAACTTAGACTCCTTCACTCTCCCCTTTCTTTTCCAAAGGTATGAGGTTACTGTAGGATGTAGTTCTTCTTCATTTCATTTTAAATGCAAGAGACACTCTAGATGCTTTGTTTATTGTGGGTATATAACATGGCGGCGTCCATAAAGCAAGACTCTTGGTGAACTTACAATGAAATAACTTATTCTGAGGCTAAACAAACATTTTTGATTATATTTTAAAGTGATAACGCACTCATACAAACATACTTATGGGTAGTTTCTTCCAATAAAACCTCTTACATTTTACACATTGGACCTTTAACTTGTCTAAGTGATGCCTCTCCCTACACTGCTGCCCTCAGTTCCCCTCCACCGTTAAACTGGGTGAACCTTTTTGTCATTTGTGTCGTTATATTGTCGGTGTTGTCATTTCATCACCATTTTAGCTATAAATTAGCTAAAGATTAGATTATTATTCTTCCTCCCCCACAGCCACATTATCTGTAAACTATAGATTATGTGATATTGTGATGCATAATCTATAACCTGACCTTTTTATGTGTGTGACCGTGTTGGCGTTCACGTTATTTCATGTATTATCATGTTGTTGTATTTGTCTGATTTCAAGTCATCCTCACCACACTGTTATTTATCCTCCAACACATCACCTGTTCTGTCCCACTTTGAGCTGGTTTTCACTGTTCAAACATCTTAGAAACAGTCGTTTTTTTGTCACTATCTGGTGTTCCAGCTTAGAAACACATTTTTAAAGGTACAGTGTGTAAAATGTACATGTTACAGGTGAATCCTCACCACAAACTAGCTCTTCGGTCCAAATTTGCAGCCTTCATAGAGCTGACCAGGGTCCTGATCTATAAATAAAACATATCATTATTTATTCTTCAATTTTTGCCTCGTGAAAATAATTTCACCTACATTTTACACACAAAATGTTTACCATAACCAATGGCTGAGGTTTTCTAAACACTGTAGATCAGGGGTGTCAAACTCAAATACAGAGTGGGCCAAAATTTAAAACTGAACAAAGCCGCGGGCCAAGGTTGAACAAATTAACCTTTTAATAGGGACCCAAACAAGTTTTGCATTGAATATTGAACAAGCAAGGCTTATATAACTTTATAGTGACATGCAAAATCGAGTTTCAAATAATAATAATAAGAATTAAAAAATATCAATGGCATATCAAATAAAATTTAAATAAAACATTTAATGCCTCTTTTCTATTTGCAGCCTTCTGAGGTAAATATCAACATTAACTTTTACCACAAGCTAATAAATTTGAAAATAAAATAACAATGAATAAATCAACCATTCAGGCCTTTTTACTGCTCAGTTTGCGACACACTGATCTAATCTGATGTGCCCAAGACAGATACCTGGCATCTTTTCTTGGATGCTAGTTCATAAATGTCGGGGTTCAGGCTTTGAGCTGAGGCAACCTTCATTATCGAACGAAGGTGTTCATCAGTCAGACGTATCCTGTGAGACGTTTTCGTCATCTTCATTGAGGAGAAAAGTTGCTCACATAGATAAGTGTATAATAATACCGGCGGGCCAGCTCTAATGTTAATTTGAGATTGCCTCAAGGGCCAAATGAAATTACACGGCGGGCCAAATTTGGCCCGCGGGCCAGAGTTTGACACCCATGCTGTAGATCATGATGGTGTTTCATTTTTGTAGTCTAGGAGCAGTTAAATTTTACACAGACAAAGTGGGACCCAAGACAATTTGTTAATAATGTTTTAAAATTGAATTCTGGTACCTTTTTTAAAACACGCCTGTGACTAGATACACAAATGTGTGTAACCTACAGTATCATAACTGATGTGTGACACTGAGGGGGCTGAGCAATACAGCTGACAGAGGGTTTAAAAAAAAAACATATCAAGACTGAAAATGATCCCAATCTTTTGCTTTTTTTTTGTCTACAAATCATATAATGTGACGCATGGTTGTTCAAGTCACTCCCATATCACAGATCCTCCTGTTTCCTCTCTTCTTCACCTCCTCCTCCTCCTCCTCATTGTTGTTGGGCAGCATTGATCTGGGCTCATATGACCGGACTCACAGGAACTGAAATCTTTGACATTTACAGGAACATAACCTGTCCCTCCTCCTTCTCCTCTTTGTCCATAAAGACCAATGTTCTGCTTTTTACTGCTGAATGCCCAACTATATCTGTCCTAACATCTTGCTAAGCTTTTGGCTTTGGGCCTGTGGGTCAGCATTTTGCACAGCTCCCTCTCATTGTGCTCAGCACTGCTCTTGTCCTTAGTCACACACCTCTTACGGTTACCTCATTTCTCTCTCTCTCTCTCTCTCTCTCTCTCCGTCTGTCATTTTCTGTGCAGAAGAAACTGGTGCTGACGTTTCACACGTCAACCCCTGCAGCGTGTAAGCACTTATGGAAGTGTGGGGTGGAGAACCAGGCCTTTTACAAGTGAGCATACACACACGCACCCACATAACATCCTGTTGTTTGGGTTAAGACATGTTTAAGCTCGTAAATCTGCGACTTTATTTTCTCGTAGATTTGCCATATACTTTTTTAGTATATTTTAAAGTATACTTTTTTCAAGTATAAATAAGTATTTTTACTGGATTATGTTACATTTCCTATCCTGTTTAGCACATTTTTGCTCTTCTAAACTTATTTTACTGATACACTGTTGTCCTTCACTGGGGAGCAGCTGAATGCTGCGAGGCCTTTTCTCTGATCTGCAGACTGTTGACACTGTGTCAGGAATAGAATGAGGCTCGGGGTGAAGGGAAAAAATGTGTGAGAATAGAGATTAAACTTGACTTTTGTCTGTCATCATGGGGAACACAAGGTTTGCGGGGGCGAAATGTATATGATTGACCTCGCCAGCCTCAGTCAGAGGTCGTTGTATAACAGCAGAGGAAACGGGAGCAAACTGTGCTCGAGGTCTCAGGACTCAAGGAACGTCAAGGACTTTAGTTCTCTGTGGACATAAAGTTTTTGCTGAAGTCTGTTCAGGCAGCAAACCAAAGCAGAAAGACATTTATGAAAGTATATGTTTATTATTCGTTAGTCATATCATTATTGCAATATTTTACAGCTATGATCTCATGCATCACTAAAGTCCATTTCCTTGTTTTTTATGAGTTGGCATTTTCTCCTAAACAGTGAATAAAGTTTGTATTTAAAGTTGTGTGAGGATTGGATGGAGGGAAATAATGGAGCTAAGAAACATCCACCTGGGTGAGATTGAGATGTTTACACCGTACACGGTGTCCTTCCTCCTCTAGATTATTAATCCCTCACTGATTTTTTTTTTTAATTTTAGCTATTCTTCTGCAGCAGCTGATCATCCTGTTGAAAATACATGCATATGGATGAAGTAATAAACGCCTCCGGGTGTTGCCTGAGCCTGTATAAGAGTGGATATCGACTTCTTAATGACGGCGGCTCATGTGTCTCTGAGAGGTGGACAGAAGGGGGGAGTGGATGTCGTCTTGGATGTCAGACAATCATTTGAGACTCTTAATCGAATCATAGTGAATCGAGTTTGCGCTGTAAATGGCAGCCAAGCAGAGCGATGGGAACATGCAGTCTCTGGCACCATCTCTGCTGCTCTGGAACCTGGTTACACGTGATAAATGAACCCGAATAAAAACATGAAGTGTAAACCTGTAAACTTTGACACAGCTTCTTCCTCTATCTGCCTTTTAGGAATCCAATCTATACAAAGAAAAGTCACTTCCAGTCACTGAAGCCACATAGGCTAAAAGAACAGTTTGATTATGAGTTATTGTTTTTACATTTTCTTACAGTCGTCATCTCTTTGTTTCTCCCTCTGTTTGGCAGGTGCATCAAGTCGAGTCAGATAAAGACGGTTTCTAGCAGTAACATCTTCTTCAAAGGCAGCCGGTTCAGATACAGGTGAGACACTTTTCAAGTTAGTTTACAAGAGTGGGTATAGTTTGATATAGAAATACAGGCAGACATTTGACAGTTAAAGGAAAGCAAGGGACTGTCCTGCAACGGAACGGAACTACGGGTCAAACACAGGAATTATGACCCATAGGTATGTTATGTATGTACCATAACAGCAGTCTGTTTCGTTAAAGCATTGTACTTTGGTGTGCCGGACACAGGTTTGACATTGTCTGTAACTCACTGTCGTTTTTTTCTTTTTTTTTAGCCCTAACCCCAACCTTGGGCGTAGTTGAGTAGAAAAATCCCAGTGCGTGAAAAACTTACCTATGGGTCGTTTTCTAAAAGCGTACCTCATATTCAGGGGTTGGACAAAACAACCCATAGTTACGGTTCAGTTGGAGGACAGGTTGGAAAGTACTGTAAGTACAATCTGTGTGTGTTCAGAGAGAAAACAAGGGCAAAGGGAGAAAGGGAAACAAAATGATGCTGCAATTAAAGGAGAAGATAGAGAATAAATATACAGATCATCAGTCATTTGATGTATTTTATGTCCATGTGCTTTCCCCATCCTCATATCCTTAGAGCTTTATCTTTCAACTTGTCCATAAAGTGATTCCATTCGCTGCGTCTCCTCGTTAAAGTGAGTGTGGTCACCATGGTTGCTGTGGTTTACGGACCCCAATATGACAGGAAAACCTCTAATGGAAGGCAAGCTAGTCTTGATTTTTCTCCAGGATTATACTTCAGTTCATCATCTAAAGCAGTGTGGCCCAGAGGTCCATGATGATGAGTAACGCCGTAGAGTTTGTTCTGAAATATGGGAAATGGTAATTTGTGCAAATGCAAAATGTAAAAAAAAAAAAAGAAGGATTTGTGGTGTTGGATCTGTGGATTACAGCATCTACCAAACACGAGCATTAATTTTAGCAGCACGCTGCGGTGTGAGCGTCCTCTGAGCTATCAAGTGCATGTCAACAACCCCAGGTGATAAATTTCACCCGGGAAATTACAGCCTAACCATCGATCTCACCAACAGTCGACTGCTGGGTTGGACGGTGTGTGGCTGCCGGCTTTTTAATTGAGTGGTCAGAGTCCAGAAACTTTAACTTGTCCAACAGTCTGTTAAAGCTGCTGAGGAGGAACCTGTCCGCTCAGCCGAAACAGGAATAGTTCTCGCTGCAGAATTGTTATTTTCTGACAGAGACCACTGCTCTTATAGAGCTTGTCTTACACACACACACACACACTTGTCTCCAGCTTGCAGCATTTATAAAAAGGTATCACACCGTTTCAAATTAAAACTATTAAACCTTGAGCAGGTTTGTCTTCGTCATTGATTTAAAGCTGCAGTGCGTAACTGTTGATGATTTGATGCTGATGTTGTTTATGTTCCTCTGTTCAGTCTACGTAAACAGAAGCGATGTAGCATTATTTTTATGTGGCATCCTCCATCAGTCCTGACTGAGGGTGTGTGTGTGTGTGTATACACAGCAGCACATAAACATTTATCCTGTCAAAATGCTGAGCGAGTGGGTTTTTTCGAGCTGTGAAATCCATTCTGAATTATCACTTTTGTGGCCGCCTCTTTGTCCTCTCAATCATCACTTTAACCTGTTTGCAGTGTCTCAGTATACTCGTCCAAAGTTGCTGTTGCCTCCGTGTGTCTTGACATTAAATAAATCACTTCCTGTTTGCAGTATTGGAATGTCAGCAGGGCCACTTTTAAATCGAGACCCTGATATACTGAGAAAGACAGAGAGAGCCGTGTGGCACAGATAGACTTTTCACACAAGGATAGTGCTGGAAAATGTCACACCTTCATTTGGTTTGGTTAACTTTCACACTGCACTTTTTTTTTAACAATGTCACGCATTTGAACAGCTTTATTTCGGGAAATTTCCGCCCCAAACAACCACTGACCAGGAAGAAAAAAAGCCTGGCTGATTGATTGGCCAGGAACAAAAAGGGAAATCCATCGCCTTCAGGAGAAAACAAAAACAAACAATGGAGCAACACCAAATTTATGCAATCTTTCTGTTTTTACTTTGGTGTTTTAACCTAATTGGTTTTTCACAAGAAGCTGCCCAACATGAGCAGGAGGCGAGGCAGAGAGCTATCCTCACTTCCTCTCTTTGGTTCGCTGGATAATCCGTTTGCATTTCCCACCGTCAGCAAATGGCACCAGGGTTCACTTGCAAGCGAACTGAGAGCCACTTAATCAGCATTGTGTAAATTCATTTGGTTTGAATGTAACATGCATTTGTTGATATTTAAAAGTTACGCACTACCAGAGGTGGAAAGTAACGAAATACATTTACTCAAGTTACTGTATTTACTTTTTTTGTGTATTTTGTATTTTTTAAGTACAATTTAAAATCAGCATTTTGTATTTTACTTGAGTACGTATTGACTCAAGTATTGTACGTAAGTTACTTTATAAATCCTATCCGTTACTGAGTAAAATTAAAAATTCAGCACAGTGAAGACCTACAGGGGGAAAATATACACCAGAACCAGACGAATGATGATGTGATTAGCACCAGCATTAGAATTAGCATCACAAAAGTGACGTAATATCCTGTGTCCTGTGCCTGCTCTAAAATAGTTTTGGATTTCTGATCCCTTGTCATATTTCTACTACCCTCACACCCCACGCAGAGTAACTAAGTAACTTTTACTTTAAGTATTAAGTATTTCAAATGAACTACTTTTTACTTCTACTTGAGTACATTTTCAGATGACTACTTTTACTTCTACTTGAGTAATATTTCATCAAAGTATTTGTACTTTTACTTGAGTACAATATTTTAGTACTTTTTCCACTGCGCACTACAGCTTTAAAACAAAAACTGACTGATTATACAAATTGCTGTTGTCTTTCTTAGTGGGAAAGTAGCCAAGGAGGTGATTGAAGCCAGTTCTAAGATCCAGAGAGAGCCACCAGAGGTGCGCAGGTAAGGACCACTTTAAAATCTCTCACACATTTAAGAAATTAGTCATCGCCTGTTGCTTATTTAAAGGTGCATTATGTAATAAATCTAAAGCAACTGGCCATAAATTCCTCCTAATGTCACAGAGACTCAGCAATAATGTTCATATAACAAACTGAACTCACCGACAACAACAGTACAGCCAAAATATTTGCATTAAAACATTTTTTTGCAGACTGCAAATCATATTTATGTTTTCACATGTGGCGCCACCTACCGCCGTCTACCAATCATTGCAGCCAGTAGAGTCTCAGCTGCCGCGCAACCACGGGTTGCCAGTTACGTCAGAAAACGAAACCTAAAAGACCTCGGTATTTTGAATTTGAATGTAGTAACTGTTTTTGGCCACATTCTTACACATGGCGCCTTTAAAACTAATGATTGTGTTGTTGTTTGTGTTTTCAGAGCCCAGTTTGGACAGAGTCGAAGTTTTAACTCACTGAGCCATAAAAACCTCATCATGAACATGGAGCCTCTGGTTCCTGCACTGCCCTCACCTAACGAATACGAAGAGACTGCCACAGACAATGGTAGGATATCACTTATTATTACACACACACACACACACACACACACACACACATGCGGCCCTGCCACAGCACAGACTCATGTGTCTCCCTTGTGTAGGAAGCAGCACATGCACAACGTGCATTAATTGAGCAGCTGATGCTTCCATCCCTCCATCAGTCTCGTCTCCCCTGGAGACACTGATCACAGCACGCTAAAAATACCCTTGCCATGATCCACGCCAAGGATACCACCATATCTGTGTCTGTGTGTGTGGCTGTGGTGGGGGTCCATGTGTGTGTTAAACTGTGTGTGTGTGAGAGAGAGAGAGACGTCAGAGCCACAGACCCAGCTTGTGTTCTCATCGAGTAAAAGTCAATTAGAAGTTCCAGTGCTTGTTTGGCTCCGAGCAGTCTGTCCCTGTTCACGCATGTGTACACAGCTGCATGCACAGACACGCTTTCTGTTGTCTTAGTTTTTCTGGATGCGTGTGTTTGTGAATCTTCATCTGGGGGTTGAATGCAAAGCAAGAAAATACAGACAGTAAATGGACATAATAAACTGCAGTTTAACTGTGAACTCTGAATGTGAGACTGTAAGATAAGTTTAGACTTGTGTTTTTTGCTGTAGCACATTTTAATTCACCTATTTAACTTCAATTCATCACACTGTCAGACGATCATATAGGGCTGAACGATAGCGACTGCGATTAAATCAGAGGGAATGGTTGATTTTTACATCATTATTCTCATTTTCATTCAAAAAAATGTATTCAAAATGATAAATGTGTGATTTGTGCAGATCTGTGAAACACAAATATGTTCTCTGCAGAATAAGATGTCTATAGCAGGACAATAATACATATAAAATGATATTTTGACACATTTTAGCTTTAACAAATATTGCACAATTCAAAAATTGCAATAGGCCATATTGTGATTTTGATAAAATGTCAATTAATTGTTCAGCCCTACTCTAGAACGCATATGTAAAACATATTAAGGACAAAGCACAGTTTTTGGTTTTTGTATTTTTGTATTATTTTGGCAACTGGTACTTCAAGCAATAATAATAACAATATATTACTAATATAAATAGTAAAAAGAGATTAAAAGCATTACTAGTAAAAGTGCAACATGATATAAAAGTGTAATAATGTCTGTTTTCCATATTATTAGTGTAATATTCCATAGATTTTCACTGTGGTGAACTGTATAATAGGGTAGTCGCTGAGGGATATCTCAGTCATCCATTATCTAGCCTGTTGTCGACTGACTCACAGTCGATCCTGGATCAGTTTGGTTCTCATGGGATATTGGAGAAAAGCAGTAAAGTTTCTTTTTGTTGTTGTTTGGCAGAGAGACAAACCCTACTGAGGCAGCACAATTCAGTTAGTATTTCCAGGCCTTGTTCCCTCGACACATCCTCCCAGAGCAGATTTATAATAGCGGACCATAAAATATGTACTTCAGTACAACTACGGGTTTCCCCCTCGTGAGATTCTTTTCGAGTGTCATCGTGATTCTTCTGTTTCATTTTCTCAAATATTCCTTACACTCCCCCCTGTGACCTATTATCTGATTGAAGCATAAATCTTGTTGTTAAGGAGAAGCAGGTAGGGAAGATGAGAGCAGAGCGGGGAAGGAAAGGAGAGAATAGGAGTGAGGAGAAGATGGACTGAAGGCCTGAGAGAGTAAACAAAGGTCAGCAAAGGTGTATACAGGCTCTCTTTACAGTATATGTAAGGATGACAGCTTTTAGAAGAGAGAGACAAAACCAAATATAGGCGTTACAGGAAGTTACAGTAGTGATAAAGTTCCAAATACTGAGCAGCCGTTTGATCCCAAACTCCCCTCGTCTACAGGACACATAACACCATATTGCTCTTAAATGTTGTGCTGGCAGTTTTGATTTGGTATGATCAACATGAGTTGAAAGGCTGAAAGGTTGAAAGGTCCTTGTTCAGTAAGTGTATGGTACAGTAAATGAGTGTGTGAACCTTTTTATCAGCTCAGTCGAGCTTCTTTTTTTTTACCAGGATGTTTTTGTCCGTTTGTTTGTCTCTTTGTGAGCATCATAACTCAGATTGTAGGCGACAAATGTGAATGAAATGTTCCAGGACGTAGGGTATAATAAGATTTTTGGTGGTGATCTGGACACAGATCTAGATTTTAGTTTATTCAGACTGTGGGGAAACTGAATGGCTGAATGGATCTGGGACACAGTGATGTTGACCGTGCACAGTTCTCTTTGAGGGTGTAAGAGCTTAACCTGTCTGCATCTGCTCTGCTTTATGTGCCATGGTTTGTTTACAGTCTTGACTAGACTCTCCCCATGGTTCAGCCCCTCTTGGTCATGAGTGTCAATCCTGCTGTGGCACAAATATAAGGCTCATCTGATGTGACATTATGACAACAGTCATAGCCATAGATTTTGCAGTCTGACCTCATATGTGTACTTACTTCTATTCTGTTCCTTCCACCCATGTAGCCTACAATAATAATATATAATATACAAACTGTTGATGGACTTCTTCTCTTACACCTTTCCTCTCAGAATTTACTGCCGTCCTCTTGCTTCGTGAGGCCTCTCTCTCTCTCTCTCTCTCTCTCTCTCTCTCGCCATCGCTTTCCCATCTGCCCTTATCTCATTTATGGGAAAATCAATCCTGTCTTGGCTCAGGGTCAAAGATGTGCAGCGGTTACCGTATCGGCTGTCTCCGTTTGTTAGTTTGGGAGGGGCAGGAGGTCGTCATCGAATCAGAAGCAGCTCGTGCAGCTCGGACAGGATGCAAGAGTAATGACACAAGATTGAATTTGAAAATGGCTTGTTTCCTATGCTACCTCTCCTGCCTCTCTGTGTTGTCTGATTTTCTCTACTTATTCAACAGAGAATGTTTTACTAGTGGCTTATAATTTTTTTGAAAATAGCTGAATCGTACAGATGTGGAAGATTCTGAAGCATGAAATCAGAGAAAGATGAGTGTGTGGATGATCTTACTGTCGTCTTAAAGCTACTCAGTGAGCTAAGTTACAGTGAAAAGAGGAATTTATTGTATTGTATATTATAGTATGGTGCAACTTTAGAAGACTTCAGGTGAAGATGAACGTTTTCTTCAAATGAATGCAGCTGATGTTTGGTGCAATAGTAAATGGTCTTTTTAAAGGTTTAATGAAAAAAAAAGTACTCTGGTTTTTCAAGGGTTCTTGGTTACAGTAAGAGCTCCAGTAAGAACCATTTTGATCCAGAGAACCGTTTTAAAACCCCTTTCCTGAATAAAGGGTTTTAAAAGGGTTCTTGGTAGGTTCTACCTGGAGCCAAAAAGGGTTCTCCTATGAGGACAAGCCGGAGAACCTTATATGGTTCTACTTTGCACTTTTATTTCTAAGAGTGTATGCAGCTTATTCCTCTTTTGCTAAATGCTTAAATGTAAATGTAACATCAGTCTTCCAATAAGAGTGGAAGCTGTTATATATGCATATTAAAGTACTGTTTATGTACATGAATATGTCATTACAATCTCTGTTTGTGTAATGGTCAGGTGTCTGAATGCTTTTGTTCATATATTCCATACATATTTCTAAGAAAACAAAATATTATTATTATATATTATATATAATGCTGTATATAGCACCTTTCTCGTCTTGTTGACCACTTGATAAAACACTTATTCCACTCGCCGGTTCACATCCATCTATAGGCAGCAGTGTCACTCATCCATCATTCACATTCACTCGCTGCCAGCAAGACCATCAGGAGCAATTTGGAGTTTTGCTGACACAACTGTTTTGCCATCTGCGTATACAACCAGTTGGAAGTTTAAAGGCAGAAAACAATATATAGATACAAGATATAGGTTCTAAATGGCTGTGTAGCCATTTCAGAAATGTCATTTGGGATGATGATGATGATGATGATGATGATGGCACAGCATATATTTTGTCAGCCTGTTCCACCCAAAAAATGACTATACAACAAAAACAACCATCAGAGAAACACATTCCCTTCACACAATGATTTGTGTGGTCTTATGTTGTTTGCCCCCATTTCAATGACTTTCATTGTGGCCCTTTTGTAACAGCTCTTCCTACAGCTGTGGTTCAAAGACAGAGTGTAAGTACGGTACACATACAGTACAGCAGTTGAATGCTTATTCTTATGAGGCGGATGCTGCGAGGGCTTCGGGATAAAGTGTTCTCAAGATGGTCCAGGATAACTGTCTATATTCAGAGCACTAATCTCTGCCATTACAGGGGGGAAACTGGAAGCTGACCCGAGGTCTGCGCTGACCTCGTTCTGTTCTTTGTTTTCACTAAGGTTATTATTCATGGATGTTTCCTGACTTCATTTTCATGTCCATCACTTAAAACGGCATGTGGGACCCTTTGTGTTTTTAATTAACAGTTTGAACATTAAGTGTCTCCGTTGGAAGGAACAAAGAGATAGTTGCGCAGAAGAAAAGAAAAAGTGATCCCCACCCCTTCCTGGGCCTGGCCTGCATACCTCTCTGTAATCAGTGTTAGATTAGCTGCCCCTCTGGAACCAGGACCACCTGGTTATATATAGAAATCGCAGCTTTGGACCTGATCCTCCTCTAATGCCCCTTTACTCTTTGTTACATGGCTGACATTCACAGTAGGGCTCATGATGTCTGTTCGTCAGTGGGGTGAACATCTCTCATCATCTCCCTGTGTGTGTGTGTATGCAAAGGCATGCATGCGTGTGTGTGTTCATCCCAGCCTCAGATCTGAGCCGGTAGCCTGGTCACTCAGGGTGTCGGGGTCTTGCTGGACAGCTTGTCCAAGGTTTGTCGTCAGTCAGTGATGGAGCTTGTTGAGCACAGAAGCAGTAGTGATGTCGGAGTCGGCTTCATGAAGAGCGGTTTGGAGCTGGACGTTAGCGACCGCTTCGGTGTTGAGGACACCTATAGGGGAGCAGGACTCGGGTTGGACATGTCCTCTGTCAGACTAAAGGCAGACGAGATGCAGGAGGCACAGACTGGGCCTCTTGAAATCTTTCACCCGGGAGAGGCTTCAGACGAGCAAGCTTCGTCCATCGCGGTGTCGGAGGCTTTGAGGTGCCAGGTGAAGATAACCACACGGCGCAGCCTGCATTTACGTATAGCCAATCACACGGCGCGGGATGTTTACGTGCGACTGGTCGGGCATGAAGGACGTATCACTGGGATCAGTACAGGACACCAGAGAAACACGCTGGAACAGAGTAAGCCCACAGAACAAATACTTAAAAACACACAGCATATGAAGTAATATGTGGTCATTTTGTGTAGTTTTCTCAACACGGGTGGCATTAAGATCATTTTTGATAGATCAGACCATAGCCAAGTGGAAAGACTACTTGGCTTGTGACTGAAAGTTTGCCAGTTTGAGTCCCCACCAGGTCAAGTGCTGTGGTACCCCTGAGCAAGGTACCCAATCCCCCATTGCTCATAGTTAATCCCAGATACATGGGAGGGTTGTTTCAGGTCATGAAGATCATCTGGTATACAAATCTCTAATTTGCAGATCATCTGTTGATGGTGAGGTCATGGCCGAAAGACAAAAAAACAGCATAGTGAAGTAGTAGTTTCAGTGATGCATCCTTGAGTTTGAGAAGAGCATCTGGGAATGAAAGCAGCTTCAATGACTATTACATTTTGATTTTGGTTAATTTTACACAGGTGCATATAGTAATGATTTATATATTTGCACAAGCATGGTAACTGCACACCCATATCACTATGACACATTAAGACAGAGGCATCGAGGATGTCCTTCTTGTTGTAATCCTCTTGTTGGCACATTCTCCATTCTCCACTTTGCTGAAGTGTCCTTGAATCTGTCACCGTATCTTCTTCGGGGGTTTAGGTGCGATGCTTTGCATCTGATCCTGTTCGTTTAGTTTGCTTGAAACCGCGTAGTAGGAGGAGAGTGAAAAGGGTGATCGATTTATGCAAAACAAGTCGTATACTTACCTGCACAGTCATACAGATAAATATACTCTGGAGGTGTCAGAGTGTCAGTGATGAAGTGGTGAAGATAAATTGATGTGTCAACGCTTCCATAGCAGGGGAAAACCCTGTGTGTGTGTGAATATGGAATCCTTGTGGTGTGAAAGCTTGTATTTTATCCAGTAGGTCAGAAATCAGACATGCGAAGTATAAGAAACGGTAACGTATCTGTGTACTTCTATGTACTGTGGAAATTCTTTGCTGCTGGTGAAGAATGAAATAGAGAACTTCTGCTGGCCGACAAGTTTTTATTTTCGTTGCAAGGAAAAGGTCAATCTTCACAGGAGTGATCCTAGCTGGAGAAAGACCCAGAGCATCGTGAGCCCTCCACATTTATACCTGAGCAACTCCCCTTTTGCATTCCTCCAATAGACAAAGAGTCTGCCATTCCAGGTGGTGTTTTTACACCTATTTGTCTACTGTAGGTATCGGGGAGCCGACTCCCTGCGGATGTCGCAGGAAGGTGTCAGTTCAGGCTAGACACAATACACAATACACAAAGGACCTGGTATTCTGTGTTCGGCAGGTAGAGGGTGATGGGCAGTTGTAGCTCTGAGTCAGAGGAATTGAATTTACCGTTACAATACTTTGTATTCAGTTACAGTAACATCATCATTATACTCTCAGCACATTCATTTCCTCTATCATCAAGGAAATAATTATCCTCATTTGCAAAGAGCAAACAAAAATATAAGTTGTCATTTTAAGTACAAATGAAATCACTGGATCACCTTATGATGCACATTAATTATTTATGAGTTATCCTCTGAAAGTTTTAGTGAAGAGGATGAATGAACTCTTTTTTCTTCCTTAACTGATTATAAATTGTGAAACTCATCTTTGATTTATACTTTTCCTGTTTCTGTGCCGGAAGACAAATATTAGATAAAAGCAAATTTGGGCAGTTCCTGGGCAAGTTCAGATGCAATATTTCATTCGTTAATTTTTCTTCTGCTCTTACTTTTCTATATTTCAGGTTTACCTCCGCTTGTTCCTCTCCCTGGGTTCACATGCTTTGGCTTATTTAGCAGACTCTGTTTCCATGGTAGCTTTCACCAATCGCTCCCTGCATTTTTCACTTCCCTTCTCTTTTTCTGCTCTTTAATTTCCCTCAACTGGTGGATGAATCAAGGCCTTGACTTTCTATATGACTATGTTGACTTTTAAATGGATCACAGAA
This sequence comes from Microchirus variegatus, assembly GCF_963457635.1. Lineage (NCBI taxonomy): Eukaryota > Metazoa > Chordata > Actinopteri > Pleuronectiformes > Soleidae > Microchirus > Microchirus variegatus. The sequence continues at coordinate 9,166,363 of NC_139819.1, read as the reverse complement.
ATTATATGCTTTGGTGATCTGGTGAAGTATACCAATATATTCTTCTTGTGTGTGTGTGTGTGTGTGTGTGTGTGTGTGTGTGTGTGTGTGTGTGTGTGTGTGTGTGTGTGTGTGTGTGTGTGCGTGAACTATGAATGATAAAAATAACTACAGCTGTCTTCCTGCTATAGATTAAGCAGGGGCTGGGGTGTAAATGTCCAGTGACATATGACTCATCTTGTCGACACATTTCTAATCCAGCGATCACACACACACACACACACATACACACAGAGCTTTTATTATGAGGACACGGCATTGACTTTAATGCTTTAACGTAATCTTAATCTAACCACCCTTGACCGGTACCAGGTTGAGGTTCCAAGGCCAGCTTTTGGTCTCCATAAGGACCACTGTAACAAATACACACACATTCAGATCCAAAGATGCATCAGCAGTGATGTCACCGCCTTCTGTGTAAACATCCTGCACATATACTGGTTACACTAATGGTAGAGCTGAGGTTATGTATTTACTCAGTGTCAGGCTTGTGAGTTTAGTTTGCATGTCAGTGGCCTGGAAGAAGAGCGCCATCATGTGGCTAGTGTGTTCATCTGCAGTGTAACACAAAGGGAGAGGGAGGCGCTTGATCTGAGTCCAAACACATTTCTAAACTAAACTGCAACAACAAATATGCAAATTAACTGAAAAGTTGTCTCACACTGATTAACACAACACTTGTTTGCTTGAAGAATAATTTAAGACGCTGTTGATTGTGTGATCTAACTAATTTAAAGTTATAATAGGTTTTTTACAAGCTTTAAAATGGGTCAGAGGTCATTTCTTGTGTACTGTGTTCCTAGTATAGATAATAACTAGATAATGACAATGGCACATTTTCACATCCTCACTTGTCATTTTTTTTTGCCATCCATCCATTTTCAACCGGTTTGTCCTCCACATGAGGTGTAGACAATCCCTGCTGACATAGGGCGATATCTCAGCACAAATATACTGTACATAAACAACAATTTACTCTTATTCTCACACTCAAACTCCACAAAGACACACAATGCATACATATGAGGCCTCAGGAACTCTGGGAAATATTTGTGGTCGTAATCACGAGTACAGTACATGTACAGAAAATAAATATTTGGTGTCTGTTCTTCTTCCCTCCTCAGGTGTTGTTGTCGTGAAGGACGCAGTTCCCCTCTCTCCTCTCAAACCTTCAGCCGTGCCCACGGACGCCGAGCAGCAAAGCACTGAGGGAGCAAACTCTGCCTTGAGCAATCATCTGCAGCCTCCCCACGTTTCCATGGAAACTGCAAATCTTCGACCTCAGTCACCCAAAGCGGAAGATGAAGTGGAGGAAGACGACGAGGCCAGCGGAGGACTCACCATTTCGGAGTTTGCCTACAGGTGCGCAGGAGTTCCCAGTTGTCTATGACGGTGCTTTATAGCTTCTGTCATGGCTTTGTTTTTCCTTTTAGTTTATTTTGGTTCCTGTGCAAGGAATCAGTTTCAGGTGAAAACAGTTTATTTTCCTGTGTAGAGCTACAGTTTTATACTGGCACATTGCTTTTTTGAGTGGATATTTCACATTTGTGATATGCATGTATGAAATCAGGGGACATAATGACAACATAGGTTGAAAGAGACAGCAATTATCCTTTATCTAATAACATTAAAAGTGTATGTGTAGTATACTGTTCTTATATTGTTCTTAGGATTTTCTGGACACTTTTTGCTGTAAAATTCAGAACTATCCTTCATCACACTTGTTTTTTGGCTTTGTCTTAAAGCAAAGCAGAAACTCTGTGTTTCACTTAACTGTAACATTTTATATATTTTACGTCTTTGCCTCCTCAGCCCCTGTGCCAGCATGCTGCCCACTCCCGTCGATGACAGTCAGGGAGGTGTGGACGTGGTCTTCTCCTCTCCGGTCCAGAGTCCTGCCAGGCTGCTGAGGGAGCTCCACGCCGACCCCGACATCCAGGCCCAGCTGGAAGCCGAGAGGGAGCGAGACCGCGCCTATGAGCGCACGCGAGTGGCTGCCAGGAGTCGAATGGGCGGCGTCCTGACCACCAGCTTGCAGATGCTGTCGTCCAACGACAGGGTCAACGCGTGCGTGCTGAGCGCGGTCCGCTTGGTCGCCGTGGTGATGGGCGTCCTGCTCGTCACTGTGCCCACGCTGCTGCTCCTGCTGGAGTCGGACATCGACGTGTCGTTCCTCCACGAGATCCGACAGACGCCGGAGTTCGAGCAGTTTCACCACGAGTATTACTGCCCGTTCCGCCGCTGGGTCCTGTGCCGGATCAGCATGGCCATGGAGAACCTCTGGTCAGATTAAAGAGGGAAATATGAAGTTTGACAAAGGACAGGATGGGGAGTCAGTGTGGGGAGAATCAGAAATGCCCAAATGTCTGTCTTAACATCTAATTTATTCTTACATTCAGTCTTAAGAAGTGGTGTCACTCGACTCAAACGCCTCATAGTTGAAATGAATTTGATTGAATTGAATTTTATTACTTATAAGGGCTCCACAGAAGTGTCACAGGACATTTTATTTAAAAAAAAAAGGGCCTCACATGGACCTTTGAATCTGTGGCATCAGAGACATAAGATTAGATATAATAGTCTTATCATGGGATATAATTACCTGTTAAGATTGGCACTTGGAAAAGAGTCACTGAAGAACACAAGGGAATGAGAAGTCATGACGATAGAAAGCGAGGGAGTTCTGTGAAAGTTTTGAAGGTTTGTTCACTCCTGACGCTGACAAGTCCGTGCAGAGACTTTACGGTAAATGTCACAAACAATCGTGGTTGGTTCTTGTCGTCGGAGCAGACCCTCTGATTGGCCGTCAGTTATGAAGGAGTGTGAGGGAACACAGAGAGAGAGAGAGACATCAACAAAAGCCACAGTCAGAGACACATTATATACATATATACAGTATATATTTAAAACAAAGGAGATAATTAATACCAACCTTAAATTAGTTGTTTTTAGTGTTTTGTACATTTTTATGTGATCCAAATATTTCAGGAATTTTTCAGCCAGAGGATCTACTTTTGAGTTTTATTTTGAAATTTACAAAAGATTAGAAAAAAAAAGAGAGAGAGAGGCTAATTTATTGATGTTATATCGGGTGATGGGTGTTGAGCTATTTTTTCAGACTATACAGTCGACATTTGTTGACCTGATAGCACCCTGGGTTTTTTTTTTCCCTACAGAGGCTACAGCACAAACCTTTTACACAGACCACAGATTACAACTGTTTCAGATTATGTGATGTCATATCAGAGATGGGAGGGTGGCATGAGAGGAAACTTCAGTCTGTTTGTGGTGTGCTTTGTTCAATGTCTTCAATGTTAACATGTGGGTTTTAACATAAAACGTATTGGGAGTGACTAAGGCAGGATCAGGTTTGTTATGACTTGTTGAGAGAAAGTTAATGTGTCATTTTACATTTTTCACATTCTGGAGCTTGAGGCTGGTGATTTATTAGTCACTGGTGTGATGTTTTTTATGTGACCTCTGTAAATGTTTGACCGAACGACACAGGACTGGGGCGAGAGGTGTGTTCATGGTCTTGTAAAAAGGACATTTTCTGTTGTCGAAAACAGGTACAGTTTCAGGTGTTTAACTGACAGGAGGCAGGTCTGCATTTTAGTCACAAAAAAAGTTGTCGCCATTGGTATGAAGATGGGTGAAAACATATCGAACGTCCTGTGTCTATCATCCACATCCCTCAGATGTCAACAGAGACGATATCTTTCGTTTTTTTAATTTCAGCGACAAAACAAGGCAGAGCTATGAGGAGTGCTGGATTGGAAAAGATGCTTTTGTTCACACAATTACAGATGAGGTTTCCCAAAGAGTCAAAGATATAATAGAATAATGTTAAAGGTTATGGATTTAAAGAATTATTATTTTGGTACAAAAAGGAAGAACAGGGTGTCAAAATGAGTCAGTATATAACTGTGTCTAATTTGGCATTACACAAATGTGAGGTCACTGCAAAAGCAACATTTAATTTGATTTGAACTTGCAGCCACAACAGTGTGACAGTTGAACACACAGCAGACGGTGTCAGTTTGGGGTTCCAGTGTAGAGTAAATGACTGTTAGATCAAATTAAAAGTGTTAAGTGGGGGTTTAGTTTGATGTGGATCAACTTCTCAGGTAAGGACATTAAACACCTTATGTTAAAAATAATTGAATCAAAAAAACATAGTGCATTCATGCCATTCTTATCCTATTATAGACATCCAAACACTTTATGTACATATTTATAGCAGACCTAATTATGGCAGCAACCTTGTCTGCCTTGTTGTAGCGTCATTCCACCGCAGTACGTATGCATCCATGTCATTCTGATAAAAATAGTCCTTCACTGTTGAGAGCCAGTAACTGTAGCCCGAGTTTTATATATCGTTTGAACCTCCACACTGCTTTTGCCATGCCAATTTTTTTAATTGGTACATCTATTAAGGCTCTCGCACAGTATTTCAACTCTCTTCAAACTAAAGCGTTTATTTACAGGAATCACTCTCTTCAAAGCACATGACCATAACATCCCTCGCGTCTTCTCTCCAGTGTTGCTGCCTCATACGATCAGCCGCATCGCAGAGTACCTCTTGTAGACTTTATGCATTGACTAGCTTTATGCATCGACGAAAATATGCAGTAACCGTAGAAACATTGCTTATTCGGGACAAAACGTTTATTTTCTTACTACGATACATGCACTGATGTGTCTGATGCTGAAACCAAGCAAAGGGCCAAACCACTATGACGACGACGACGTTCGCCTCTGACGTCACTGACTCTGACATGAAACACAACCTCACTGCAGTGGTACGAGGCTGATCTGTGTGCACTGCTCCTCTAGTCTGCATGTGCATCAAATTGCTTAAAAAAACACATCATCATGTAAAGGCTGTAAAGTTTGTCCCTGGCTTTATTTCTGGTCTTCGTCGTCTTCTGACTAAACCTGGGAACCTTACTCTTCGATCTTTTCAGTTGACTTTGCCCTCATATGTAAATACCATTTTTATAGATGTGGCAAAAAAACAGCAAACAAACAAAAAAACTATATGGGTTAAGACTTACTTTCTGTCTTGCCTCTTTGTGTCTTGTCTGTGTAAAGAGTTGTAGATATAGGCTTGGCCGTCTTGACCATCTTAGGTGAACGCATGCTTGCTGTGTTTTTAAAGAAAGGGAAGAAAGGTTTGAGGCATTAACGGAGTTTGAATTAAAATTTGAGATGTGCTAGCACAAACTGTATAGACAGTAAAAAAAAAGAAACCACATCATTTGTTGTGTTTATAGGAATGTGAAGATCCAGTGTGTAATGTTTGGGAGGGTCTATATGTGTTACTGTCTAATTGTTACACACTGGACCTTTCCACAGCTGAACTGAATTATCTTGATACTAAAACAAATGAGATAACTTACAGTGCCCAACAACATTGTTAGACCACCTGTCATAAAAATGAGAAAACATTACAGAAATCTCTTCAAAAACTTGTTCAAAACTAATGTTAATGTTATTTATTTGGCAAATAACACAGTTTTTATACCCATGTTTGAGCTGGCTCAGAAATTAATCAAGTGTAATTCAACCACTAAAACTATATGTACTGTTTACGGAAAGTAAATACTTTTTTCCCCAGTTTTTTTGTAAAACAGTACATTTAAAAAAGAATTATGGACAACAATAATAATTATATTTTAGCATTAAAAATATAATTTCTGTCAAAGAGCTTCAAAATACTGGTGTATTCACCATTACATAAACATAAACAACGATTTTGCTAATTACCAATGCTGTTAATTTAGGGCAGCTGTAGCATAGCTACAGCGTAGCTTACATTAGGTGGTGGTCTAATAAATTAGTTAAGTACTGTATGTCTCAGGGCAAAAAAAAGAGAAAGATTTCTGCTCACATTGGTCACTGAGGTCTATATTTGACCGCGTTGCTTCATTGTGCTTTTGCTTTGTGATGCTAACGATAACACCTGACGTCATTGCTAATGTAGCATGCTTTTAGCCGAGTCAGTAATTAATATATTCTGTTTTGTATGAATGGAAAGTGATACTACACCATAACTCATTGCAAAAAAACAAAACAAAAAGGATAAAGGCCTTTGGGTTCTGATAAAACTGATCTGACTGAGACTGTAGCATTATTTATTAGCTTGTAGCTCATTTATTAGCTCATTTTATGAGATTCATAAAGTAGGTCAATTAATTTCAGATTTAGCTCTAGTTTTGAGCCAATGACGTAGTTCCTGTGTTTTATGAGCACCCTTAAAAAATTGACTTTTATTGCCTGTTCGTACGTAAAACTGTGATAAAACTGTCATTGAGGTCACAAAGCAGGCGATGTCACATTAAAGGGTAATTCACAAGTTCCTGACATGTCAAGTATTTACAAACCTTAAATTAAATTACCTTTCTTTAATCATCAGTTACAAAAGAAAAAAAAACAAAATACACAGATACTGCTTTTATTTGATTTATTTAAGATTTTAAATATTTGAACTCAGGTCAACCATATGCAAATTTGCTGGACATCACATAGCATACAGGAGAAAAATAAGCTGATATTTATGATATTATTTCATTGTTGTGTGGGCATGTACGGTAGCAGATTCTCTTGCACGGTCACTTTGTTGTTTTTGATTGTCAAATTGATTTGTTTTGTTGTTTTAGTCTGATTGTTTCTTCTTTGTTTTGTTTTTGGTAACCCAGTCTCTTTTGATAACAAACTCTGGGACATTTAATTAAAATAAGAAGAAGAATCATAAAAAAGTTTTTGTTTTGTTTTTTAAAGAAAAAGCATAAAAGTATAATGACCCCCTTTCTTCTGGGACAAACCAAGCCTTATGAATTTTGTGAAGTTAAAATTTTGAATGTTTGTATGTTTTAAAAGAAAACAAGGATTGTTTTATATGTTAATACTTCCTCAATAAAGCTCCCTAATGAATATATATTGAAAGACGGAACTTAATGTATGGACTGTATTTAAATTACCTCATATGACTGTTTGTTGTGGTTTTCACAGAGGAGCAACTTCCTATCCAGTTTTCCTAACCTGTCCTTAAAAAAACAATTACAGCTTTTTACATGATTTAAAGATCAATGACAAAACTGAAGGTGTCGTCCAAAATTTGACAAATAACTCCAAAAAGTATTTTTTTTTGTCAAATTTTGGACGACATACTATACTATGACTTTTTTGACCATTTAAAGTGTGTGGTCCAAAATTAAAAAAAAATAATTAAAAAAAACTTGTTCCAAAATTTGACAAAAACGACATACTATACTATGTCGTCCAAAATTTGACAAATACAACATACTACGTCGTCCAAAATTTTAAAAAAATGGTCCAAAATTTGACAAAAAACGACATACTATACTATGTCGTCCAAAATTCCAAGGTGTAAGGCTGCCCCTTTCAGTTTTTGCGGCATCAGTTGTTTTTGAATCAAATATTCCTCTTAATGTAATATCACGTGTGTCCACCGGAGGGCAGTTTCAACAGTTGAACAGCCATGAATCAAATCTTCCTCCACCTGTGATATCTCGTTTGTCCACCGAAGTGCAGTTTAGATAAATCTATTTGGAATCATCCACTTCCTGTTTGCCATTCAGAAGTTCCACACATGTGGAGCCAGCAGAAGCAGGAGAAGCTGGACGAGGAGCAGCAGGGACAAACATGTGGTAACTGCTGCTTAAAAATTATCCTCACATTTCTTAGATGTTCTGTTGACGCATTTTTTCGGTCCAAAACTTGACAAAAACGTCACACTATACTATGTAGTACGTCATACTACACTATATCGTCCACAATGTGACCATTTTTTGAAAAAAAAATTGGTCCAAAATTTGACAAAAACGACATACTATACTATGTCGTCCAAAATCTGACCATTTTTTTGAAAAACGTTTTTTTGGTCCTAAACTTTAAAAAAAAAGGTCACACTATACTATGTAGTACCTTATACTATACTGTCTCCAAAATGTGACCATTTTTGGAGAAAAAAAGTTTTGGACCAAAATGACGTACTACATAGTATAGTGTGACGTTTTTGTCAAGTTTTGGACCAAAAAAACGTTTTTCAAAAAAATTGTCAGATTTTGGACGACATAGTATAGTATGTAGTTTTTGTCCAATTTTGGACCAAATTTTTTTTCTCCAAAAAGGGTTACATTTTGGAGACATAGTATAGTATGACGTACTGCATAGTATAGTGTGACGTTTTTGTCAAGTTTTGGACCAAAAAAACGTTTTTCAAAAAACTGGTCAGATTTTGGACGACATAGTATAGTATGTCGTTTTTGTCCAATTTTGGACCAAATTTTTTTTCTCCAAAAAGGGTTACATTTTGGAGACATAGTATAGTATGACGTACTGCATAGTATAGTGTGACGTTTTTGTCAAGTTTTGGACCAAAAAAACGTTTTTCAAAAAAATTGTCAGAATCAAAAACGACATAGTATAGTATGTTGTTTTTGTCCAATTTTGGACCAAATTTTTTTCTCCAAAAATTGTCACATTTTTGGAGATAAAGTATAGTACGACGTACTGCATAGTATAGTGTGACGCCTTTGTCAAGTTTTGGACCAAAAAAACGTTTTTCAAAAAACTGGTCAGATTATGGACGACATAGTATAGTATGTCGTTTTTGTCCAATTTTGGACCAAATTTTTTTTCTCCAAAAATGGTCACATTTTGGAGATATAGTATAGTATGACGTACTGCATAGTATAGTGTGACGTTTTTGTCAAGTTTTGGACCAAAAAACGTTTTTCAAAAAACTGGTCAGATTATGGACGACATAGTATAGTATGTCGTTTTTGTCCAATTTTGGACCAAATTTTTTTTCTCCAAAAATGGTCACATTTTGGAGATAAAGTATAGTATGACGTACTGCATAGTATAGTATGTCGTTTTTGTCCAATTTTGGACCAAATTTTTTTTCTCCAAAAAGGGTTACATTTTGGAGACATAGTATAGTATGACGTACTGCATAGTATAGTGTGACGTTTTTGTCAAGTTTTGGACCAAAAAAACGTTTTTCAAAAAAATTGTCAGAATCAAAAACGACATAGTATAGTATGTTGTTTTTGTCCAATTTTGGACCAAATTTTTTTCTCCAAAAATGGTCACATTTTGGAGATAAAGTATAGTATGACGTACTGCATAGTATAGTGTGACGTCTTTGTCAAGTTTTGGACCAAAAAAACGTTTTTTCAAAAAACTGGTCAGATTTTGGACGACAGTATAGTATGTCGTTTTTGTCCAATTTTGGACCAAATTTTTTTTCTCCAAAAATGGTCACATTTTGGAGATATAGTATAGTATGACGTACTACATAGTATAGTGTGACGTTTTTGTCAAGTTTTGGACCAAAAAACGTTTTTCAAAAAACTGGTCAGATTATGGACGACATAGTATAGTATGTCGTTTTTGTCCAATTTTGGACCAAATTTTTTTTCTCCAAAAATGGTCACATTTTGGAGATAAAGTATAGTATGACGTACTGCATAGTATAGTGTGACGTCTTTGTCAAGTTTTGGACCAAAAAAACGTTTTTCAAAAAACTGGTCAGATTATGGACGACATAGTATAGTATGTCGTTTTTGTCCAATTTTGGACCAAATTTTTTTTCTCCAAAAATGGTCACATTTTGGAGATAAAGTATAGTATGACGTACTGCATAGTATAGTGTGACGTCTTTGTCAAGTTTTGGACCAAAAAAACGTTTTTCAAAAAACTGGTCAGATTTTGGACGACAGTATAGTATGTCGTTTATGTCCAATTTTGGACCAAATTTTTTTTCTCCAAAAATGGTCACATTTTGGAGATATAGTATAGTATGACGTACTACATAGTATAGTGTGACGTTTTTGTCAAGTTTTGGACCAAAAAAACGTTTTTCAAAAAAATTGTCAGAATCAAAAACGACATAGTATATAGTATGTCGTTTTTGTCCAATTTTGGACCAAATTTTTTTCCCCCAAAAAGGGTTACATTTTGGAGACATAGTATAGTATGACGTACTGCATAGTATAGTGTGACGTTTTTGTCAAGTTTTGGACCAAAAAAACGTTTTTCAAAAAAGTTGTCAGAATCAAAAACGACATAGTATAGTATGTCGTTTTTGTCCAATTTTGGACCAAATTTTTTTTCTCCAAAAAGGGTTACATTTTGGAGACATAGTATAGTATGACGTACTGCATAGTATAGTGTGACGTTTTTGTCAAGTTTTGGACCAAAAAAACGTTTTTCAAAAAACTGGTCAGATTTTGGACGACATAGTTTATAGTATGTCGTTTTTGTCCAATTTTGGACCAAATTTTTTTTCTCCAAAAATGGTCACATTTTGGAGATATAGTATAGTATGACGTACTACATAGTATAGTGTGACGTTTTTGTCAAGTTTTGGACCAAAAAACGTTTTTCAAAAAAATTGTCAGAATCAAAAACAACATAGTAGAGTATGTCGTTTTTGTCCAATTTTGGACCAAATTTTTTTTCTCCAAAAATGGTCACATTTTGGAGATATAGTATAATATGATGTACTACATAGTATAGTGTGACGTTTTTGTCAAGTTTTGGACCAAAAAAACGTTTTTCAAAAAAATTGTCAGAATCAAAAACGACATAGTATAGTATGTCGTTTTTATCAAATTTTGGACCAAATTTTTTTTCTCCAAAAAGGGTTACATTTTGGAGACATAGTATAGTTTGACGTACTGCATAGTATAGTGTGACGTTTTTGTCAAGTTTTGGACCAAAAAAACGTTTTTCAAAAAAATTGTCAGAATCAAAAACGACATAGTATAGTATGTATATAGTATGTCCAATTTTGGACCAAATTTTTTTTCTCCACAAAGGGTTACATTTTGGAGACATAGTATAGTATGACGTACTGCATAGTATAGTGTGACGTTTTTGTCAAGTTTTGGACCAAAAAAACATTTTTCAAAAAACTGGTCAGATTTTGGACGACATAGTATAGTATGTCGTTTTTGTCCAATTTTGGACCAAATTTTTTTTCTCCAAAAAGGGTTACATTTTGGAGACATCGTATAGTATGACGTACTGCATAGTATAGTGTGACGTTTTTGTCAAGTTTTGGACCAAAAAAACGTTTTTCAAAAAAATTGTCAGAATCAAAAACGACATAGTATAGTATGTCGTTTTTGTCCAATTTTGGACCAAAGTTTTTTTTCTCCAAAAAGGGTTACATTTTGGAGACATAGTATAGTATGACGTACTGCATAGTATAGTGTGACGTTTTTGTCAAGTTTTGGACCAAAAAAACGTTTTTCAAAAAATTGTCAGAATCAAAAACGACATACTATAGTATGTCGTTTTTGTCCAATTTTGGACCAAATTTTTTTTCTCCAAAAATGGTCACATTTTGGAGATATAGTATAGTATGACGTACTACATAGTATAGTGTGACGTTTTTGTCAAGTTTTGGACCAAAAAAACATTTTTCAAAAAAATTGTCAGAATCAAAAAAGACATAGTATAGTATGTCGTTTTTGTCCAATTTTGGACCAAATTTTTTTTCTCCAAAAAGGGTTACATTTTGGAGACATAGTATAGTATGACGTACTGCATAGTATAGTGTGACGTTTTTGTCAAGTTTTGGACCAAAAAAACGTTTTTCAAAAAAATTGTCAGAATCAAAAACGACATAGTATAGTATGTCGTTTTTGTCCAATTTTGGACCAAATTTTTTTTCTCCAAAAAGGGTTACATTTTGGAGACATAGTATAGTATGACGTACTGCATAGTATAGTGTGACGTTTTTGTCAAGTTTTGGACCAAAAAAACGTTTTTCAAAAAAATTGTCAGAATCAAAAACGACATAGTATAGTATGTCGTTTTTGTCCAATTTTGGACCAAATTTTTTTTCTCCAAAAAGGGTTACATTTTGGAGACATAGTCAGAATCAAAAACGACATAGTATAGTATGTCGTTTTTGTCCAATTTTGGACCAAATTTTTTTTCTCCAAAAAGGGTTACATTTTGGAGACATAGTATAGTATGACGTACTGCATAGTATAGTGTGACGTTTTTGTCAAGTTTTGGAGTTAAAAAAAACATTTTTCAAAAAAATTGTCAGAATCAAAAACGACATAGTATAGTATGTCGTTTTTGTCCAATTTTGGACCAAATTTTTTTTCTCCAAAAAGGGTCACATTTTGGAGATATAGTATAGTATGACGTACTACATAGTATAGTGTGACGTTTTTGTCAAGTTTTGGACCAAAAAAACGTTTTTCAAAAAAATTGTCAGAATCAAAAACGACATAGTATAGTATAGAATGTCGTTTTTGTCCAATTTTGGACGAAATTTTTTTTCTCCAAAAAGGGTTACATTTTGGAGACATAGTATAGTATGACGTACTGCATAGTATAGTGTGACGTTTTTGTCAAGTTTTGGACCAAAAAAACGTTTTTCAAAAAACTGGTCAGATTTTGGACGACATAGTTTATAGTATGTCGTTTTTGTCCAATTTTGGACCAAATTTTTTTTCTCCAAAAATGGTCACATTTTGGAGATATAGTATAGTATGACGTACTACATAGTATAGTGTGACGTTTTTGTCAAGTTTTGGACCAAAAAACGTTTTTCAAAAAAATTGTCAGAATCAAAAACAACATAGTAGAGTATGTCGTTTTTGTCCAATTTTGGACCAAAGTTTTTTCCTCCAAAAAGGGTTACATTTTGGAGACATAGTATAGTATGACGTACTACATAGTATAGTGTGACGTTTTTGTCAAGTTTTGGACCAAAAAAACGTTTTTCAAAAAAATTGTCAGAATCAAAAACGACATAGTATAGTATGTCGTTTTTGTCCAATTTTGGACCAAATTTTTTTTCTCCAAAAAGGGTTACATTTTGGAGACATAGTATAGTATGACGTACTGCATTGTATAGTGTGACGTTTTTGTCAAGTTTTGGACCAAAAAACGTTTTTCAAAAAAATTGTCAGAATCAAAAACGACATAGTATAGTATGTCGTTTTTGTCCAATTTTGGACCAAATTTTTTTCTCCAAAAATGGTCACATTTTGGAGACATAGTATAGTATGATGTACTACATAGTATAGTGTGACGTTTTTGTCAAGTTTTGGATCAAAAAAACGTTTTTCAAAAAACTGGTCAGATTTTGGACGACATAGTATAGTATGTCGTTTTTGTCCAATTTTGGACCAAATTTTTTTTCTCCAAAAATGGTCACATTTTGGAGACATAGTATAGTATGATGTACTACATAGTATAGTGTGACGTTTTTGTCAAGTTTTGGACCAAAAAAACATTTTTCAAAAAAATTGTCAGAATCAAAAACGACATAGTATAGTATGTCGTTTTTGTCCAATTTTGGACCAAATTTTTTTTCTCCAAAAATGGTCACATTTTGGAGATATAGTATAGTATGACGTACTACATAGTATAGTGTGACGTTTTTTTCAAGTTTTGGACCAAAAAACGTTTTTCAAAAAAATTGTCAGAATCAAAAACAACATAGTAGAGTATGTCGTTTTTGTCCAATTTTGGACCAAAGTTTTTTTCTCCAAAAAGGGTTACATTTTGGAGACATAGTATAGTATGACGTACTACATAGTATAGTGTGACGTTTTTGTCAAGTTTTGGACCAAAAAAACGTTTTTCAAAAAAATTGTCAGAATCAAAAACGACATAGTATAGTATGTCGTTTTTGTCCAATTTTGGACCAAATTTTTTTTCTCCAAAAAGGGTTACATTTTGGAGACATAGTATAGTATGACGTACTGCATTGTATAGTGTGACGTTTTTGTCAAGTTTTGGACCAAAAAACGTTTTTCAAAAAAATTGTCAGAATCAAAAACGACATAGTATAGTATGTCGTTTTTGTCCAATTTTGGACCAAATTTTTTTTCTCCAAAAATGGTCACATTTTGGAGACATAGTATAGTATGATGTACTACATAGTATAGTGTGACGTTTTTGTCAAGTTTTGGACCAAAAAAACGTTTTTCAAAAAACTGGTCAGATTTTGGACGACATAGTATAGTATGTCGTTTTTGTCCAATTTTGGACCAAATTTTTTTTCTCCAAAAATGGTCACATTTTGGAGACATAGTATAGTATGATGTACTACATAGTATAGTGTGACGTTTTTGTAAAGTTTTGGACCAAAAAAACATTTTTCAAAAAAATTGTCAGAATCAAAAACGACATAGTATAGTATGTCGTTTTTGTCCAATTTTGGACCAAATTTTTTTTCTCCAAAAATGGTCACATTTTGGAGACATAGTATAGTATGACGTACTGCATAGTATAGTGTGACGTTTTTGTCAAGTTTTGGACCAAAAAAACGTTTTTCAAAAAAATTGTCAGAATCAAAAACGACATAGTATAGTATGTCGTTTTTGTCCAATTTTGGACCAAATTTTTTTTCTCCAAAAAGGGTTACATTTTGGAGACATAGTATAGTATGACGTACTGCATAGTATAGTGTGACGTTTTTGTCAAGTTTTGGACCAAAAAAACATTTTTCAAAAAACTGGACAGATTTTGGACGACATAGTATAGTATGTCGTTTTTGTCCAATTTTGGACCAAATTTTTTTTCTCCAAAAAGGGTTACATTTTGGAGACATAGTATAGTATGACGTACTGCATAGTATAGTGTGACGTTTTTGTCAAGTTTTGGACCAAAAAAACGTTTTTCAAAAAAATTGTCAGAATCAAAAACGACATAGTATAGTATGTCGTTTTTGTCCAATTTTGGACCAAATTTTTTTTCTCCAAAAAGGGTTACATTTTGGAGACATAGTATAGTATGACGTACTGCATAGTATAGTGTGACGTTTTTGTCAAGTTTTGGACCAAAAAAAGTTTTTCAAAAAAATTGTCAGAATCAAAAACGACATAGTAGAGTATGTCGTTTTTGTCCAATTTTGGACCAAAGTTTTTTCCTCCAAAAAGGGTTACATTTTGGAGACATATTATAGTATGACGTACTACATAGTATAGTGTGACGTTTTTGTCAAGTTTTGGACCAAAAAAACGTTTTTCAAAAAAATTGTCAGAATCAAAAACGACATAGTATAGTATGTCGTTTTTGTCCAATTTTGGACCAAATTTTTTTTCTCCAAAAAGGGTTACATTTTGGAGACATAGTATAGTATGACGTACTGCATTGTATAGTGTGACGTTTTTGTCAAGTTTTGGACTAAAACACGTTTTTCAAAAAAATTGTCAGAATCAAAAACGACATAGTATAGTATGTCGTTTTTGTCCAATTTTGGACCAAATTTTTTTCTCCAAAAAGGGTTACATTTTGGAGACATAGTATAGTATGACGTACTGCATTGTATAGTGTGACGTTTTTGTCAAGTTTTGGACTAAAAAACGTTTTTCAAAAAAATTGTCAGAATCAAAAACGACATAGTATAGTATGTCGTTTTTGTCCAATTTTGGACCAAATTTTTTTTCTCCAAAAATGGTCACATTTTGGAGACATAGTATAGTATGATGTACTACATAGTATAGTGTGACGTTTTTGTCAAGTTTTGGACCAAAAAAACGTTTTTCAAAAAACTGGTCAGATTTTTGACGACATAGTATAGTATGTCGTTTTTGTCCAATTTTGGACCAAATTTTTTTTCTCCAAAAATGGTCACAGTTTGGAGACATAGTATAGTATGATGTACTACATAGTATAGTGTGACGTTTTTGTCAAGTTTTGGACCAAAAAAACATTTTTCAAAAAAATTGTCAGAATCAAAAACGACATAGTATAGTATGTCGTTTGTGTCCAATTTTGGACCAAATTTTTTTTCTCCAAAAATGGTCACATTTTGGAGATATAGTATAGTATGACGTACTACATAGTATAGTGTGACGTTTTTGTCAAGTTTTGGACCAAAAAAACGTTTTTCAAAAAAATTGTCAGAATCAAAAACGACATAGTATAGTATGTCGTTTTTGTCCAATTTTGGACCAAATTTTTTTTCTCCAAAAAGGGTTACATTTTGGAGACATAGTATAGTATGACGTACTGCATAGTATAGTGTGACGTTTTTGTCAAGTCTTGGACCAAAAAAACATTTTTCAAAAAACTGGTCAGATTTTGGACGACATAGTATAGTATGTCGTTTTTGTCCAATTTTGGACCAAATTTTTTTTCTCCAAAAAGGGTTACATTTTGGAGACATAGTATAGTATGATGTACTACATAGTATAGTGTGACGTTTTTGTCAAGTTTTGGACCAAAAAAACGTTTTTCAAAAAAATTGTCAAAATCAAAAACGACATAGTATAGTATGTCGTTTTTGTCCAATTTTGGACCAAATTTTTTTTCTCCACAAAGGGTTACATTTTGGAGACATAGTATAGTATGACGTACTGCATAGTAAAGTGTGACGTTTTTGTCAAGTTTTGGACCAAAAAAACATTTTTCAAAAAACTGGTCAGATTTTGGACGACATAGTATATAGTATGTCGTTTTTGTCCAATTTTGGACCAAATTTTTTTTCTCCAAAAAGGGTTACATTTTGGAGACATAGTATAGTATGACGTACTGCATAGTATAGTGTGACGTTTTTGTCAAGTTTTGGACCAAAAAAACGTTTTTCAAAAAACTGGTCAGATTTTGGACGACATAGTTTATAGTATGTCGTTTTTGTCCAATTTTGGACCAAATTTTTTTTCTCCAAAAATGGTCACATTTTGGAGATATAGTATAGTATGACGTACTACATAGTATAGTGTGACGTTTTTGTCAAGTTTTGGACCAAAAAACGTTTTTCAAAAAAATTGTCAGAATCAAAAACAACATAGTAGAGTATGTCGTTTTTGTCCAATTTTGGACCAAAGTTTTTTCCTCCAAAAAGGGTTACATTTTGGAGACATAGTATAGTATGACGTACTACATAGTATAGTGTGACGTTTTTGTCAAGTTTTGGACCAAAAAAACGTTTTTCAAAAAAATTGTCAGAATCAAAAACGACATAGTATAGTATGTCGTTTTTGTCCAATTTTGGACCAAATTTTTTTTCTCCAAAAAGGGTTACATTTTGGAGACATAGTATAGTATGACGTACTGCATTGTATAGTGTGACGTTTTTGTCAAGTTTTGGACCAAAAAACGTTTTTCAAAAAAATTGTCAGAATCAAAAACGACATAGTATAGTATGTCGTTTTTGTCCAATTTTGGACCAAATTTTTTTTCTCCAAAAATGGTCACATTTTGGAGACATAGTATAGTATGATGTACTACATAGTACAGTGTGACGTTTTTGTCAAGTTTTGGATCAAAAAAACGTTTTTCAAAAAACTGGTCAGATTTTGGACGACATAGTATAGTATGTCGTTTTTGTCCAATTTTGGACCAAATTTTTTTTTCTCCAAAAATGGTCACATTTTGGAGACATAGTATAGTATGATGTACTACATAGTATAGTGTGACGTTTTTGTCAAGTTTTGGACCAAAAAAACATTTTTCAAAAAAATTGTCAGAATCAAAAACGACATAGTATAGTATGTCGTTTTTGTCCAATTTTGGACCAAATTTTTTTTCTCCAAAAATGGTCACATTTTGGAGATATAGTATAGTATGACGTACTACATAGTATAGTGTGACGTTTTTGTCAAGTTTTGGACCAAAAAACGTTTTTCAAAAAAATTGTCAGAATCAAAAACAACATAGTAGAGTATGTCGTTTTTGTCCAATTTTAGACCAAAGTTTTTTTCTCCAAAAAGGGTTACATTTTGGAGACATAGTATAGTATGACGTACTACATAGTATAGTGTGACGTTTTTGTCAAGTTTTGGACCAAAAAAACGTTTTTCAAAAAAATTGTCAGAATCAAAAACGACATAGTATAGTATGTCGTTTTTGTCCAATTTTGGACCAAATTTTTTTTCTCCAAAAAGGGTTACATTTTGGAGACATAGTATAGTATGACGTACTGCATTGTATAGTGTGACGTTTTTGTCAAGTTTTGGACCAAAAAACGTTTTTCAAAAAAATTGTCAGAATCAAAAACGACATAGTATAGTATGTCGTTTTTGTCCAATTTTGGACCAAATTTTTTTTCTCCAAAAATGGTCACATTTTGGAGACATAGTATAGTATGACGTACTACATAGTATAGTGTGACGTTTTTGTCAAGTTTTGGACCAAAAAAACGTTTTTCAAAAAACTGGTCAGATTTTGGACGACATAGTATAGTATGTCGTTTTTGTCCAATTTTGGACCAAATTTTTTTTCTCCAAAAATGGTCACATTTTGGAGACATAGTATAGTATGATGTACTACATAGTATAGTGTGACGTTTTTGTCAAGTTTTGGACCAAAAAAACGTTTTTCAAAAAACTGGTCAGATTTTGGACGACATAGTATAGTATGTCGTTTTTGTCCAATTTTGGACCAAATTTTTTTTCTCCAAAAATGGTCACATTTTGGAGACATAGTATAGTATGATGTACTACATAGTATAGTGTGACGTTTTTGTCAAGTTTTGGACCAAAAAAACATTTTTCAAAAAAATTGTCAGAATCAAAAACGACATAGTATAGTATGTCGTTTTTGTCCAATTTTGGACCAAATTTTTTTTCTCCAAAAATGGTTACATTTTGGAGACATAGTATAGTATGACGTACTGCATATTATAGTGTGACGTTTTTGTCAAGTTTTGGACCAAAAAAACGTTTTTCAAAAAACTGGTCAGATTTTGGACGACATAGTATAGTATGTCGTTTTTGTCCAATTTTGGACCAAATTTTTTTCTCCAAAAATGGTCACATTTTGGAGACATAGTATAGTATGATGTACTACATAGTATAGTGTGACGTTTTTGTCAAGTTTTGGACCAAAAAAACATTTTTCAAAAAAATTGTCAGAATCAAAAACGACATAGTATAGTATGTCGTTTTTGTCCAATTTTGGACCAAATTTTTTTTCTCCAAAAATGGTCACATTTTGGAGACATAGTATAGTATGATGTACTACATAGTATAGTGTGACGTTTTTGTCAAGTTTTGGACCAAAAAAACGTTTTTCAAAAAACTGGTCAGATTTTGGACGACATAGTATAGTATGTCGTTTTTGTCCAATTTTGGACCAAATTTTTTTTCTCCAAAAATGGTCACATTTTGGAGACATAGTATAGTATGATGTACTACATAGTATAGTGTGACGTTTTTGTCAAGTTTTGGACCAAAAAAATTTTTTTCAAAAAAATTTGTCAGAATCAAAAACGACATAGTATAGTATGTCGTTTTTGTCCAATTTTGGACCAAATTTTTTTTCTCCAAAAATGGTCACATTTTGGAGACATAGTATAGTATGACGTACTGCATAGTATAGTGTGACGTTTTTGTCAAGTTTTGGACCAAAAAAAACGTTTTCAAAAAAATTGTCAGAATCAAAAACGACATAGTATAGTATGTCGTTTTTGTCCAATTTTGGACCAAATTTTTTTTTCTCCAAAAAGGGTTACATTTTGGAGACATAGTATAGTATGAACGGTACTGCATAGTATAGTGTGACGTTTTTGTCAAGTTTTGGACCAAAAAAACATTTTTCAAAAAACTGGACAGATTTTGGACGACATAGTATAGTATGTCGTTTTTGTCCAATTTTGGACCAAATTTTTTTCTCCAAAAACGGGTTACATTTTGGAGACATAGTATAGTATGACGTACTGCATAGTATAGTGTGACGTTTTTGTCAAGTTTTGGACCAAAAAAACGTTTTTCAAAAAAATTGTCAGAATCAAAAACGACATAGTATAGTATGTCGTTTTTGTCCAATTTGGACCAAATTTTTTTTCTCCAAAAAGGGTTACATTTTGGAGACATAGTATAGTATGACGTACTACATAGTATAGTGTGACGTTTTTGTCAAGTTTTGGACCAAAAAAAACGTTTTTCAAAAAATTGTCAGAATCAAAAACGACATAGTATAGTATGTCGTTTTTGTCCAATTTTGGACCAAATTTTTTTCTCCAAAAAGGGTTACATTTTGGAGACATAGTATAGTATGACGTACTGCATTGTATAGTGTGACGTTTTTGTCAAGTTTTGGACTAAAAAACGTTTTTCAAAAAAATGTCAGAATCAAAAACGACATAAGTATAGTATGTCGTTTTTGTCCAATTTGGACCAAATTTTTTTCTCCAAAAATGGTCACATTTTGGAGACATAGTATAGTATGATGTACTACATAGTATAGTGTGACGTTTTTGTCAAGTTTTGGACCAAAAAAACGTTTTTCAAAAAACTGGTCAGATTTGGACGACATAGTATAGTATGTCGTTTTTGTCCAATTTTGGACCAAATTTTTTTTCTCCAAAAATGGTCACATTTTGGAGACATAGTATAGTATGATGTACTACATAGTTTAGTGTGACGGTTTTTGTCAAGTTTTGGACCAAAAAAACATTTTTCAAAAAAATTGTCAGAATCAAAAACGACATAGTATAGTATGTCGTTTTTGTCCAATTTTGGACCAAATTTTTTTTCTCCAAAAATGGTCACATTTTGGAGATATAGTATAGTATGACGTACTACATAGTATAGTGTGACGTTTTTGTCAAGTTTGGACCAAAAAAAACGTTTTTCAAAAAAATTGTCAGACTCAAAAACGACATAGTATAGTATGTCGTTTTTGTCCAATTTTGGACCAAATTTTTTTTCTCCAAAAAGGTTACATTTGAGACATAGTATAGTATGACGTACTGCATATTATAGTGTGACGTTTTTGTCAAGTTTTGGACCAAAAAAAACGTTTTCAAAAAACTGGTCAGATTTTGGACGACATAGTATAGTATGTCGTTTTTGTCCAATTTTGGACCAAATTTTTTTTCTCCAAAAATGGTCACATTTTGGAGATATAGTATAGTATGACGTACTACATAGTATAGTGTGACGTTTTTGTCAAGTTTTGGACCAAAAAAACATTTTTCAAAAAACTGGTCAGATTTTGGACGACATAGTATAGTATGTCGTTTTTGTCCAATTTTGGACCAAATTTTTTTTCTCCAAAAAGGGTTACATTTTGGAGACATAGTATAGTATGATGTACTACATAGTATAGTGTGACGTTTTTGTCAAGTTTTGGACCAAAAAAACGTTTTTCAAAAAAATTGTCAGAATCAAAAACGACATAGTATAGTATGTCGTTTTTGTCCAATTTTGGACCAAATTTTTTTTCTCCACAAAGGGTTACATTTTGGAGACATAGTATAGTATGACGTACTGCATAGTATAGTGTGACGTTTTTGTCAAGTTTTGGACCAAAAAAAACATTTTTCAAAAAACCGGTCAGATTTTGGACGACATAGTATAGTATGTCGTTTTTGTCCAATTTTGGACTAAATTTTTTTTCTCCAAAAAGGGTTACATTTTGGAGACATAGTATAGTATGACGTACTGCATAGTATAGTGTGACGTTTTTGTCAAGTTTTGGACCAAAAAAACGTTTTTCAAAAAACTGGTCAGATTTTGGACGACATAGTTTATAGTATGTCGTTTTTGTCCAATTTTGGACCAAATTTTTTTTCTCCAAAAATGGTCACATTTTGGAGATATAGTATAGTATGACGTACTACATAGTATAGTGTGACGTTTTTGTCAAGTTTTTGACCAAAAAACGTTTTTCAAAAAATTGTCAGAATCAAAAACGACATAGTATAGTATGTCGTTTTTGTCCAATTTTGGACCAAATTTTTTTTCTCCAAAAATGGTCACATTTTGGAGATATAGTATAGTATGACGTACTACATAGTATAGTGTGACGTTTTTGTCAAGTTTTGGACCAAAAAAACGTTTTTCAAAAAAATTGTCAGAATCAAAAACGACATAGTATAGTATGTCGTTTTTGTCCAATTTTGGACCAAATTTTTTTTCTCCAAAAAGGGTTACATTTTGGAGACATAGTATAGTATGACGTACTGCATATTATAGTGTGACGTTTTTGTCAAGTTTTGGACCAAAAAAACGTTTTTCAAAAAACTGGTCAGATTTTGGACGACATAGTATAGTATGTCGTTTTTGTCCAATTTTGGACCAAATTTTTTTTCTCCAAAAATGGTCACATTTTGGAGATATAGTATAGTATGACGTACTACATAGTATAGTGTGACGTTTTTGTCAAGTTTTGGACCAAAAAAATGTTTTTCAAAAAAATTGTCAGAATCAAAAACGACATAGTATAGTATGTCGTTTTTGTCCAATTTTGGACCAAATTTTTTTTCTCCAAAAACGGTCACATTTTGGAGATATAGTATAGTATGACATACTACATAGTATAGTGTGACGTTTTTGTCAAGTTTTGGACCAAAAAACGTTTTTCAAAAAAATTGTCAGAATCAAAAACGACATAGTATAGTATGTCGTTTTTGTCCAATTTTGGACCAAATTTTTTTTCTCCAAAAAGGGTTACATTTTGGAGACATAGTATAGTATGACGTACTGCATAGTATAGTGTGACGTTTTTGTCAAGTCTTGGACCAAAAAAACATTTTTCAAAAAACTGGTCAGATTTTGGACGACATAGTATAGTATGTCGTTTTTGTCCAATTTTGGACCAAATTTTTTTTCTCCAAAAAGGGTTACATTTTGGAGACATAGTATAGTATGATGTACTACATAGTATAGTGTGACGTTTTTGTCAAGTTTTGGACCAAAAAAACGTTTTTCAAAAAAATTGTCAGAATCAAAAACGACATAGTATAGTATGTCGTTTTTGTCCAATTTTGGACCAAATTTTTTTTCTCCAAAAAGGGTTACATTTTGGAGACATAGTATAGTATGACGTACTGCATAGTATAGTGTGACGTTTTTGTCAAGTTTTGGACCAAAAAAAGTTTTTCAAAAAAATTGTCAGAATCAAAAACGACATAGTATAGTATGTCGTTTTTGTCCAATTTTGGACCAAATTTTTTTTCTCCACAAAGGGTTACATTTTGGAGACATAGTATAGTATGACGTACTGCATAGTATAGTGTGACGTTTTTGTCAAGTTTTGGACCAAAAAAACATTTTTCAAAAAACTGGTCAGATTTTGGACGACATAGTATAGTATGTCGTTTTTGTCCAATTTTGGACCAAATTGTTTTTCTCCAAAAAGGGTTACATTTTGGAGACATAGTATAGTATGACGTACTGCATAGTATAGTGTGACGTTTTTGTCAAGTTTTGGACCAAAAAAACATTTTTCAAAAAACTGGTCAGATTTTGGACGACATAGTATAGTATGTCGTTTTTGTCCAATTTTGGACCAAATTTTTTTTCTCCAAAAAGGGTTACATTTTGGAGACATAGTATAGTATGATGTACTACATAGTATAGTGTGACGTTTTTGTCAAGTTTTGGACCAAAAAAACGTTTTTCAAAAAAATTGTCAGAATCAAAAACGACATAGTATAGTATGTCGTTTTTGTCCAATTTTGGACCAAATTTTTTTTCTCCAAAAAGGGTTACATTTTGGAGACATAGTATAGTATGACGTACTGCATAGTATAGTGTGACGTTTTTGTCAAGTTTTGGACCAAAAAAAGTTTTTCAAAAAAATTGTCAGAATCAAAAACGACATAGTATAGTATGTCGTTTTTGTCCAATTTTGGACCAAATTTTTTTTCTCCACAAAGGGTTACATTTTGGAGACATAGTATAGTATGACGTACTGCATAGTATAGTGTGACGTTTTTGTCAAGTTTTGGACCAAAAAAACGTTTTTCAAAAAACTGGTCAGATTTTGGACGACATAGTTTATAGTATGTCGTTTTTGTCCAATTTTGGACCAAATTTTTTTTCTCCAAAAATGGTCACATTTTGGAGATATAGTATAGTATGACGTACTACATAGTATAGTGTGACGTTTTTGTCAAGTTTTGGACCAAAAAACGTTTTTCAAAAAAATTGTCAGAATCAAAAACAACATAGTAGAGTATGTCGTTTTTGTCCAATTTTGGACCAAAGTTTTTTCCTCCAAAAAGGGTTACATTTTGGAGACATAGTATAGTATGACGTACTACATAGTATAGTGTGACGTTTTTGTCAAGTTTTGGACCAAAAAAACGTTTTTCAAAAAAATTGTCAGAATCAAAAACGACATAGTATAGTATGTCGTTTTTGTCCAATTTTGGACCAAATTTTTTTTCTCCAAAAAGGTTACATTTTGGAGACATAGTATAGTATGACGTACTGCATTGTATAGTGTGACGTTTTTGTCAAGTTTTGGACCAAAAAACGTTTTTCAAAAAAATTGTCAGAATCAAAAACGACATAGTATAGTATGTCGTTTTTGTCCAATTTTGGACCAAATTTTTTTTCTCCAAAAATGGTCACATTTTGGAGACATAGTATAGTATGATGTACTACATAGTATAGTGTGACGTTTTTGTCAAGTTTTGGACCAAAAAAACGTTTTCAAAAAACTGGTCAGATTTTGGACGACATAGTATAGTATGACGTACTACATAGTATAGTATGTCGTTTTTGTCCAATTTTAGACCAAAAAAACGTTTTTCAAAAAAATTGTCAGAATCAAAAACGACATAGTATAGTATGTCGTTTTTGTCCAATTTTGGACCAAATTTTTTTTCTCCAAAAATGGTCACATTTTGGAGATATAGTATAGTATGACGTACTACATAGTATAGTGTGACGTTTTTGTCAAGTTTTGGACCAAAAAAACATTTTTCAAAAAACTGGTCAGATTTTGGACGACATAGTATAGTATGTCGTTTTTGTCCAATTTTGGACCACATTTTTTTTCTCCAAAAAGGGTTACATTTTGGAGACATAGTATAGTATGACGTACTGCATAGTATAGTGTGACGTTTTTGTCAAGTTTTGGACCAAAAAAAGTTTTTCAAAAAAATTGTCAGAATCAAAAACGACATAGTATAGTATGTCGTTTTTGTCCAATTTTGGACCAAATTTTTTTTCTCCAAAAAGGGTTACATTTTGGAGACATAGTATAGTATGACGTATTGCATAGTATAGTGTGACGTTTTTGTCAAGTTTTGGACCAAAAAAACGTTTTTCAAAAAACTGGTCAGATTTTGGACGACATAGTATAGTATGTCGTTTTTGTCCAATTTTGGACCAATTTTTTTTCTCCAAAAATGGTTACATTTTGGAGACATAGTATAGTATGACGTACTGCATAGTATAGTGTGACGTTTTTGTCAAGTTTTGGACCAAAAAAACGTTTTTCAAAAAACTGGTCAGATTTTGGTCGACATAGTATAGTATGACGTACTACATAGTATAGTATGTCGTTTTTGTCCAATTTTGGACCAAATTTTTTTTCTCCAAAAAGGGTTACATTTTGGAGACATAGTATAGTATGACGTACTACATAGTATAGTGTGACGTTTTTGTCAAGTTTTGGACCAAAAAACGTTTTTCAAAAAAATTGTCAGAATCAAAAACGACATAGTATAGTATGTCGTTTTTGTCCAATTTTGGACCAAATTTTTTTTCTCCAAAAATGGTCACATTTTGGAGACATAGTATAGTATGATGTACTACATAGTATAGTGTGACGTTTTTGTCAAGTTTTGGACCAAAAAAACATTTTTCAAAAAAATTGTCAGAATCAAAAACGACATAGTATAGTATGTCGTTTTTGTCCAATTTTGGACCAAATTTTTTTTCTCCAAAAATGGTCACATTTTGGAGATATAGTATAGTATGACGTACTACATAGTATAGTGTGACGTTTTTGTCAAGTTTTGGACCAAAAAACGTTTTTCAAAAAAATTGTCAGAATCAAAAACAACATAGTAGAGTATGTCGTTTTTGTCCAATTTTAGACCAAAGTTTTTTTCTCCAAAAAGGGTTACATTTTGGAGACATAGTATAGTATGACGTACTACATAGTATAGTGTGACGTTTTTGTCAAGTTTTGGACCAAAAAAACGTTTTTCAAAAAAATTGTCAGAATCAAAAACGACATAGTATAGTATGTCGTTTTTGTCCAATTTTGGACCAAATTTTTTTTCTCCAAAAAGGGTTACATTTTGGAGACATAGTATAGTATGACGTACTGCATTGTATAGTGTGACGTTTTTGTCAAGTTTTGGACCAAAAAACGTTTTTCAAAAAAATTGTCAGAATCAAAAACGACATAGTATAGTATGTCGTTTTTGTCCAATTTTGGACCAAATTTTTTTTCTCCAAAAATGGTCACATTTTGGAGACATAGTATAGTATGATGTACTACATAGTATAGTGTGACGTTTTTGTCAAGTTTTGGACCAAAAAAACGTTTTTCAAAAAACTGGTCAGATTTTGGACGACATAGTTTATAGTATGTCGTTTTTGTCCAATTTTGGACCAAATTTTTTTTCTCCAAAAATGGTCACATTTTGGAGATATAGTATAGTATGACGTACTACATAGTATAGTGTGACGTTTTTGTCAAGTTTTGGACCAAAAAACGTTTTTCAAAAAAATTGTCAGAATCAAAAACAACATAGTAGAGTATGTCGTTTTTGTCCAATTTTGGACCAAAGTTTTTTCCTCCAAAAAGGGTTACATTTTGGAGACATAGTATAGTATGACGTACTACATAGTATAGTGTGACGTTTTTGTCAAGTTTTGGACCAAAAAAACGTTTTTCAAAAAAATTGTCAGAATCAAAAACGACATAGTATAGTATGTCGTTTTTGTCCAATTTTGGACCAAATTTTTTTTCTCCAAAAAGGGTTACATTTTGGAGACATAGTATAGTATGACGTACTGCATTGTATAGTGTGACGTTTTTGTCAAGTTTTGGACCAAAAAACGTTTTTCAAAAAAATTGTCAGAATCAAAAACGACATAGTATAGTATGTCGTTTTTGTCCAATTTTGGACCAAATTTTTTTTCTCCAAAAATGGTCACATTTTGGAGACATAGTATAGTATGACGTACTACATAGTACAGTGTGACGTTTTTGTCAAGTTTTGGATCAAAAAAACGTTTTTCAAAAAACTGGTCAGATTTTGGACGACATAGTATAGTATGTCGTTTTTGTCCAATTTTGGACCAAATTTTTTTTCTCCAAAAATGGTCACATTTTGGAGACATAGTATAGTATGGTGTACTACATAGTATAGTGTGACGTTTTTGTCAAGTTTTGGACCAAAAAAACATTTTTCAAAAAAATTGTCAGAATCAAAAACGACATAGTATAGTATGTCGTTTTTGTCCAATTTTGGACCAAATTTTTTTTCTCCAAAAATGGTCACATTTTGGAGATATAGTATAGTATGACGTACTACATAGTATAGTGTGACGTTTTTGTCAAGTTTTGGACCAAAAAAACGTTTTTCAAAAAACTGGTCAGATTTTGGACGACATAGTATAGTATGTCGTTTTTGTCCAATTTTGGACCAAATTTTTTTCTCCAAAAATGGTCACATTTTGGAGACATAGTATAGTATGATGTACTACATAGTATAGTGTGACGTTTTTGTCAAGTTTTGGACCAAAAAAACATTTTTCAAAAAAATTGTCAGAATCAAAAACGACATAGTATAGTATGTCGTTTTTGTCCAATTTTGGACCAAATTTTTTTTCTCCAAAAATGGTCACATTTTGGAGACATAGTATAGTATGATGTACTACATAGTATAGTGTGACGTTTTTGTCAAGTTTTGGACCAAAAAAACGTTTTTCAAAAAACTGGTCAGATTTTGGACGACATAGTATAGTATGTCGTTTTTGTCCAATTTTGGACCAAATTTTTTTTCTCCAAAAATGGTCACATTTTGGAGACATAGTATAGTATGATGTACTACATAGTATAGTGTGACGTTTTTGTCAAGTTTTGGACCAAAAAAACATTTTTCAAAAAAATTGTCAGAATCAAAAACGACATAGTATAGTATGTCGTTTTTGTCCAATTTTGGACCAAATTTTTTTTCCCCAAAAATGGTCACATTTTGGAGACATAGTATAGTATGACGTACTGCATAGTATAGTGTGACGTTTTTGTCAAGTTTTGGACCAAAAAAACGTTTTTCAAAAAAATTGTCAGAATCAAAAACGACATAGTATAGTATGTCGTTTTTGTCCAATTTTGGACCAAATTTTTTTTCTCCAAAAAGGGTTACATTTTGGAGACATAGTATAGTATGACGTACTGCATAGTATAGTGTGACGTTTTTGTCAAGTTTTGGACCAAAAAAACATTTTTCAAAAAACTGGACAGATTTTGGACGACATAGTATAGTATGTCGTTTTTGTCCAATTTTGGACCAAATTTTTTTTCTCCAAAAAGGGTTACATTTTGGAGACATAGTATAGTATGACGTACTGCATAGTATAGTGTGACGTTTTTGTCAAGTTTTGGACCAAAAAAACGTTTTTCAAAAAAATTGTCAGAATCAAAAACGACATAGTATAGTATGTCGTTTTTGTCCAATTTTGGACCAAATTTTTTTTCTCCAAAAAGGGTTACATTTTGGAGACATAGTATAGTATGACGTACTACATAGTATAGTGTGACGTTTTTGTCAAGTTTTGGACCAAAAAAACGTTTTTCAAAAAAATTGTCAGAATCAAAAACGACATAGTATAGTATGTCGTTTTTGTCCAATTTTGGACCAAATTTTTTTTCTCCAAAAAGGGTTACATTTTGGAGACATAGTATAGTATGACGTACTGCATTGTATAGTGTGACGTTTTTGTCAAGTTTTGGACTAAAAAACGTTTTTCAAAAAAATTGTCAGAATCAAAAACGACATAGTATAGTATGTCGTTTTTGTCCAATTTTGGACCAAATTTTTTTTCTCCAAAAATGGTCACATTTTGGAGACATAGTATAGTATGATGTACTACATAGTATAGTGTGACGTTTTTGTCAAGTTTTGGACCAAAAAAACGTTTTTCAAAAAACTGGTCAGATTTTGGACGACATAGTATAGTATGTCGTTTTTGTCCAATTTTGGACCAAATTTTTTTTCTCCAAAAATGGTCACATTTTGGAGACATAGTATAGTATGATGTACTACATAGTATAGTGTGACGTTTTTGTCAAGTTTTGGACCAAAAAAACATTTTTCAAAAAAATTGTCAGAATCAAAAACGACATAGTATAGTATGTCGTTTTTGTCCAATTTTGGACCAAATTTTTTTTCTCCAAAAAGGGTTACATTTTGGAGACATAGTATAGTATGACGTACTGCATATTATAGTGTGACGTTTTTGTCAAGTTTTGGACCAAAAAAACGTTTTTCAAAAAACTGGTCAGATTTTGGACGACATAGTATAGTATGTCGTTTTTGTCCAATTTTGGACCAAATTTTTTTTCTCCAAAAAGGGTTACATTTTGGAGACATAGTATAGTATGATGTACTACATAGTATAGTGTGACGTTTTTGTCAAGTTTTGGACCAAAAAAACGTTTTTCAAAAAAATTGTCAGAATCAAAAACGACATAGTATAGTATGTCGTTTTTGTCCAATTTTGGACCAAATTTTTTTTCTCCAAAAAGGGTTACATTTTGGAGACATAGTATAGTATGACGTACTGCATAGTATAGTGTGACGTTTTTGTCAAGTTTTGGACCAAAAAAAGTTTTTCAAAAAAATTGTCAGAATCAAAAACGACATAGTATAGTATGTCGTTTTTGTCCAATTTTGGACCAAATTTTTTTTCTCCACAAAGGGTTACATTTTGGAGACATAGTATAGTATGACGTACTGCATAGTATAGTGTGACGTTTTTGTCAAGTTTTGGACCAAAAAAACATTTTTCAAAAAACTGGTCAGATTTTGGACGACATAGTATAGTATGTCGTTTTTGTCCAATTTTGGACTAAATTTTTTTTCTCCAAAAAGGGTTACATTTTGGAGACATAGTATAGTATGACGTACTGCATAGTATAGTGTGACGTTTTTGTCAAGTTTTGGACCAAAAAAACGTTTTTCAAAAAACTGGTCAGATTTTGGACGACATAGTTTATAGTATGTCGTTTTTGTCCAATTTTGGACCAAATTTTTTTTCTCCAAAAATGGTCACATTTTGGAGATATAGTATAGTATGACGTACTACATAGTATAGTGTGACGTTTTTGTCAAGTTTTGGACCAAAAAACGTTTTTCAAAAAATTGTCAGAATCAAAAACGACATAGTATAGTATGTCGTTTTTGTCCAATTTTGGACCAAATTTTTTTTCTCCAAAAATGGTCACATTTTGGAGATATAGTATAGTATGACGTACTACATAGTATAGTGTGACGTTTTTGTCAAGTTTTGGACCAAAAAAACGTTTTTCAAAAAACTGGTCAGATTTTGGACGACATAGTATAGTATGTCGTTTTTGTCCAATTTTGGACCAAATTTTTTTTCTCCAAAAATGGTCACATTTTGGAGACATAGTATAGTATGATGTACTACATAGTATAGTGTGACGTTTTTGTCAAGTTTTGGACCAAAAAAACATTTTTCAAAAAAATTGTCAGAATCAAAAACGACATAGTATAGTATGTCGTTTTTGTCCAATTTTGGACCAAATTTTTTTTCCCCAAAAATGGTCACATTTTGGAGACATAGTATAGTATGACGTACTGCATAGTATAGTGTGACGTTTTTGTCAAGTTTTGGACCAAAAAAACGTTTTTCAAAAAAATTGTCAGAATCAAAAACGACATAGTATAGTATGTCGTTTTTGTCCAATTTTGGACCAAATTTTTTTTCTCCAAAAAGGGTTACATTTTGGAGACATAGTATAGTATGACGTACTGCATAGTATAGTGTGACGTTTTTGTCAAGTTTTGGACCAAAAAAACATTTTTCAAAAAACTGGACAGATTTTGGACGACATAGTATAGTATGTCGTTTTTGTCCAATTTTGGACCAAATTTTTTTTCTCCAAAAAGGGTTACATTTTGGAGACATAGTATAGTATGACGTACTGCATAGTATAGTGTGACGTTTTTGTCAAGTTTTGGACCAAAAAAACGTTTTTCAAAAAAATTGTCAGAATCAAAAACGACATAGTATAGTATGTCGTTTTTGTCCAATTTTGGACCAAATTTTTTTTCTCCAAAAAGGGTTACATTTTGGAGACATAGTATAGTATGACGTACTACATAGTATAGTGTGACGTTTTTGTCAAGTTTTGGACCAAAAAAACGTTTTTCAAAAAAATTGTCAGAATCAAAAACGACATAGTATAGTATGTCGTTTTTGTCCAATTTTGGACCAAATTTTTTTTCTCCAAAAAGGGTTACATTTTGGAGACATAGTATAGTATGACGTACTGCATTGTATAGTGTGACGTTTTTGTCAAGTTTTGGACTAAAAAACGTTTTTCAAAAAAATTGTCAGAATCAAAAACGACATAGTATAGTATGTCGTTTTTGTCCAATTTTGGACCAAATTTTTTTTCTCCAAAAATGGTCACATTTTGGAGACATAGTATAGTATGATGTACTACATAGTATAGTGTGACGTTTTTGTCAAGTTTTGGACCAAAAAAACGTTTTTCAAAAAACTGGTCAGATTTTGGACGACATAGTATAGTATGTCGTTTTTGTCCAATTTTGGACCAAATTTTTTTTCTCCAAAAATGGTCACATTTTGGAGACATAGTATAGTATGATGTACTACATAGTATAGTGTGACGTTTTTGTCAAGTTTTGGACCAAAAAAACATTTTTCAAAAAAATTGTCAGAATCAAAAACGACATAGTATAGTATGTCCAAAAAAAACGTTTTTCAAAAAACTGGTCAGATTTTGGACGACATAGTATAGTATGTCGTTTTTGTCCAATTTTGGACCAAATTTTTTTTCTCCAAAAAGGGTTACATTTTGGAGACATAGTATAGTATGATGTACTACATAGTATAGTGTGACGTTTTTGTCAAGTTTTGGACCAAAAAAACGTTTTTCAAAAAAATTGTCAGAATCAAAAACGACATAGTATAGTATGTCGTTTTTGTCCAATTTTGGACCAAATTTTTTTTCTCCAAAAAGGGTTACATTTTGGAGACATAGTATAGTATGACGTACTGCATAGTATAGTGTGACGTTTTTGTCAAGTTTTG
This sequence comes from Microchirus variegatus, assembly GCF_963457635.1. Classification (NCBI taxonomy): domain Eukaryota; kingdom Metazoa; phylum Chordata; class Actinopteri; order Pleuronectiformes; family Soleidae; genus Microchirus; species Microchirus variegatus. The sequence goes on along the minus strand of NC_139819.1, from coordinate 9,134,303 downwards.
GACCAAAAAAAGTTTTTCAAAAAAATTGTCAGAATCAAAAACGACATAGTATAGTATGTCGTTTTTGTCCAATTTTGGACCAAATTTTTTTTCTCCACAAAGGGTTACATTTTGGAGACATAGTATAGTATGACGTACTGCATAGTATAGTGTGACGTTTTTGTCAAGTTTTGGACCAAAAAAACATTTTTCAAAAAACTGGTCAGATTTTGGACGACATAGTATAGTATGTCGTTTTTGTCCAATTTTGGACTAAATTTTTTTTCTCCAAAAAGGGTTACATTTTGGAGACATAGTATAGTATGACGTACTGCATAGTATAGTGTGACGTTTTTGTCAAGTTTTGGACCAAAAAAACGTTTTTCAAAAAACTGGTCAGATTTTGGACGACATAGTTTATAGTATGTCGTTTTTGTCCAATTTTGGACCAAATTTTTTTTCTCCAAAAATGGTCACATTTTGGAGATATAGTATAGTATGACGTACTACATAGTATAGTGTGACGTTTTTGTCAAGTTTTTGACCAAAAAACGTTTTTCAAAAAATTGTCAGAATCAAAAACGACATAGTATAGTATGTCGTTTTTGTCCAATTTTGGACCAAATTTTTTTTCTCCAAAAATGGTCACATTTTGGAGATATAGTATAGTATGACGTACTACATAGTATAGTGTGACGTTTTTGTCAAGTTTTGGACCAAAAAAACGTTTTTCAAAAAAATTGTCAGAATCAAAAACGACATAGTATAGTATGTCGTTTTTGTCCAATTTTGGACCAAATTTTTTTTCTCCAAAAAGGGTTACATTTTGGAGACATAGTATAGTATGACGTACTGCATATTATAGTGTGACGTTTTTGTCAAGTTTTGGACCAAAAAAACGTTTTTCAAAAAACTGGTCAGATTTTGGACGACATAGTATAGTATGTCGTTTTTGTCCAATTTTGGACCAAATTTTTTTTCTCCAAAAATGGTCACATTTTGGAGATATAGTATAGTATGACGTACTACATAGTATAGTGTGACGTTTTTGTCAAGTTTTGGACCAAAAAAATGTTTTTCAAAAAAATTGTCAGAATCAAAAACGACATAGTATAGTATGTCGTTTTTGTCCAATTTTGGACCAAATTTTTTTTCTCCAAAAACGGTCACATTTTGGAGATATAGTATAGTATGACATACTACATAGTATAGTGTGACGTTTTTGTCAAGTTTTGGACCAAAAAACGTTTTTCAAAAAAATTGTCAGAATCAAAAACGACATAGTATAGTATGTCGTTTTTGTCCAATTTTGGACCAAATTTTTTTTCTCCAAAAAGGGTTACATTTTGGAGACATAGTATAGTATGACGTACTGCATAGTATAGTGTGACGTTTTTGTCAAGTCTTGGACCAAAAAAACATTTTTCAAAAAACTGGTCAGATTTTGGACGACATAGTATAGTATGTCGTTTTTGTCCAATTTTGGACCAAATTTTTTTTCTCCAAAAAGGGTTACATTTTGGAGACATAGTATAGTATGATGTACTACATAGTATAGTGTGACGTTTTTGTCAAGTTTTGGACCAAAAAAACGTTTTTCAAAAAAATTGTCAGAATCAAAAACGACATAGTATAGTATGTCGTTTTTGTCCAATTTTGGACCAAATTTTTTTTCTCCAAAAAGGGTTACATTTTGGAGACATAGTATAGTATGACGTACTGCATAGTATAGTGTGACGTTTTTGTCAAGTTTTGGACCAAAAAAACATTTTTCAAAAAACAGGTCAGATTTTGGACGACATAGTATAGTATGTCGTTTTTGTCCAATTTTGGACCAAATTTTTTTTCTCCAAAAAGGGTTACATTTTGGAGACATAGTATAGTATGACGTACTGCATAGTATAGTGTGACGTTTTTGTCAAGTTTTGGACCAAAAAAAGTTTTTCAAAAAAATTGTCAGAATCAAAAACGACATAGTATAGTATGTCGTTTTTGTCCAATTTTGGACCAAATTTTTTTTATCCACAAAGGGTTACATTTTGGAGACATAGTATAGTATGACGTACTGCATAGTATAGTGTGACGTTTTTGTCAAGTTTTGGACCAAAAAACGTTTTTCAAAAAAATTGTCAGAATCAAAAACAACATAGTAGAGTATGTCGTTTTTGTCCAATTTTGGACCAAAGTTTTTTCCTCCAAAAAGGGTTACATTTTGGAGACATAGTATAGTATGACGTATTGCATAGTATAGTGTGACGTTTTTGTCAAGTTTTGGACCAAAAAAACGTTTTTCAAAAAACTGGTCAGATTTTGGACGACATAGTATAGTATGTCGTTTTTGTCCAATTTTTGACCAATTTTTTTTCTCCAAAAATGGTTACATTTTGGAGACATAGTATAGTATGACGTACTGCATAGTATAGTGTGACGTTTTTGTCAAGTTTTGGACCAAAAAAACGTTTTTCAAAAAACTGGTCAGATTTTGGTCGACATAGTATAGTATGACGTACTACATAGTATAGTATGTCGTTTTTGTCCAATTTTGGACCAAATTTTTTTTCTCCAAAAAGGGTTACATTTTGGAGACATAGTATAGTATGACGTACTACATAGTATAGTGTGACGTTTTTGTCAAGTTTTGGACCAAAAAAACGTTTTTTCAAAAAAATTGTCAGAATCAAAAACGACATACTATACTATGTCGTTTTTGTCCAATTTTGGACCAAATTTTTTTTCTCCACAAAGGGTTACATTTTGGAGACATAGTATAGTATGACGTACTGCATATTATAGTGTGACGTTTTTGTCAAGATTTGGACCAAAAAAACGTTTTTCAAAAAACTGGTCAGATTTTGGTCGACATAGTATAGTATGACGTACTACATAGTATAGTATGTCGTTTTTGTCCAATTTTGGACCAAAAAAACGTTTTTCAAAAAAATTGTCAGAATCAAAAACGACATAGTATAGTATGTCGTTTTTGTCCAATTTTGGACCAAATTTTTTTTCTCCAAAAAGGGTTACATTTTGGAGACATAGTATAGTATGATGTACTACATAGTATAGTGTGACGTTTTTGTCAAGTTTTGAACCAAAAAAACGTTTTTCAAAAAAATTGTCAGAATCAAAAACGACATAGTATAGTATGTCGTTTTTGTCCAATTTTGGACCAAATTTTTTTTCTCCAAAAATTGTCACATTTTGGAGATATAGTATAGTATGACGTACTACATAGTATAGTGTGACGTTTTTGTCAAGTTTTGGACCAAAAAAACGTTTTTCAAAAAACTGGTCAGATTTTGGACGACATAGTATAGTATGTCGTTTTTGTCCAATTTTGGACCAAATTTTTTTTCTCCAAAAAGGGTTACATTTTGGAGACATAGTATAGTATGACGTATTGCATAGTATAGTGTGACGTTTTTGTCAAGTTTTGGACCAAAAAAACGTTTTTCAAAAAACTGGTCAGATTTTGGACGACATAGGACGACATTTTGGAGACATAGTATAGTATGACGTATTGCATAGTATAGTGTGACGTTTTTGTCAAGTTTTGGACCAAAAAAACGTTTTTCAAAAAACTGGTCAGATTTTGGACGACATAGTATAGTATGTTGTTTTTGTCCAATTTTGGACCAATTTTTTTTCTCCAAAAAGGGTTACATTTTGGAGACATAGTATAGTATGACGTACTGCATAGTATAGTGTGACGTTTTTGTCAAGTTTTGGACCAAAAAAACGTTTTTCAAAAAACTGGTCAGATTTTGGACGACATAGTATAGTATGTTGTTTTTGTCCAATTTTGGACCAATTTTTTTTCTCCAAAAAGGGTTACATTTTGGAGACATAGTATAGTATGACGTATTGCATAGTATAGTGTGACGTTTTTGTCAAGTTTTGGACCAAAAAAACGTTTTTCAAAAAACTGGTCAGATTTTGGACGACATAGTATAGTATGTCGTTTTTGTCCAATTTTGGACCAATTTTTTTTCTCCAAAAAGGGTTACATTTTGGAGACATAGTATAGTATGACGTACTGCATAGTATAGTGTGACGTTTTTGTCAAGTTTTGGACCAAAAAAACATTTTTCAAAAAACTGGTCAGATTTTGGACGACATAGTATAGTATGTCGTTTTTGTCCAATTTTGGACCACATTTTTTTTCTCCAAAAAGGGTTACATTTTGGAGACATAGTATAGTATGACGTACTGCATATTATAGTGTGACGTTTTTGTCAAGATTTGGACCAAAAAAACGTTTTTCAAAAAACTGGTCAGATTTTGGTCGACATAGTATAGTATGACGTACTACATAGTATAGTATGTCGTTTTTGTCCAATTTTGGACCAAAAAAACGTTTTTCAAAAAAATTGTCAGAATCAAAAACGACATAGTATAGTATGTAGTTTTTGTCCAATTTTGGACCAAATTTTTTTTCTCCAAAAAGGGTTACATTTTGGAGACATAGTATAGTATGACGTACAACATAGTATAGTGTGACGTTTTTGTCAAGTTTTGGACCAAAAAACGTTTTTCAAAAAAATTGTCAGAATCAAAAACGACATAGTATAGTATGTCGTTTTTGTCCAATTTTGGACCAAATTTTTTTCTCCAAAAATGGTCACATTTTGGAGACATAGTATAGTATGACGTACTACATAGTATAGTGTGACGTTTTTGTCAAGTTTTGGACCAAAAAAACGTTTTTCAAAAAAATTGTCAGAATCAAAAACGACATAGTATAGTATGTCGTTTTTGTCCAATTTTGGACCAAATTTTTTTTCTCCAAAAAGGGTTACATTTTGGAGACATAGTATAGTATGACGTACAACATAGTATAGTGTGACGTTTTTGTCAAGTTTTGGACCAAAAAAACGTTTTTCAAAAAACTGGTCAGATTTTGGACGACATAGTATAGTATGTCATTTTTGTCCAATTTTGGACCAAATGTTTTTTTCTCCAAAAATGGTCACATTTTGGAGACATAGTATAGTATGACGTACTACATAGTATAGTGTGACGTTTTTGTCAAGTTTTGGACCAAAAAAACATTTTCAAAAAACTGGTCAGATTTTGGACGACATAGTATAGTATGTCGTTTTTGTCCAATTTTGGACCAAATTTTTTTTCTCCAAAAATGGTCACATTTTGGAGACATAGTATAGTATGACGTACTGCATAGTATAGTGTGACGTTTTTGTCAAGTTTTGGACCAAAAAAACGTTTTTCAAAAAAATTGTCAGAATCAAAAACGACATAGTATAGTATGTCGTTTTTGTCCAATTTTGGACCAAACTTTTTTTTCTCCAAAAATGGTCACATTTTGGAGATATAGTATAGTATGACGTACTACATAGTATAGTGTGACGTTTTTGTCAAGTTTTGGACCAAAAAAACGTTTTTCAAAAAAATTGTCAGAATCAAAAACGACATAGTATAGTATGTCGTTTTTGTCAAGTTTTGGACCAAAAAAACGTTTTTCAAAAAACTGGTCAGATTTTGGACGACATAGTATAGTAAAAAAAACGTCATACTAAACTATGTCTCCAAAATGTGACCATTTTTGGAGAAAAAAAATTTGGTCCAAAATTGGACAAAAACGACATACTATACTGTCGTCAAAAATCAGACAATTTTTTTGAAAAACGTTTTTTTGGTCCTGAACTTGACAAAAACGTCACACTATACTATGTAGTACTTCATACTATACTATGTCTCCAAAATGTGACCATTTTTGGAGAAAAAAAATTTGGTCCAAAATTGGACAAAAACGACATACGATACTATGTCGTCCAAAATCTGACCATTTTTTTGAAAAACGTTTTTTTGGTCCTAAACTTGACAAAAACGACATACTATACTATGTCGTCCAAAATCTAAAAAAATTTTTGGAAAACGTTTTTTTGGTCCAAAACTTGACAAAAACGTCATACTATACTATGTAGTACGTCATACTACACTATATCGTCCACAATGTGACCATTTTTTGAAAAAAAAAATTGGTTCTAAACTTGACAAAAAACGACATACTATACTATGTCGTCCAAAATCTGACCATTTTTTTGAAAAACGATTTTTTGGTCCTAAACTTGACAAAAACGTCACACTATACTATGTAGTACGTTATAATACACTATGTTGTCCAAGATGTGATCAATTTTTGAAAAAAAAATTAGGTCCAAAATTTGACAAAAAAGACATACTATACTATGTCGTCCAAATTCTAACAATTTTTTTGAAAAACATTTATCTGGTCCAAAACTTGACAAAAACGTCATACTATACTATGTAGTACGTCATACTACACTATGTCGTACCACAATGTGATAAATTTTTGAAAAAAAAAATTGATCCAAAATTTGACAAAAACGACATACTATACTATGTCGTCCAAAATCTGACCATTTTTTTGAAAAACGTTTTTTTGGTCCTAAACTTGACAAAAACGTCACACTATACTATGTAGTACGTTATACTATACTATGTCTCCAAAATGTGACCATTTTTGGAGGAAAAAAAGTTGGTCCAAAATTGGACAAAAACGACATACTATACTATGTCGTCCAAAATCTGACCATTTTTTTGAAAAACGTTTTTTTGGTCCTAAACTTGACAAAAACGTCATGCTATACTATGTAGTACGTCATACTAAACTATATCGTCCACAGTGTGATACATTTTTGAAAAAAAAAATTTGGTCCAAAATTGGACAAAAACGACATATGTTGTCCAAAATCTGACAATTTTATTGAAAAACATTTTTTTGGTCCAAAACTTGACAAAAACGTCACACTATACTATGTAGTACGTTATACTATACTATGTCTCCAAAATGTGACCATTTTTGGAGGAAAAAAAGTTGGTCCAAAATTGGACAAACACGACATACTATACTATGTCGTCCAAAATCTGACCATTTTTTTGAAAAACGTTTTTTTGGTCCTGAACTTGACAAAAACGTCACACTATACTATGTAGTACGTCATACTATACTTTGTCTCCAAAATGTGACCATTTTTGGAGAAAAAAAATTTGGTCCAAAATTGGACAAAAACGACATACTATACTAAGTCGTCCAAATTCTGACAATTTTTTTGAAAAACATTTTTTCGGTCCAAAACTTGACAAAAACGTCATACTTTACTATGTAGTACGTTATACTACACTATGTCGTCCAAGATGTGATCAATTTTTGAAAGAAAAATTGGTCCAAAATTGGACAAAAATGTCATACTATACTATATCGTCCAAAATCTGACAATTTTTTTGGAAAACATTTTTTCGGTCCAAAACTTGACAAAAACGTCATGCTATACTATGTAGTACGTCATACTGCACTATATCATCCACAATGTAACCATTTTTTGAAAAAAAAAATTGTTCCAAAATTTGACAAAAACGTCACACTATACTATGTAGTACCTTATACTATACTGTCTCCAAAATGTGACCAGTTTTGGAGAAAAAAACATTTGGTCCAAAATTGTAAAAAAACGACATACTATACTATGTCGTCCAAAATCTGACCATTTTTTTGAAAAACGTTTTTTTGGTCCTAAACTTGACAAAAACGTCATGCTATACTATGTAGTACGTCATACTAAACTATATCGTCCACAGTGTGATAAATTTTTGAAAAAAAAAATTGATCCAAAATTTGACAAAAACGACATACTATACTATGTTGTCCAAAATCTGACAATTTTATTGAAAAACATTTTTTTGGTCCAGAACTTGACAAAAACGTCATACTATACTATATAGTACGTCATACTACACTATGTCGTACCACAATGTGACCATTTTTTGAAAAAGAAATTTAGTCCAAAATTTGACAAAAACGACATACTATACTATTTCGTCCAAAATCTGACAATTTTTTTGAAAAACATTTTTTTGGTCCAAAACTTGACAAAAATATCATACTATACTATGAAGTACGTCATACTATACTATGTCGTCCACAATGTGAAATTTTTTTGGTCCAAAACGTCACACTATACTACATCATATCATAGTAGGTGCTGCTTTTATCCATAGCAACTTGAATTGATCAACACACTAGGTATCAGCAGAATTGCCCTGAACAGGAATTGAACTCCAGTCCTCAGCTTTAGAGTCTGTGGACAATACTGCTGAGCTACACCAGCTGCTGCGTAACACAGCATCCAAAATCTGATAAAAAACAACATAATATACTATCTCGTCCAAAACTTGACAAAAACGTCATACTATACTATGTCGTCCAAAATGTGACCATTTTTTGAAAAAAAAATGTTGGTCCAAAATTTGACTCAAACGTCATACTACACTATGTCGTCCAAAATCTGTCATTTTTTAAAAAACATTTTTGTTGATCCAAAACTTGACAAAAACGTCCAACATTGGTCTAAAAAGTCATATTATAGTATGTCGTCCAAAAATAGTCAAAAACGTCATAGTATAGTATGTCGTCCAAAAATGGTGAAAAACATCATAGTATAGTATGTTATCCAAAAATGGTGAAAAACATCATAGTATAGTATGTCGTCCAAAAATGGTCATAAACGTCATAGTTTGTATGTCATCCAAAAATCGTCAAAATATAGTATGTCGTTCAAGAATGGTCAAAAACATCATAGTATAGTATGTCGTCCAAAAATTGTCAAAAACGTCATACTATAGTATGTCGTCCAAAATGGTCCAAATTGGTCATAAAGTCATACTATAGTATGTCGTCCAAAAATTGTCAAAAAAGTCATACTATAGTATGTCGTCCCAAAATGGTCAAAAAAGTCATAGTATAGTATGTCGTCCAAAAATGGTTTAAATTGGACAAAAAGGTCATACTATAGTATGCCGTCCTAAAATGGTTAAAATTGGACAAAATAGTATAGTATGACGTCTAAAAATTGTCAAAAACGTCATCGTATAGTATGTCGTCCAAAAATTGTTAAAAAAGTCATTTATGTCGTCCAAAAATGGTCAAAAAAGTCATACTATAGTATGTTATCCAAAAATTGTCAAAAACGTCATAGTATAGTATGTGGTTCAAAAATGGTCAAAAACGTCATAGTATAGTATGTCGTTTAAAAATGGTCAAAAACGTCATAGTATAGTATGTCGTCCAAAAATGGTCATAAACGTCATAGTTTGTATGTCATCCAAAAATCGTCAAAATCGTCATAGTATAGTATGTCGTTCAAAAATGGTCAAAAACATCATAGTTTAGTATGTCGTCCAAAAATTGTCAAAAACGTCATAGTAAAGTATGTTGTCCAAAATTGTCAAAATTGGTCATACTATAGTATGTCTTCCAAAAATGGTCAAAAAAGCTATACTATAGTATGTCGTCAAAAAAGTCATACGAAAGTATGTTGTCAAAAAATTGTCAAAAAAGTCATACTATAGTATGTCTTCCAAAAATTGTCAAAAAAGCTATACTATAGTATGTCGTCAAAAAAGTCATACTAAAGTATGTCGTCAAAAAATTGTCAAAAAAGTCATACTATAGTATGTCGTCAAAAAATAGTCCAAAAAGTCATACTAAAGCATGTCGTCCAAAAATTGTCAAAAAAGTCATACTATAGTATGTCATGCAAAAATGGTCAAAAACGTCATACTATAGTATGTCATCCAAAAATGGTCAAAAAAAGTCATACGATTATAGTATGTTGTCCAAAAATGATCAAAAATGTCATGGTATAGTATGTCTTCCAAAAATGGTCAAAAAAGCTATACTAAAGTATGTCGTCAAAAAAGTCATACTAAAGTATGTCGTCCAAAAATGGTCAAAAAAGTCATAGTATAGTATGTCGTCCAAAAATGGTCAAAATTTGTCAAAATAGTCATACTATAGTATGTTGTCCAAAAATGGTCAAAAAAGTCATACTATAGTAAGTCGTCCAAAATTGCTCAAAATAGTCATACTATAGTATGTTGTCCAAAAATGTTCAAAAAAGTCATACTATAGTAAGTCGTCCAAAAATGGTCAAAAAAGTAATACTATAGTATGTCTTCCAAAAATGGTCAAAAAAGCTATACTATAGTATGTCGTCAAAAAAGTCATACTAAAGTATGTCGTCAAAAAATTGTCAAAAAAGTCATACTATAGTATGTCGTCAAAAAAGTCATACTATAGTATGTCGTCAAAAAAGTCATACTATAGTATGTCATCCAAAAATGGTCAAAAAAGTCATACTATAGTATGTCGTCCAAAAATTGTCAAAAAAGTCATACTATAGTATGTCGTCCAAAAATGTTAAAAAAAAGTCATACTATAGTATGTCGTCCAAAAATGGTCAAAAAGGCATAGTATAGTATGTCGTCCAAAAATGGTCAAAATTTGTCAAAATAGTCATACTATAGTATGTTGTCCAAAAATAGTCCAAAAAGTCATACTAAAGCATGTCGTCAAAAAATTGTCAAAAAAGTCATACTATAGTATGTCGTGCAAAAATGGTCAAAAACGTCATACGATTATAGTATGTCGTCCAAAAATGATCAAAAATGTCATTGTATAGTATGTCGTCCAAAAATGGTCAAAAAAGTCATACTATAGTAAGTCGTCCAAAAATGGTCAAAAAAGTCATACTATAGTATGTCTTCCAAAAATGGTCAAAAAAGCTTTACTATAGTATGTCGTCAAAAAAGTCATACTAAAGTATGTCGTCAAAAAATTGTCAAAAAAGTCATACTATAGTATGTCGTGCAAAAATGGTCAAAAACGTCATACGATTATAGTATGTCATCCAAAAATGATCAAAAATGTCATGGTATAGTATGTCGTCCAAAAATGGTCAAAAAAGTCATACTATAGTAAGTCGTCCAAAAATGGTCAAAAAAGTCATACTATAGTATGTCTTCCAAAAATGGTCAAAAAAGCTATACTATAGTATGTCGTCAAAAAAGTCATACTAAAGTATGTCGTCAAAAAATTGTCAAAAAAGTCATACTATAGTATGTCGTCAAAAAAGTCATACTATAGTATGTCGTCAAAAAAGTCATACTATAGTATGTCGTCCAAAAATGGTCAAAAAAGTCATACTATAGTATGTTGTCCAAAAATGGTCAAAAAGGCATAGTATAGTATGTCGTCCAAAAATGGTCAAAAAAAGTCATACGAATATAGTATGTCGTCCAAAAATGATCAAAAATGTCATGGTATAGTATGTCGTCCAAAAATGGTCAAAAAAGTCATACTATAGTATGTCCTCCAAAAATTGACAAAAACGTCATACTATATAGTATGTCGTCCAAAAATTGTCAAAAACATCATAGTATAGTATGTCGTTCAAATTTGGGAAAAAACATCATAGTATAGTATGTCATTCAAATTTGGTCAAAATTTTCAAAAAAGTCATACTAGTATGTTGTCCAAAAATGGTAAAAAATGTCATGGTATAGTAAGTCGTCCAAAAATGCTAAAAAATGTCATAGTATAGTATGTCTTACAAAAATGGTCAAAATTTGTCAAAATAGTCATACTATAGTATGTTGTCCAAAAATAGTCCAAAAAGTCATACTATAGTATGTTGTCCAAAAATGGTCAAAAACGTCATACTATAGTATGTCATCCAAAAATGGTCAAAAAAAGTCATACGAATATAGTATGTCGTCCAAAAAGTCATACTATAGTATGTCATCCAAAAATGGTCAAAAAAGTCATACTATAGTATGTCGTCCAAAAATTGTCAAAAAAGTCATACTATAGTATGTCGTCCAAAAATGTTAAAAAAAAGTCATACTATAGTATGTCGTCCAAAAATGGTCAAAAAGGCATAGTATAGTATGTCGTCCAAAAATGGTCAAAATTTGTCAAAATAGTCATACTATAGTATGTTGTCCAAAAATAGTCCAAAAAGTCATACTAAAGCATGTCGTCAAAAAATTGTCAAAAAAGTCATACTATAGTATGTCGTGCAAAAATGGTCAAAAACGTCATACGATTATAGTATGTCGTCCAAAAATGATCAAAAATGTCATGGTTTTGTATGTCGTCCAAAAATGGTCAAAAAAGTCATACTATAGTAAGTCGTCCAAAAATGGTCAAAAAAGTCATACTATAGTATGTCTTCCAAAAATGGTCAAAAAAGCTATACTATAGTATGTCGTCAAAAAAGTCATACTAAAGTATGTCGTCAAAAAATTGTCAAAAAAGTCATACTATAGTATGTCGTCAAAAAAGTCATACCATAGTATGTCGTCAAAAAAGTCATACTATAGTATGTCGTCTAAAAATTGACAAAAACGTCATACTATATAGTATGTCGTCCAAAAATTGTCAAAAACATCATAGTATAGTATGTCGTTCAAATTTGGTCAAAAACATCATAATATAGTATGTCATTCAAATTTGGTCAAAATTTTCAAAAAAGTCATACTAGTATGTTGTCCAACAATGGTAAAAAATGTCATGGTATAGTAAGTCGTCCAAAAATGCTAAAAAATGTCATAGTATAGTATGTCTTACAAAAATGGTCAAAAAAGTCACAGTATAGCATGTCCTTCAAAAATGATCAAAAACGGCATACTATAGTATGTCGTCCAAAAATGGTCAAAATTGCTCAAAATAGTCATACTATAGTATGTTGTCCAAAAATGGTCAAAAAAGTCATACTATAGTAAGTCATCCAGAATTGCTCAAAATAGTCATACTATAGTATGTTGTCCAAAAATGTTCAAAAAAGTCATACTATAGTATGTCTTCAAAAAATGGTCAAAAATGGCATGGTATAGTATGTTGTCCAAAATTTGATAAGAAAGTTACAGGTTAGTATGTCGTCCAAAATGTCAAGTAAAAATGAAACGTGTAAAAGCGCTATGATTAATATGCTGTATGCTGTTAATACCACGATTAATTGTGAAATCGTAACATCCCTTGTGTACAGTGTTTTTATTTTACGATTTCCCCACAGATGTTCAACAGAATTAACATCAGGCCGCATATCAGATTAGTCAAATGTTTTTATGACTCATTATTGGCTGATTTTAACTGTGTTCCATGGCATTATCCTATTTTTGTTCCTGGATGTCAGGAGAGTCATGAGATTTTATTGTGTCCTGCAAAGATTCAACGAACGAAGAGTCAAAGACCCCACGTTGTTTCACACAATGTATGATGTTCTTTTTCTTTGAGAGCTTTATCGAGCTCATATGACGATGCTAAAATGCTCCAGTTTGGTCTCATTAGTCGTCAGAAACATCAGAAAAGTTGCTTCAAAATGTTGCAAAGGCACAAACACATTTGTCTGTAAGCCAGAGACTAACAATGACTCAAAGTCAGATCAAAAGGCCATGAGGCAAAATTATTGACTTTAAATTGAAAGTGTGTGTATTATTGAATCATTATGTTTCCTGTCATGAATGACAGTGAATCAAACACCGTTTCACAATTAAGAGGATTATCCTACTAATGTATTTGATTTTGTTTTGCTGGGACAGTATTACAGGAAAATAATGCCTTCCTTTTATTTGTATTTCAAAATATAAATACTAAAAATAAAACAATTTTTGATTACAAAATGGAATAGGAAAAACAATTCTAGAAACTAAATGGCAGCACAATACATTTTAAATAAAATATAAACCAACGACAGTTAAATGTGATCTCGAATAAAGATCTTAACACTCTCTCAAGACTTTGTCTCCCCCATGTGGTGTAGAAGAATAACTACATGTTGTGTCGTCGTCTCTATGGTGATGTTTTGTGTATAATATTTCTGGGACTCAAATCTCTGTTCCTGTAGCTGAACGTACAGAAAGATCCTGAGTGGACAGAGTGTTAAAGCTCTCTGTGTGGACTGTGACCAGAAAAACAGAAGACAAGAAATCCTTGTGGTAAGAGTGACTTGTAGTAAACTAAATGTAATGTTTTGCAAGAAGATGTTAAGACATTACAGACACTTTAGACTGCATTATGAAGATATAAAGCTGAAAAATACAACTTTGCATCAGAAAACCCTACTATGGAAACGGATCCTACCACAAGAGAAGCTCCTGCTATGTCCAAACTCCTAGAGGCTGCTGGAAACTGTCGACAGAACATCAACCAGGAGCTGAACCTTCGTCCTGTGAGTGATTCTCTCTGCAGTGAACAGAAGAAGCTACGACACGTGCTGGACTGGGCTCACAGATTCCTCTGCTGTGGTTCTGAGGTTTGCCTGGAATTTTGCAGCGCTGATGGTTTGATTCTGGCAGCGGACAGAAATGAAACGGAGAGGATACAGGAACAGGAAATGTCACCTTTACAGGACAATGTCATGCACAGGAGAGATGAGGTCACAATGAGCCGGGAGGTGCAGCATCCAAGCGTTAAACAAAGTATTATCCAAGACAACGAGACGGTGATAAATGGACTGCACATATCAAATCAAAGACCACAAAAAAACATGTCTGACAGGAGAATAGACTCCAAACAAAGAGCTGAAGAGAAGATGGAAGTTGTGAAGGAGAAAATAGACGTTAAGTTGGAGGAAAAGAAATTAAACTTAGCTTCTATGCTGTTGTGTGATAATAACGATCATGCTAACACCAATGATTGTCTCAGTGAGCCTCAAAAGAAACTACAGGAATCACCGACAGCAAAGCCCAGTTTTCCCTGTCACTTCCAAATTCCAGCGCATCTAACTGTATATGAGAAGTACCAGCTTTGTGTGGACCAGTTGCAGAACCTCAGACTGAGACAAAACCAAGTCAGTGAGCTGGGATGTTTCACCGAGTCCTCTACAAAAGTGCAAAAGACCTCTAAAGAAAGTGCAGCTCCTACGTTGTCCTCCAAACTTTACTCCTCCAGCAGAAATCCTGAGTTTAAAAAACATCTCAATGAAAACACACCACAGGACGTTTCAGCTGCAGAACATCCAGAGGAGACTTTAAAGGAAAGAAGAACTTTGTGTGTGAAAACTGCAGAAGCTGCTGAAGACAAGGTTACTTACTCATACCTGGAGAGTTTGAGAGCTGTTCCTGATGAAGAGGAGGAAGCTGCACTTAATACTTACCCAGGTATTCAACGTCATTATGCATGTTACTGTTATTCTTTTGTTATTGTTGTTGTATAAGTATATATAATATTCTGGTACAGTAATTATAATCAGTATGTCCAACAATGACAATATAGTAAAAATGACAATATTGCTAATATTATATGATATAAGTATTATCACTGTTTATAATGATGATCAGGATTATTGTGTATATAACGTATACGGATATGTATATGATCATATGTCTAATCAAGTACAAAATATATATATGAAATTAAATAGCTATATAAATTAAAATTGGTGCAGAGAGAAGTGGGATGTGAAAAGTGTCGACTTCTTTCCACTCTCTTTTAAACATGTATAATATATAGATTAATGATAATCCTTGTTTGTCATTTATATTGTATTATTATATTTAAATATTGTACAGGAGTAGAGAGAAAAACAACAAATGCATATGATATATTTTATCTGCCTTTATCCTTGCCTTATTTCTAAAGAAAAAAAACAAAAAAGAAAACTTCCCCAAGTCTTTAAAAATATTTAAAATAAACTAAAGTTGAAGACAGTAAAACACTGGTGACCCCAGGTCCGAATCTTCTATTTCTTTTTAGTTTGCATTGTATTTCATCCTCACCCTGTGTCTCTGTGTGTGGGGACCAGGACCAGGACCAGGACCAGGACCAGGACCAGGGCTGAAATATCATCAGCAAAGTTTCAAAGGCCAAAAGAGGATGACTGAGAATCAACTTCCACAGAGACTCAAGGAAAAACCAGTGATGTCTTCAATTACAAATGGAGGAATATTGTCAAGGTTGACAAAATATTGGTTAATTTTTAACATCTGCAAAACAAACGTTGCAGTTGAATATGCTATATTTTGAACAAAAATTTTTGGTAAACAGTTGAAAGTTGTATTTTTGTTATTTGTAGGAAAATGAAAGCACATTTTCTTCACACAAATCATACAATGAGATGTTTGTGTGATGTTACTGTAACTCTACCTTCATCCTCTGTGTCTCCAGCAGACCTCAGTCAGCGGCAACTGTCAAAGACACAAAGAGACGCACAAAGAGACACACATCAGAGGACAGAATGAGGGACACACACAATCTTCATTATGCAGACCTGACACCAACATCACCAGTCACAGGTGAATTAAACAGTAAAAGTAACAGAAAAATAAACTCAAACATTATGATCCATGTCACAATAGGACTTACCATCATCATCATCATATGAATTAATTTCACACTTTATCAGATATCGATAGAACAAACAGTCATTTGATTAAAAACAAGAGAGAAGGGACTTTTATTCAAAGCAAATAAAAGTAGCTGTTGTTAGTGACGACATCTTGGTCTCAGTGTAGGGACTCACCTCTTCACAGACACTGTACAACATTGTTGTTATGGTGAGGAAAATGCTTTGGTTCAATTCACGGTGGCTCAATAATGAAAGTCACAAGAGACTGGAGAAGGGTTATTAAACTGAGCTGATTATTTCACTTTAAAATGAGAAGGTTTCTTTTTTTTTATCCAAGACAAAACTAGCTATAATGTCCATCAATCTGGAATATTCCTACTTCCTACTTTTTTAAGTTTAAAAAATCCATTTGATCCCATGAATGAATATGATTATAAACTTATTTTTGGTTTTTCAGGTGCATCGGTGCATGATGTGAACAACACAGACAGTCAAGATGGTGTAAGGAAATGTGATATTATTCACTTACAAACACACTTCCTTTTTACACTAAAGTGATTACATTACAAAATGTCATATTTTTGAAAATAATATTTACATAAAATTTAAGAATAAAAATTATTAACAAGAGTTTGCACTGTTTTGTAGTCATACAATTGGACATGCTGTTACTTCCTATTCAAATGAATATTAAAAACAAATCAAAAACATTAAATAACCTCTGTCTGAGGATCTACAGGAGTATTTTGTAAGAACTAATCAATAAAATCTTAATAAAATCTATTCTAAACTCGATAAGGAACCAGTGACAGAATGTTCTGGGTAAAAGTTGGCAGTTTGGTTTTGAATAGTCTGCAGTCAAATCAGTAGCTTTTTTATCTTGGCTTAAAATAAAATAATTTATCTGTACCTTTGAGATTTAGAAATCAAAATCAAATCAAAAAAATCAGTAAGTAATGCACAAGTAATCAAATTACAGCCTCATATTGGCCTTGATGCATAAAGATACTTTAAACGTAACATTTTTTATGCTTTTGTTGGAAAACATCTTTTTGTTCAAGAGTTTTCAAGAGTTTTCTTAACCTTTGTCATTACACCTGTCAGCCAGCAGGTGTACCTGTGTGTGACCGCTGGCTGTGTCTCCCTGATGAGGTGTGGCTCCTGGTCCTGTCTTTGCTGCCTCACAGTGACCTGTGCACAATGTCACAGGTCTGCAGTCGCATGCACAAGCTGACCACTGACCACACACTATGTGAGTCACTGTTTGTTGCATGTTGTGTTATTATACTATTATATCATTAAAAATCTTCATCAAAATAAATGTAACGACAATTATTGCCCTGTATTGTGCTAACATAAAAAATATGCAGTGATGTGCAAAGTCCATTGTTTATGAGGGTCGTCTGCAATACCGAAAAAGCCCACTAGTCGGTTGCAGCCCACACTTTGAGAGGGACTGGACGACTTTAGATAAAATGATGTTCTGTTTGGACGTTTGAGGTTTAGGTTAGACATTGAAGGTAATGACCTCGGTCATGGGATGTCCTGAACTTATCAAAGTAACAACACATGGCCTGTTCTCATGATGTCAGTCTTTCCAGTGAGCAAACCACTCCCTGGACAAACATACAGAACGATAACCCAGATCTGCACCATCACATGAGTTCATACTGTTACACACACACACACGCACACACACTATAGCTCAGCGCCAACGTCTTGAATCAGCAAAAAAAAGTTAATATATGAAACATGTCCCATGTTTTGCTGCTTCTCTCTGCCCCTGAAGGGAAACGTCTCACGATTGAAAACTCAACCCTGTCAGAGCGGTGGCTGGTTTCACTAGGCAGACGTCGTCCTCTCAGCCTGTGTCTGTACAGCTGCAGTGGCCTGTCCATCACTTCATACGGGCTGGAGAGGTTTTTCACTCAATGTAGAAATTATTTAGAGGTAAGAAGAAAAAGAAAACACTTCCACTATGTAAAAGACAAGGGGTGTGGAAAATCAGAAATGAGCTGAAGAGCTTTTACATGTACTTTTACATGGACGTCTTATACTGCCATGTTTCTACGGTGGCCTACAGGGACAAAAACCAGTCAGAGCATGAAGGTTTTTTTGCATTTTGAAACATAAGTTTACTATGCAAACAAATAATGGCTTTCTGGTATGTGATGTTCTTAAGAAAGGGAGATTCCTCTCTTTGTTACTATCTGCAGTTTCACCACTAGATTTCACAATTTTGCACGAGCCGCATTTGCCGCCATCGTCACGTAAAAGCAAAAGCAAAACAATGAAATCATTTGACCTTACATCCTTATTCCATGTGCCTGCTGTCACTCTTTTTATTGTTATTCAGCCATTTGTTCCTTTGAGATGAAGGAAGGAAGGCCTGGTCAAGATCAACACTATAACAGTAATGTCACCACAGTTACATCAAAGTATATGCATACATACAGTATATACTGTAGGTATATATACTAATCCCAAAGTAAGTGTTTGCAGATCTGTAATCTATCATTAACTGATGAGGCCATTTGCTAATTACAGGAAGTCAAGGTCATAAGTTGTGCTGGCGCTGGTCTCCATGGTGATCGAATATTACCTCTAATAGGTCAGCTGTGTGATAATGTGACCACTGTGGACGTGAGCTGGAGTGGAGCAACAGACACGGGCGTGAAAGCTCTGAGTGGCGGCTGTGCACGGTCGGTATCACACAACATAATCTACATCTTGGGGACTTTTTTGTCCCCATAGGGAAGACAAGTCCCCATAATGTGACTGTATAATCAGACTAAAGTCCCCACAACATGACTAATAATACACTGCTGTTATATTCGTCCCTTCTGTAGGTTAAGATTAAAATCAGTAATCCTGAATGGCTGCCATGTCACCGATGACCCAATAAAGAAACTCATCGTGAGACACAAAGAAAGGTCAGAAGGCGTTTTGATTTCAGCCTCACTGTGTTTCTGTGTATACGTTTGCCAACGTGTTCAGTTATTATTCTTCAGATATGACGTTTGCAGGTGTATGCTTTTAATCTGTGATGTGCCGGACAGGATTTAATGGATTATGTAAATCCAGACAATGTTGACTTGTTTTTTCTTCTTTTATTGTCTATAATTGTAATTAAATGGTTAATTTTCAACTGCTTTGAGTGCATGGAGCCAGTTACAGCTATCATTTCACATCACATGGTTCATTATTAGCACTTTGTTCTCTTACTATTAAGTCACAATGCAGTTTTTAGTGGATATCCATCAATATATAGTCACGATGTCCATCATATACATGTTTGTTTCTTTTTCTCAGTCTGTGCAGACTGGAAGTGTTTGGCTGCCAGTACCTCACACCATCCTGTCTACAGTCAATATATAAGGTCTTTTATTTTGAAAATATCATCAGTAAAGCATAATGTATTTTTGTTTTGCTGGACATAGCAAAAAAAAAAAAAAAAGGATTAAGATTAATGTTTCTTTGTGCGTTGCTCTTGTCATGATGTTATATATTTTACATGATCTACAGTCTGTGTGTTTCAGATGTGTCCAGGTCTGAAGCATCTGAACATTGGACAGGTGCCTAAAGTCAATGCACATAGTCTCACTGCCATGACGTCACACCTCAAACGTCTTATTTCCCTTAATCTAACTGGGCTACAAGCAGTGAGTTTGAGATTTAACAATTAATAAAACCAAAACATTTTATCTTATAGTTTTAAATAACAGCATTACCTGTGTTTCCTCTGTCACAGGTGACTGATGACGCTGTGGCCATTTTGCTTCAGAACTGTGTCAAACTACAGAGTCTTAACCTCAGCTCCTGTCCTGGAGTCACTGACCTGACACTGCACAACATCAGCAGATACACACCATGTATTAGGTACTACAAACACATGTGCACACACATTGTTGAAGTTTTGAAGGGGTTTTGAAGTGTGGTTGTATGACGACTTACCTGTCAGATACCTGGATTTGAGAGGCTGTAAGGCAGTAACAGACGCAGGAGTTCAGTCTCTGACTCTGGGATGTAGAATACTTCAGTACCTGGATCTCAGCTCCACTAGCACAGGAAACAGAGGGTAAATAACACACTGAGCTGTGGTTTATATGTCTGTGCATGTATTTCATGGATATAAGGGTGTACTATTTTATCACAGGGTTAATCTGCTCACCAATTACTGCAGTGGAAACCTTCATACGGTCAAACTCAGTTTCTGCCCCATCGGCTTAGCGAACATACTGAAGCTCTGCAGACGTGGCAAGAGGTGAACACACACACACACATACATGTACAAGTACGTTTTAGTCACAATTTGTCTGCATATTTGTTTTCCACAGGGCAAATTCCACTTCAAATGTCTATATGTAAAGTAAATTTAAGGTGTAATCATCTGCTTGTCTTACTGGACTCCTTTGTCCTGTCCTCTATTGAGTAGTAAAATGTCTCCACCAATCTTAACCCTTTAATCTAACCGATATAAATGAAAATGAAGAAAAATCTTGACATTTTATGCACAAAAAAATTACATTTTAGCAGGGCATAGTGTGAAAATATCTTACTATAATGCACTTGACACTGAGGAAAACACATCAACATGCATGAAGCTAAGATATAACATTGGCCAAGCGTGATCCATCCTCTGGTAATAGTTTAGATTTGATGAAAACAAAGTGTTTCTTGGACCAAGATGTGTCTAATGTCTGCATGTTTTCCCGTCTTCAGGCTGAAGGTGCTCCATCTGTACGGCTGTGCTCGGCTCCCCACTGAGATAGAGATCCGAGAAGTTAACCCTAATGTTCAAGTTTATCCTCTGACATAACATAACACACAAACATCTGCACATAACTGGACTGATATCACCGAACCAGAACAAAAGTTTACACAAAAAGAGAGCTAAAATTATGAAATAATATCATATTTTTTACTCAATGGGCCAAATTAGTTCTGCTGGGATTCAAGGACAATTATGAATTGTGTTCAACTCATGAAAGTATGTGTTTGACTTTGTCTATAGAGATGCAGAGTTAAAATATGCTGTTGGTGTGTTGTAGGTTAACTTCATTTTTCTAGTTTTGTTGAGGCTCAAGATGGACAATTTAAAACGCTTAACATGAAAAAAGCTTAACGTAGCGTTAATGTCGGAAAACATCGTTCAATTCAGTCACCAAATTTCTCATGAAATACCTCTCGTCTTCACCTTTTTCCTCTCCATGGGCTCTCATTATAGTCCGAGTGTGTCTGTAAGAAACAAAGATCCACAGATGTTTAGAGGTGCATTTAACAAACTTAAAGCAACTGGCCATAAAATCCTCCTAATATGTCACAGAGACTCAGGAATAATGTTCATATAACAAACTGAACTCACCAACAACAGTACAACCAAAATATTTGCATTAAAAAAATATTTTGCAGACTGCAAATCATGTTTATGTTTTGCAGTCAGTAGAGTCTCAGTTGCCGAGCAACCACTGGTTGCCAGTTACGTCAGGAAACCAAACCTAAAAGACCTATTTTGAATTTGAATGTAGTAACCGTTTTTGGCCACATTCTTACATATGGCACCTTTATCGCAGACTTTGAGACAGATTTTTGGAGAGGTGAAAGAGGACATGACTCGAGATGTCCATGAGAAGTTTGGGGGTGATTGATCGCTGTTTTCAGACAAAAAGCTACGTTAAGCATTTTATAATGTCCCACTCAATCCTTTGTTATTGATGGATTTTCAAACCACTGTTCAAATGGGAAATTCTCAACTATGGTCTATTTGTTTGGTTATTTTCAACTTTCTGTGGGATCTTGACTGGATGGAAATAAAAAGTTATTTTAGATGTTACTTGAAACTCACCGTTATCTCCCTTAACTTTGCTAAAGGCAATTCCGTCCACTTCAATGCCAGTCATGGATTTACAGCATTTGCAACACCATCTTGAGGGAACTGAATATGTGTTAGGAGCGTGCACGAGGTAAGATAAGAGGAGGAGGGAGGTTATAGAAGTGAGGTTGCGGAGTTAGAACAAGTCATTTCTTGTCATGGATTAGTTATTATCAGATACAGAGGAACATATTTTTTGACAGCTGGCTTCAAACTATCTCTGATTCTCACCAAATAAAATTCCATTGTTAAATGTAACATCTGACTTTGTTGGACAGTTAAACCTGTATTTAAAACCAAAACTATGGCATCCTCAAAAGGCATTACAGAAGAAGAGGAAAAACACCTGACTCTGCTCTTTCACACCTACGATGCCGATTATTCAGGACGAATTGAGAAAAATGAATTCTCTACGATTTGCGAGGAGCTCCATGTGCTGTCCCAA
This sequence comes from Microchirus variegatus, assembly GCF_963457635.1. Lineage (NCBI taxonomy): Eukaryota > Metazoa > Chordata > Actinopteri > Pleuronectiformes > Soleidae > Microchirus > Microchirus variegatus. Next base: position 9,111,838 of record NC_139819.1, on the reverse strand, counting down.
GACACAGACGGCTTATTCAGCCGCCTCGACATCGACAAAGACGGCACGGTGACCTTAGAGGAGTTCATCACTGGCTTCAAAGGACAACACCAGAGGGAAGAAGATGGGACTGAAACAGAGGGAACAATCGGAAACACCAAGGAGCAGGTCATCTCCAGGTAAGAGGAAGGTCTTTTGATGCGGTTCTGTGTTGTAGATTTGGATTTTTATAAATTGAGAGACTGTGGGAAAGATTTTCACGTGTGTCATTACTGATGTAGTGTCGTTAGGAAGTAACCTTCAGGTCTCAAGCGAGTCATTCTTGCAAGAATCAAGCAAGTCAACTGGAGTCCCTGATTTAAATCAAGTAAGTTACAAGTCAAGTCGTACATATATAGAAGATGAATTATAATATTAATGAAAATCAATAAAACTACCAAGCCTAAAATGTAAAAAAAATGCATATCAAATATTACCAGCTTGTTTTGCGCACTAATAATTTGATTTGAAGTGTCTAGTGAAATTTCACGTTGTGGTCGCTTGGTTGCCAGGTTTATACGCAAGCCTGCAAAAGCAGCCAATGTTTTCCATCCATCCATTTTCTACCAGTTATATCCTCCTGTGTGCAAGTTTTCGGTGTTTCAAAAAACAAATTGTGACGGTAACTCCTCAATATTTGAGAAAATATTGATAAATATTCCATAAGTCAATTAATTTTACTCAAGTCTAAGTCAAGTCAACGTTAGTCAAGCAAATCTCAAGTCCTCAAATTTGTGACATAAGTCACATGACTCTGGTTACAACTTCTAATATGACTTATTATGGGGAGTGAAGTATTGTTTTTAGTGGCTCTCTGTGTCTGTTTACAGATAAGTTAAAACAACTTCTAATGTCACTGTTGTGAACACAGGGAGTTTTAAGTAGAAGTGTAAATGACAGTGAGTGCAACATTACGTGTACGTTTGTGTATGTGTGTATAAAGTCTTGTGTCCAGTACCTAAAAGGGAATACTTGTAGAAGTCTTAAAGTATGAATTTCTGATATAAATGGACTTAAAAGTAAAATTAAAACTATTAAAAAAACAAAAACAAATGTGTGCAATGGTGGCTCAGTGGTAGGGCGAGTTATCTTTCAACAGTCTATGAGTCCTTGAGCAAGGCACTTAACCCCATGTTGCAGCGTTTGAATGTGTATAAAGCAGCTCATCAAGACTAGAAAAGTCTACATAAATATAAACGATTACCGACTCTTCTTCTTCTGATTTTATTTGGTAGTAACAAGTAAAGAGAGTGAGAGGAAATTATGACAAAGTAAAGTACAGATATGTGAATTTTTTGCTTAAGTATAGAAACGAGGTATTTGTACTTTTACATTACAATACTGTGTATGTGACATGTCCAAAGTCCAGCCCGTAAGCCAATCACGACCCCCAGATTCGGCGTGCTTTAAAACCGGAGTCGCGGGTTAGAATCTCACCTGTGACAGACAGATCCGTGCATTCACCTCATGTTATGTTATTTGACTCCAGATGTGAAAGAAATGCCAATTTTTTTTTCCACTTTCCAATTGTGACAATGGCTATTCAATAATTATAAAACAGTGCACACTTGTATGTAACTTTTAGTGTTATAGAAACTGTTAAAAGCTGCATATTACAGGGTTGGAAGGTTATAAACGTGATCTCCATAGATATTTATAAAGCACAGAAGTATAGTTCTCTGGTTTATAATGTCCATTCAATCTTTCACAGCCTATCAGCCTGTCAACACAATGAAAGCACTTTCTCTTTGGCCTCAAGCCCAGACCTTTATTGTTGAGGAGAGAGGGAAGTGACACACACACACACACACGCACACGCACGCACACACACACACACACAAACACCGTTTACCTGAGGCAGAAACAGCAGCTGCTTCCACTGACTGTCTCTCTGTCTGCAGCCGTCAACCAACTGGACGAGGACTTTTTGTCTTTTCTGGACACTTAATACTTGTTTTAAATGGATTAATTTTCGTACACTTGTGGACATGTTAGGAGAACAACATTAGGAGTTGTACCGATGACCTGAGGCCGATCTGGAGTTTCCCCCCCTCTCTCTTTCTTCGACACATTAAACCATGAATCGCCTTCTGTTTTTTTCCAGCCAGCCTCATCCAGCAGTGATCGGCGGCATGAGCGCGGAGGAGCGTGACCGTCTGCGCTCGCTCTTTCACGCCTACGACGTGGACAAGTCCGGGAGGATCGAGAGGGACGAGTTCCTCACCATCTGCGCCGAGCTGCAAGTGTCCACGGCCGAGGCGGACCGCATTTTTGACAGGCTGGACGCGGACCAGGACGGCACCGTCACCCTGCTGGAGTTCATCAGCGGCTTCCACGAGCGATACGGGGAAGACATGATGGAGTCGGACGGAGGAGACATGTCCGCGGCCTGGGAGAACTTCGCGGGGAGACTGGGTGAACAGAGCAAGTTCATCCCCAGGTGAGAGCAAAACACTGCGGTGTGGAGATGTTCAGGCGATATGAGTGAGTTTAACAGTCAGTTTTGTAATGTAACAAAGTACAAATACTTGTTACTGTACTTGAGTACAAAATTACCATACTTTACTTTGATATTTGTATTTCTAGCAAATTTTACTCCATTACATTTCCTCTAACTATATTTGTTACTCGTTACTACCAAATAAAATCAGAAGAAGAGAGTTGGTAATGGCCTATAGACACATAGACTATAGGAATTGAACCCACAACCCAATCCAGTTGAAAAACAACTTTCCCTACCACTGATCTACCGTGGCTCAGTCCTAACTCCTCACTTTTTAAAATACTTTTACTTCCAAAACGTACATTTTATATCAGAAAATGACTTTGGATACTCAAGACTTTTACTTAAGTAATATTGTATGAAAAGTGACTTCAACTTCTACCAAAGTCATTTTCTGGTAAGATACTAGTACTTTTACTCAAGTATCTCTTCTTAGGTACTTTATACAAGACCTATCAACAGCCAACTCCAAAATTAGGGATGCATATCGGTATCATTCAATATCGGTCGGATAGATCAGATATCGGACTGATAAAAATGGAAAATCCAATACCATCCAAACATCCTATATACTGTATCGCATGCTTCACTAGCACAGGCTGTAAAAGATGTAAATAAAAATGGGCAAAAGTATTTTATCTGAGTCATGCACAAATGTTCGGACTAATATCAGTATCGCACACAAAAAAGTGGTATCCCTATCCAAAATAGCCACTGGACAGTATTGAAATGGACAGTGTATAATGTCCACACTCTGCCATCATTTAAACTCCACGAAATGAACATAATTGTCTCCATTACACAACGAAACCAGATGAATCAAATTCCTATCATAAATGTAGTTACAAAAAATGTTTTTTCTAAGGAACGTAAGGATATATATGTATTTAAGTAAATATTCCAAAGTGAAAAAGAAGGTCCTGGGAAAGTGCAGGATCCCACTTGTGGTTTCTGAAATAAATCACCAAGACTGCGTGCTGTTAAGCATAATTTTCAAGTCGCATGTGTGAAATCTTTACAACTTTCCCAACTCAAGATTATTGAATAGTCACAAATATTCACTGTTTGTTTTACTGTTAGAATTTATCATCACAATGTGTGTTAACATATTGTGTGTTGTCCCATGTAACCCACAACACACGAGGACAACTGTCGACTGTGGAAAAGGTTTGAGTACAACACAGAATTAGCCTCAGTTCTACAAGAACTCATGTTGTGTTTTCGTGTGAGTGAAGTGAACGTGTGAGTCTTTGTTTGTCTTGAGTTTTTCTCCCCTGAAGGAATCATTATAATCCAGAGTCAGATAGACTTGTTTTTCTGTGAACTCATTTGTTTCTGTTTCAGTTATTTTATTTAAGGCTGGATGAGTGAAACGACACGTAACCTTTAACTTAAAATGTGAAAGACAGACCCGTAGGTAATGTTTGTTCATCAGTCTAATGATATTAATAATTATTTTAGCAAATATATGTTAAACATGACCCAACCCAACCTGGATTTTCTGAATTTGACTGGAACCAAATATGATTTTAATATTTGGGAAATGTTTGTGGACAATTTCCCAGCATGTTTCAAGTGACTATTGGAAGAGCATTCTTACGCCTGTTTGACTGCTGTGTTCAACTGATGCCACAGACAAGATCTCAGTCATTTACATACAGCATGTGTAACCTCGCACTAATGTTGTGTGGCACAGGGAGAACCAGACCCAGTTTAAAATGCTATTGCCCAGTAAGGATGCAACTTCAATTCAATCTGTTGATTCGTTTCTCAATTAATCCAGTCATCGTTTGGTCCATTAAGTGTTGATAAAAGTGTTTATCAAACCTGGAAATGATGATGTTGACCATTGTCAAAGTTTTTAATGATTTCTTTGTTATACAGCAAAGAAATATTCACATTTAAGAAGCTGAAAAATTGTTTTGCTTCTTTAAAAAAAAACAGTCAAACCAATTTATCCATTATCAAAATGGTTGGCTATTTAATTTAGAAATCGATTAATATTGTATTTTATATTGATTAAACTGCCCAGCACCAAAATTGGATTTTTAATTATTAATCTATGGGGAAAATACTACAACCTCCTCTCCTCCATCACCCACATCTGCAGCTCAGCCTCCACTATGTAAATGTCACTATACCTGAACTGCAGCTTTAATGCAATACTGTTTCTCTGGTCCATGTGTCCCAGAACCTTACAGACAGATCACATGCAGGGTAGTGTTTGCCATTTGTATCAGAGGTGAAGCAAAACACCCTTCACAACTAACAACTGTGATCATTTTTATCCTGGTTAAAGATTCTTCTGTTGTCATATTAACATCAACAACAACATTATTTCTACTTCACATGCAGATTTAATATTAGGGCAATAATTAGTATCTTTCTCTTTTCAGTGCATATACAATAAGTCATCTTCAGTAGTTTGCTGTGGTATATTTCATTTCTGGATGAGAAAAGTCTACAACTTCACTCAAGCAAGTCCAGTTGCCTATGACTATACATTAGGAAGATGACTATGACCTGGATGACCAACAACCTTCACATACATGTACAACAAGTCACAATATTTTCCCATTCGTCTTCTCATAGTCATTAATTTGCTGCTTTTAAATGTAAATAACTACTCTGTACAGATACTGTGTTTGTGGATGACATGCAGTTCCAGGTCACGCTAATGTTCTCTACCTGCCGCATAAAAAAAAAAACTAGGTTGTCATCCGTTTGACCACAGACAACTCACATGTTTCTGGAGTCATGGAAAGTCAAGTCCCAGTTGAACTTTGGTAACAGTGGTGCAGTGCTACAGTAGCGCTCGGCAATATAGCCATAAAGATTATTTCAACAAAATCGTCAAATAATTCTACATCAATAATTATCACGATAAATGTCGGTAAACAAGGTGCTGTTTAAAAACTACTTTTCCTGAAAGAAAACAATAAACACCTGTTAGTGAAGCATGTTACAAAGGTAAAACATTCAAACTGTAGTAAACCTTTAAATAAACAAATGTCCATTACACACAAAACCATTGTCACCATCATCAAATTAGTTCACACAAAGGTGATGAAGGCTGTCAGCTCCACACCACTCTCTCTGTGTTTCTAAGCATTGTTGAGATGAAGGCAGAAATTTTTAATTTTGAAGGGCAAAATTATTATTTTAATCTTGTCAATGTCTTAACTATATTTTCTATTCATTTCGCAACTCTTTTGATGAATAAAAGTGTGACTTTTAATGCAAAACACAAAAATGTATAGGTGACCCCAAAATTTTGAACGGTCGTGTATCTCCGTCCACACAGAACCCCCTGAAATGTCTCTAAAAACGCTGTAGTACATATGCCTGCACTGTAAGTTGCGCTGTAACTTTACACCAAAAAACAGAGAAGAAGACTTTGTAAACATTAGATACTTTATAATAACAGAAACTGAGGCAGAGGATGGGAATCTTTCAGGGTGACAAAAGAACAAAACACTGTCACACACAGAGAGTTACAGTATTTTGTGAACAAAATGGCTTGGATTTCCAGACATTCATTTATGTTTTTAAAGTTTATCCATGCATATTCAAGTGGAAAATGTGCAATACTCAGCTCTTGCAGTGGTCTTACACAGCTGTTTGTATTTAGGCAAATTCCTCAGAATCATTTGTAGAAAACCGGTTTTATAGAAAACAACGTATTTGCTCTTGGTCATCAATAAAACTCAACAATAGAAGTAGTTTCAAAACTGGTAACAGTTGCTGTGTTGGGTCAAGCTGTGTTAACATGTCTCTTTATTTGTGTATATTTTTATATTTTAATCTGTATTTTGTGTGTGTGTGTGTGTTTGGCCCCCGGCCTGGCATGGGACAACTCCTCGTGCTACTGTGCGGTGGCGACACCGATTGTCACAGTGGTACCTTCTGCTAAATACACCCTCTTATCTGACACCGATTACAGTCAACAACAGTCAGCTGAGACATGGCGGCCTGAGAAGCACAGTGCCTGTTTTTCAGCGCATGAAAGAATATTTGTCGTTTTAGATTCAGGCGTAATGAGCACACAAAATCAATTAACTCTCTATTCATAATTAGTTTCTATGACTATGGTGAATGTAGTGTGCTGTGTCTTTTTGTCGAGTAACTTTAGGTCTCTCAGCTGACTGAGGCGACGACTGTAAGGGATCAGGCTGCAACAACAAAGTATATCAAAACTTTGGCTGTGACATCTGTTATCAACCAGATAAACAATAATATACTAGAGAAAAGTAAACACCAGGGTTGGACTGGAGGCAGATAAGAAAGCAGAAAGCCCAGTATTACATTCTGCTTCTGTTCATTTCGTATGTGTTACAATGCGTGTGTGACGCTGCTGCAAGCTGTAAGTTATTGACTGACAGACAACAGTGTCTATATACTTAGTAATACAGCCAGTCCATCCTGTTAGAAGGCAAACACACACACGTTCATGATCCACTTTTACCATCAAGCTGTGACGCAGGACACTTTATCACTGTCGTGGCTCCAGAGCGACACAGTCAGGGTAAAAATTAGATCATGTCGAGATGTAGTTGATATAAAAAGTGTATGTGGATAGGCATGCAGGGGAACTGGGACACAGTTTATGAGTTGTTTTGATGTGAATGGGGATACAACAGAATAATAAAATGTAGTTTTGTTGGTAGAGAATAACAACAAAATGCAGTTTTCACCAGTTTACCAGCTCTTTTGAAAGTGTACCTCTGCAAAGTGTACATTTAGGATATTATTATTTATCTGCTGTCCTTATGTACTTGAAAACCATATGTAAAATGTGGCCCACGCACACATTTTTTTTTCAGGAAATGGAAAGGCCCCTTTAAGATAATATTATATATATAATATTCATTTTGCATCATAAATGTTTTTTGTGAACTATATATAAAAAAAAACACTTTTATTTTGAAACGGTGTGCAACATCATCCTAAATATGTTTAAATGCAACATCATGATGGATTATCACGATATAATTTTATTTTCTAATCACCCACATCTTTTGGCCCAATCCTGACCAGACTAGAAGTTCACTGGCCCCCAGGGTTATTTTGAGTTTGAGGCCCCTGCTTTAGGCTGTATTGTCTTACATAGGATCTGTTACAGCCAGAAGCAAATAATCGTTGTGCGTAATGATGGGTCTGGACTTCTGAGATGTTTTTATTGCTCTATGGACATAAAAATAAGTTTTTCCAGGCTAAAAAATATACATTATCAGGGTCAGACTTTCTATTACTGCTACATTACCTCTGTTATATTGCTGTTACTGTATTTTATTCATAGGTTTTATTCAATTCAGACTCTACTGACTCCTGACTGAATTCCTGATTTTATTCCAGGCAAGAACAAGCGTCGACGCTGTACCAGAACATCAGTCTGACGGAGCCCAGACTGATTCCTCAGTTTGAAAAAGTCATCGTTAACTTCACCAAAGAGATCAAACAGCAAAACTTAGAGATGGAGAACCTGGCGCTCGCCATCAAACGGTGAGAAACACAGACTCACAGTCACACATGTGCGTTCTATAATGATGTAGTATGATAAGTTATTCACATACATATCAGGTACTTTTTAACAACTCCTCACTGTGGCCACACACAGAGAAAACACTGTGTAGTAAATAATAGACGGTTGGAGTTTCCTAGACTTTCATCGCATTCTCTTTATGCCATTATCCTCTGTATGTTCCACAGAGCGCAGGACCAGGCATCCATGCAGCTCAGTGAGATGGAGGAGGAGATGGACCAACGCATTAACGCTGCAGAGAGAAAAACACGCGAGCAGGTGAGGGGGGGAGGGGGGCAAACTCGCCACATCTTCTCCAATTCAAACGGATACATTAACTTCCCTGTGCGGTTTTGTTTAAATATTGTAAATATTGTTTCTTTCTGTCTCTTTGAGTTTGCGAAGCGATAAGAAGGGAGTGTTTTTTCGAGCTGCTCTTCCCTCATGTCAAACAAAACATGCGCGGCTTGAATATCACGTTACTCATCCGAACTTAACTGAACAGCTGGACTTTACAACCCTGTGGTTTCCATGTATTTAATCAGAGTTTTACTGACTCTGTATTTTATATGATAGGACGCCACAGTTTATTCTCAATGAAAACACTGAACAACCTGCAATAAACTGCATTTTTCTTACTGTGCCTTTAAATCCTGGCAGGCAGAACTTATGTAAGTATACTTCACTGACTCGAGAGCTGCTGTTTATTTTGTGAAAGAAAAGCACACACACACACAGTCATGTTCCAACACCTATTTCTGTAGACACACACAAAGTTGCTGATATGCTTATTGATTATCCAGAGGTCTTCGGCCATGTTTCAATGTGACACAGATTGTTGAGTCACAGACGTTACATAACTGCAGAGAGAGAGAGCAAACACATCTCAGTCTGAGGGGTCTGAAAGCAAATTCAGGAGTAAACCACAACACTTAATCCAAACAGAACTTTACAAAGAGGCAGTGCTCTCTGCTGAGATTAGGCTGTTTGCATAGAATTTAGCTGACTTCTCAGCTAATTTATATCATCATTATAAATGAAAAGTAAAGCTTTTCTACAATAGAGTATGATGTCAATCCTGTAAATTATGCTCCTCTTCATCGGAAAATAGACAAATACAGGACATAGGCGTAGACACCAGTGTGATTGACAGCTGGTATCGTCCAATAGGGTTGTAGGTAACGACTGTGAACTTACAGTTCCAAAAACTCTCATCATAACGGGAGTTTGTTTTGCAACCCGAAGACTATGTTCATTTTACATAATATAGTTTATGGCTGTTTGGAGGAAGCCAGAAAATGCTTATGTCAGGAAAGTTTAGCATCATTTAACAAATAATGTGTTTGTGTTCCCGTCTGCGTCCGTGCAGGAGAAGAGGCGAACGGAGGCCGAACTGAGCGAGCTACGGAGAAGTTACGAAACTGAAATTTGCGAGCTTCAGTGTAAGATCCAGAGGATGCAGATGGTAAATAACGTCCGGCCATCGGACTCTTAAAATATTCAGCTGCACTCTTAGAAATAAAAGTGCTAAGTAGAACCATATAAGGTTCTTCAGCTTGTCCTCATAGAAGAACCATTTTTGGTTCGACCAAGAAGCCTTTTAAAACCCCTTTATTCAGGAAAGTGGTTTTAAAGGGTTCTCTGGATCAAAATGGTTCCGACTAGAACCATTAGTGTTACCAAAAACCTTTGAAAAACCCTTTCTTCGGGAAAGGGGTTTTCAGAAGCAAATGGTTCCAGGTAGAACCTCAGCCCTTGTAGAAGGACCATTTTGGAACCCTTATTTCTAAGAGTGTACATGCAGCGCTGTCTTTACGTGTATCAACAAAATGGATTATCCAGACTGTTTCCCACTACTTGATCTTGTTTTTCCAAGATGAGACGAGGGAGCTGGCAAGAGAATCTCTTGAGAATCTCACATACAGAGCCCTTCTTTTTTATTCTTATGATCTCGGTCTAATGGACATCAATGTGCCATACACACGTGTACAGTGCAGTCATGTCAAAGTCTTGAAAATAAACACTTCAGGGCCCCTCAGGGCCTCATGATACACTTCACTGCTAAAGCTAAAGAGAAACTTCTTGGTTTTTTTTAAATCGAAGATTTACTGTACATATGTGGGGGAAAAACATGATTCTGCTCATCAGTGGAAAGTTTTTAAGAGTCCTTTTTTTTAAGGAAACACTGACTTCATTCACTGGAGCATGAACCAAGACTAATTTATTCTTCAGGCCCCAATGACACAAAGACAAATATTAATCAACTAAATAACCTTGATTTGTTCGTATGGATTAAAATGGAACTAGAATATGCTTTAGTGCATAAAGGAGGTATCTGAGGGGCTGCAGATAGAGTAAAAACTCTTTAATTTAATGTTATTATAGATGCATTATTTTGTTGGAGTTCAAGTATTAAACATTTGAGCAATTATAAACAGTATTTTATTAGAATCATTGTGAGTTTTTACTAATATACACACTTTTGCAGGCTTTTAAAAAGTCTTTTTTCTAGTTTGTTTTAATGAATCTAAAATATGTGAACTTGTCCATCAGATTGAAGAGAAATACAAGAATATCACAGGGAAAGATGAGTCGCTGGCATTGAAGAAGAAGATCACTGAACTAACACTGGTGAGTTAATCTGCACGTTGTTCTCATTTTTATTTGCTGGGAGAAATTTGCTTTCTTTTAACATTCTTATACTCCCATATTGTTTTTTTGTATTATGCCTGCAGGATAACCAGCGTCTAAAGCAGGAGCTGTTGAAATCCCAGACCAAAGTGGCCTGTCTCCATAGCGAGATGGACATGCTGAAGACAGAGTTAACCGACCACAGCATCAACTCTGAACGGTGAATTCATGCTTTTGTTTCCTTGTATGCACAGTGCCAGATTCATGTCTCACTGGTCTAGATCAACGTTCAGATTCATTGAAAGTATCATATGATGGGTTACTCTGAAATCTGCATTAGCTGTGTGACTGTGCAACTTCCTTTTTTGTGTTTTTTTTTTCATTTCAAACACGTCTTATTTTGGAGATTGAATTGATATTAAGAATAATACATTATATTTAAATAGTGGTTTTAAGGCAGGGGTCTCAAACTCAAATGACCTGGGGGTCACTGAGCGTCTTTTCAGCTTAAAAAGCTTAATATTATCCATCATGATATCAAAGAGATCAGAATTTCAAAATAAAAGTGTTGATGTGCAAAATGAATCTATTCATTAAAAAAACATGCATAAATGCCTCATTATAACTCAATTGGAGGGTTGCAGTTGGCCCATGGGCCGCAACTATGAGACCTCTGGTTTAAGGGGTGCTCAAAGACACTTAATAGATAGTTCAAGGTCATTAAAAACACACCGTTTCATACACAGATTACAAATAAAACCCTCAAACCTGACAATTTTGTGTTTTTAAATAAGAAATGTCTCATTTGAGACACAAAGTAGTACATATGTGGCGTTATCACTTTGTTTGGAGACACAAACTTCTGCCAGCGGTTTTTTCCTCAAGCATGAATTACATCAAATCCAGATATTGTTTTCATTATTTCATATCATATTAGGTTACTTTTTATTTAATTATTTCCCCACAAATAATGGAAGGCCACAAGTAGGCCTGCATAATTTGGGGGTTTTCAAAACTAGGGCTACACATGCCGCTGTTTCATCTTTCTCCACTTCATTAGAGTTCAATGCTTTCCTTCATTTTAATTTCATAAATGCAACAAACTATAATAATAATAAAAATGATGCTGTTATATAATAAATTATTGAATTATTGGGTTGCAGTTCACAGACAAATGCACACACTTAACCTTCGCTCAAACGTTTGAAAGTCTAAATGTGTAATGACTGTAAATGAAGTTGTAGAGCAGGTTCCATCCACTGTTTTTCATCTAAATTGTGAATTTAGGAAGAATAAATATTTGTTCTCGGTGATCTCATCTCAATGCATTCCATTATACATGTCATAGAGACAGAGGAGTGTACTCTCTCCCTGTTTTGTCCCAGCTGAAACAGGATATCCTGGAGCAGCTTCGCACACATAAGAACTTCTTCAGCAGTGTTAGTGCGTTACTTAGGAACAGAAGCAGCAGAGGCCAACAGCGAAGTGACACTCTTTTCCTGCTCAGACCAACTCATGATGTGTTTGATATCGTTGTGTGTCTGGTGTGATTCATAAACGAGGTGCAGTGTCGTTCACTGGCCAGTGAGGTGCACTGCTGTGTTGGATATGATCTCAGGTTAACTGAGGCAACAATATTATGAAACTGAACTGAACTGTTTTTGAAACACACCAATAGTAAGCAATCAAAAGGAAAAGTTTTGAAAAGACAACAATTTAACAACTTATTAATCCACACTGATATGGACGGAGAATCACCACCTTTTAAGTTGTTAATATTCTTTAAAATGTATTTGGATAGACATTTCTATTAAAATGAGGACTGAGATAACATACATTAACGTACATTGAGTCTGTTTAAATAGGATTTATCACTGGCCAAGTCTATTTTTGTAATAACTGATGTTTTGTGCAGATGTTTTGTATATTTAAATTCTAAAAGTGTGTTTACTACCGTTGTGTTGCAGAGATGAGGAGCTCATGCAACAGTTCTCTGACGAGCGCGACATCCTGGAGAGTCAGATCGAGATTCTGCAGTGAGTTAGACTTAGTTACTGATCGTACCTCATTTTGAAAATAAAGATTATCCAGTAAAAAATATCTAAAAAAAAGTGTGTGTGTGTGTGTGCAGGAAAGCCAACAGGAAGCTCCACGACAACAACGATGGCCTGAGGACGACACTGGAGAAGGTCACAAAGGTGAGAGTTGCATTTTTACGAAGAACAATCTTAATTTACATTTTTTAGTTTCCAATAAATAACTTCTATGTGTTTGATACTAATAATGATTTTGATTTTGTGTGTTACAGTCTGGTAACAGCGGATCACCAGGAGAAATAAAGAGCAGAAGTAAAAGCATCTGTTACACGTCACCGCATGCATTAATGGACAGGTGAGACCAAAAAAGTGTGTTTGTCTGCGCCACCTACAGTCAAGTCAGTGCAAGTGCATTTATGTATCATATGAGTCACACAAGATATGGAAACAATAGACTTTACTCTGTCCATAAATTACTTTTGTGCTGAATTTGTCTATTTGTCTATTTTATCTAACTACCACTGAACTATACAATTATACTCTGGATATTTTGTGGCATGTATCACAGATTACGTCCCGGTCTCTTCCACAGGTTCTACCAGCATTTGAATGAGGATTTCTCGCCGTACAACCGCCGGCCCAGCTGTGACACTCTGGCCTTGGCCATGTGTGACCCGGGCCTGAAGCGCAGAAACAGCAGTGAGTGTGAGGAGGACAGCCTGCCCGAGATCTACATGGACAGTGGCCTGTCGACGCTCAGAGGCTCACACGGCGGCTACGACTCTGAGCACGAGATCAAATGTCACGAAGAAGAAGATGAAGAGGAGGAGGAGGAGGAAGAGGAGGAGAAAGAGAGAGAGGAGAAGACAAGGGAGAACAACTACCATGACTGCATTATTGAAGAGAACTCTGACAATGAGGTGAGACAAAACGGAAAGAACTACTTTAAAGCTGTAGTGTGTAACTTAAGACAGACAGTCGTCGGATAAAAATGCAAAATCCATCACAATTCAAAAATCCTATATATCACATGCTTTACTATGCACAGACTGTAAAAATGTAAAGAAAAGTCGGCAAAAGCATTTCAGCTGAGTCATGTTTGGGCTGCACAAATGGTCTAAAATGACTTTATCGGACTAATGTCAGTATTGGTACATACTCGTTGATGATTAGTGATATTAGTATCGGATGCAAAAAAGTGTTATGGTCCCATTCCTAGTATTACTTATTAACAGAGCCCATGTTCAGATGAAGGAGGCAGCATAAGAATAATGTTATGTAATTTCTACTCAGACGGAGGTAAAATAACAGATTGATAGCAACAACAAAAGAACTCAACAAAAGTTACACACTGCAGCTTTAAAAAAAATTTGTAGAACACATTAGCTAATTAGCTTACTTTACATTTGGTTTAAATGTATGATAAATTTAAATTTCAATGATGTCTGTGGTGTTATTGTCTTCCACTGTGTGTGTACATCACAGCCGGCAGAGATACAGGACAGTGAGTCAGCGTTTGGGTCAGACAGTAGCTCAGTGTTGGAGTGGAAGCTGCCCGAGTCCATCAATGTCACCAAAAATGTCACCCCTGCTCCGACAACACGAAAGGCTCTCAGTGCCATCAGTGTTCAGGTAAGACAGCGACAAACTCACTCAACAAATCCTGGTGCTGATTTTTGTTCATTTAAAGCTTAGAATTCAACTTTATTGGTTTAATAAATTTAATTAAGTCAGTGCCTTGACATGATTCAGCTGTCAACTGTATCAACAGAAGAGTCACGTGATGTGGTTGTGACAGTGTCTTGCTCAGCTGTTCCTTTTACAGGTTTATCAGACAGAGACAGCAGGGGACGACAATGCCCCCTGCTGTCTGACACCTCGTCTGACACCTTGTCTTCAACCAAGACCCCCTGCCTACATCCTATCTTACACCTGGGATGCTGTCCTTGACAAGGCAACAGACGGCAGGGGGCATTTACCTGTCTGAAGAAATAAAATTTAAGCTCAAGTGTATCACAAAGAAGACAGTATGAACCTATTCAGACTATTGCATTTACAAGTGCTTCACTATCCCTTTTCTTCACTTGACCTCTCCAGAAGGACGAGGCGAGCTCTGACCTGGGCTACATGACGTCAGAAAGAGCGTTCAGAATCGTGTTGGCCGGAGACGCTGCAGTGGGAAAGTCCAGCTTCCTGCTGCGTCTCTGCAAGAACGAATTCACGCCAAGCTCCAGCGCAACTCTGGGTGAGCTGCATGGATCAAAGACAGCCAATCTGTTCACTTTTGTTAGTTCTATTCCCCCCCTTTAGTCTATCAGAGTATACATTTCCAGCTAATACTTTTTTAAAAGGAGGTCGAGCCTGAGGACAAATCAAAAATGATTCTGAACCCAAGATCCAGACTGGATTGAAACGTGTGCAGGTTCAACCTCCTTTTAAACTTTGTCTACCATTAACTTGATTTTCAAGGTCGAAATATGTGCCAATATTTTTTAAATTTTTTGACGTTAACGATCGTTTTACTGTGATTCTTCAGGAGTGGATTTCCAGATCAAGACACTCGTCGTAGACGGAGAGCCTGTTTTACTACAGCTGTGGGACACTGCAGGACAGGAAAGGTGTGTTCTATTAATTCATTAATTATGGACATTCAGCTGCAAAATGGCTGTTAAACTCACAAAAGAGTCCCCTCCCCACACATTCTAATGCCTTTCTTACTGTGAGAAATATGCATATACTACCTTAATCTTATTATCTAATTATTCTTCATATTTTTATATTTAACTATTTATTCTGCACACATTCTGAGCCACTGAATCGTCATTTCATTCTGTTTTGCTACGGTTTGGTCCGAGTCATGTTGTGTGAATCCTAAAGTCACAACAAACGTGTCTGAACTGCCTGAATCATTTTTCTTTCGCTCATCTTAGGTTTCGCAGCATCGCAAAGTCTTATTTCCGCCGCGCGGACGGCGTGCTGCTGCTGTACGATGTCACCTGTGAAAGGAGCTTTCTAAATGTCAGAGAGTGGGTGGACATGATTGAGGTAAACACACTCCACACTGCTCTCCTCTGAAGAAAAAAACATCACTAATGACAACAAAGTGAAGGAGGAAATTCAGCATTTCAGATTTGAGACACAATAAGAAAATGTGCTGTGATCTTTTTAATTTGAATATGAAACTAAGTGGTCTTAATTGTTTTTCTCTTTCTACATGCTGCAGATGTGTAAGTGTGGGTTGTGTTCTGTTATTGTATTGTGAGCATGTTAAAATGTGTGCATGTAGTACAGTGTGTGTGACTTGTATCTTGTGTTATGTGACAAAATCCATCATGTACACACTGTGGTGATTATTATAACTAAGACTTCTTGGCTAGATTATTGATTTTTTTGTCTATATCAGTCTATTTTGTTCCTTTTTTTTGTTTATTAGCAAGACGTTTCTTCAGAGGATGTTCCCATCATGCTCGTGGGTAACAAGTGTGACCTCAGACAAAGTGGAACCAACATTGTTCCGACCAGCTACGGAGAAAAACTGGCCATGGTAGTTATAATAAATTAAAGTCATTACATTTACGTTGTTGTACGGTTAGCAATGAATATCGATTTCCTTCCCCCAACAGACGTACAACACTCTGTTCTGTGAAACCAGTGCCAAAGATGGCTCCAACATCCTTGAGGCTGTGCTGCATCTGGCCAGGTAAGACCCGACAACTGTGTCATAAAAACAAATACAACTAATTCAGCGCTAATTCCTTGCAAATACATGAGATAGATGCTACAAAGCACAGAAGAGACGGTGGAACAGCCAGCAAATGAATCCTGCACCATCCTCAGTCAATCAAAAGTGTTTATCTGTCAAACTACTGACCGTAAAGTACGTGTAGAATTAAATTCTGAAACCTTTCATGGCAGCTTCTTGGAGTTTTTAGCCTTAGTCCAAACATTTGCAGCCGTATTTGTACCAAGTGTTAAGCCATGGAAACCAAATCTCCTTCACTATTTTCTTTTCCCCTCCACAGGCAGGTTAAACAGTACGCTGCTTTAAATCAAAAGAGTCACCATCAATCGCTGCCCAGCTTGGATGCTCCCAGGAAGAAACCAAATTTCTCCTGTTGCACCTGATCAAATTCCTCGTTTCTGGACTGGTCTGACTTAATGTGAACTCACAAAATGCAAAAGTGCAGGAATCTGACTAAAAAGAAATGAGACATAATCTCTGCAACGGGAGCAAATCATCGACACCGTGGTTATCCACAACTATTTTATGAACGGAAGTATGGAAGTGAGCAAGTTTTTTTGTTATTCAGGGTCTTTTTAAAAGAAATAATGTACTCAATTTCTCTATCTGTTCCATAGTTTTTGAATTTGAATGTTTGTCAGTATGAACTTTCTTACTACTGTATGTGACAGTTATGTTCTTCATGTGTGATGTTATCTCACACACTTGCACAAGATCCTTCCATGTGTTTGATATAATTTGAACAGAAGGAAGCAAGAAAGTAGAAGGAAAACTGTGTAGTAAGAATAATGTGTTTTCTCTGTGAAGACATGCTGTGTCATACACTGGTGAAGACCTGTCCAGGATGTAACCTGCAACTGTCATCAGTGTAACAGACATTAATGCAAAGTGATATGTATTTGACATGTAAAGGTATGTATGGTGTGTAAAGGTCCAGTGTGTAAGAATTAGTGACATCTAGTGGTGAGACGAATATGCAGTTGTTCTTTTTTGAAAAACTTTTGCATTATACAGTTCTAGCATGACTCAGCTTGGCTCTGCTTAGTACCTGGTGAGCTGAGCCGAGGAAGAGTCATGAGCATGACGTCCGACAATTCTGAACTGTAGACTCGGATTTAAAAATCCTGAAAACATGCGTTCATCTCTTCTGAAATCTCAATATTTAACAGAGGAGACGCCAATCGTGAGCCAAATCACAACCAGTTTAGCTGTGTTTTAATTCAGTGACTGTGTCAGATTAACTGATTCTAATGATTCAGTACACCGAAAACAAATACTTTGCTCGTCACTAGTTTGTGTCGCGTATAAAACAACATCACGGCAGTTTCACTCAGCCATGCCTGGTACCCAAACTGTGTGGAATCCAGCTGTGCTAAGTCGTGTTAGAACTGTATAATAGAAAAGCGCCATAGAAACATGGTGCCACAAGATGGCGGCCTCCATTAAGCAAGGCCCTTGCCCATAGTACATACTCAAAGCTTATTCTAAAAGCCCTTCACAATAAACAAAACAAAATTGTGAATAATTCAGAGGTGAATGCCGATGCATCCTCTCTATTTACACGTAATATAATAAATTAAACTTATAGTAAATTATTTGGAAGAGAAAAATAATCTGCTTAGAGTGAGGTTGAGCTGGTTCTCAGTCATTTTACTGAATAAAAATAAAAGAATAACCTGATTATAGCCACAGCTAAAGAGGATAGTTTGGTTGGTTTTAGCTACTACCCTTTTATGTAAAATTCTGACTCTATTAACGAGCAAATAAGCTCTGCTGTGCAGAGGCAATCAGGCGCCCAAAAAACAAATGAAATGTGACTACACACAAACATACTTTTAGGTAGTATAGTCAGTTGCACATTGGATCTTTAAAGAAAGAAAAGCTTTCCCATGTCTTTGTTCTCACTCTGTGATGCATCAGACCTGATGCCTTTGGTTCATCCCATCATCTTTATTATATTACCCACAGTGTTACGTTTCTCTTCATTGGACTTCCCGCTGAGGATGACTTTGTTACAGATTTTATATTTTTCAGATCATTTTCGATTTGCACAACTGCTTTAAAAAATAGAGTAGGAGTTATGGAAATAAGTAAAAGTTGTTATCCCTCCAAAAACAATTGCTGTCTGTAATCTGTTAAAATGTGTACACATGAGATATTATAGTCTGTCTTATTCTTACTTAATAATGGTGCCATAATATCAAGCTGCTGAAGGTTAATACAGAGTCTCATCAGAAACCAGTCCTGCCAAACTTCTCATGGCAGAATAATGTAAAATTCAGATTTTGACTTTATGCAGAGAGAGGTACACAGATACAAGGTGAAAAGGTTTAAGAGATAAACTGTAAAGACTTTAGCCTCATTATGACATTATGACACTTTGTAAAAACTAGTTAATGTGAAGTTTACTGCGGTCTTCAGATGCTACGTATAGATCACATAATGTGTTCGTAATGTTGTTTTTCACCGTTTTAACACTGGTTATCTACTGTGGTTGTGCGCTTAGCAGGGAACCTGATCTTCTGCTATTTATTTCCACACAGAATAAACTTCTTTTTTTCATAAATGCCTTCCATTATTTCATAATCCATGCAACTGCAATGTCAATGTACTTTGGTATTTAAGTTTCTCACAAACAAATATTTTTAAAGCCACTTTAACCCAACAAACATGTCATAAAACCAAGTCTTAACTTCTGTAAAACACAGACTTGCTGTATACCTACAGAAACTTGACTAAAAGCTCATGGAAAATCACTCTTATGATCACCAAACACAGTCGAAACAACAATCAATCAAACCAGAAGGTGTAGAAAACACCGTACCTCATGTAAACAAATAAAAAACATGTCTGCTATTTTATCACTTTTACAGCCAAGATTTTTTTGAAACTGCCTCCCAGACACTCACAAGTGTTCTATTTATTTGGATACCAAGATAATTCATGCACTCGTTTATCATAATGTGCTTGTAAATTTAAATCGGGATTCTTTTTATTTGTTTTCTGCTTTTTAACTGTTAGTGTTTCGTATTTGCTGCTGCCTATCACGGCCAGGACTCCCTTGAAAAAGAGGTAGTTAAACTTGATGAGATAAATAAAGTTAAATTTCCCCAAAAATGGGGAACAGGGGAAAAAAAAGCCTGAAAAGGTTGAGTAATAAGGTAGAAAATATGTAATTTAGACTGTTATTAGTGTCGTCACACATCAACTTAAAAGACAATAATTGGCCTTTTCATTACTGAAAGCATGTCTAGTGTTTTCTGATTTTCCTCTTAGGACACACAATAACGTCTAAAACATTTTTATACAAGGCTCCCTTTTTTTGCAATAACACAGCTGACAGTATTATGCTCAAGTCATGACTTTTTAGTTGCTCCTTGTATCTGCGCTCCATTTGTACAGCCATAAGACGAGGTAACGAATCAATAAATATTTTCTCCTTGAGTGGCGCTCTAAAGACCCTGGTGTCTGCCAACACTCCCTCAGGGTCTGCAAGTGTCTCTGAGCAGAACCCTTTGAATAACTGCAACATATGTTCGAGATTTCACACCGTCTGTGTGATCGCTTCTGATTGTTTTTGTTTTGTATGTTGAAGTAATTTAACATTTACAATAAAACACTGACTCTACTCTTGCCACGATATTAAGCAGATTTAATGTTGTGGCTGTGATAAATGATCTTCTTTACACATCTAAATTACTGTAGAGCTTAAACAATGACTTTTTTCCATTATTAAAACAAGATTTCTGATCCTTTTAGCTTCTTAAATGTGAATATTTTCTTAATTCTTTTTGCACCATATACCAAAGAAATCATTTAATCTGAATCCTTTTGGTTTGACAAACACTAATCAATGTCCATTCTTCTCTGAAGTCCAGCATCATCAAGGCATTTTAATTTGACATTTTCCCTGTAAACACCTATGATACTGTATATTCAGCAGTTTCTGAAACACTCAGGCGCTCTGTCTGGCATTAACAACCACCCCACTTAAATCACGTTTCTTCCCCGTTCTGAGGCTCAGTTTGAACTTGTAATTAGCTGATAATGTATGTGCATTAACAAGCAGTTGAGTGTAAAATCTCACACCATGCAGGATACTGAGACCCAAGTGTTTGAATGAAAATCTGAAAAGTCCACCATTAGTGTGTAAGAAGGTGCGTGTGTGTGTTTGTATTTATACATTTGTGAGGTCCCAAATGCGTACAAACCTATCTTTCTGGGGCCGCACAACTTAAAAGGTCTTTTTAAGGGTTAAGAACTGGTTAGGGTTAAGGTTATGATGGTTAAGGTAAGGGGTTAGGGGATAGCATTGGGTCTATGATGTGTCCTCATTAAGATATAAAAACAAATGTGTGTGTGTGTGTGTGTGTGTGTGTGTGTGTGTGTGTGTGTGTGTGTGTGTGTGTGTGTGTGTGTGTGTGTGTGCGTGTGTGTGTGTGCTTGGCACAGTCCCCTTCTCCACCTCCCATCTGTTTACATTGTCATGTGCTTGATGAGGCGAGACCACTCATTTGTCAAACAACATGTGGGGTAGTGGAGGTGGGGTTGGGTGTTGGGTGTTGGGGTGCGGGTAACAGCTGAGAACAGTGTGTGTGCATATGCATGTGTGTGTGTGTGTGTGTGTGTGTGTGTGTGTGTGTGTGTGTGTGTGTGTGTGTGTGTGAGAGAGAGTGTGTGTGTGGTAACAGGGGGATAATTAGATAAGGAAACTGTGCAGCAGAAAGGTTAATGACAGTAATGAATATATTAGTGTAGAGAGCCCAGGTTTTACATCTGCACCTTCAAAAAAAAACAAAAAACACAAACACACTACACTAAAGAAAAATGTTTTTCTCTTCAGGATATGTTGGTGTATTCAATATTTTAGTCTCCTCAAAGAAGGCGATGTGTCTGACTTGGATAAAGGTCAAGGTCAACAAAGGTAAATGTAAACATATACATATCTAACCACAGCAGTCGGTTGTTAACAGACACACACACACACTCACATACACAAGAGGAGGGGGCTACAGTGGAGGGAGTATATTGTGTCACCATCTGGAAAGGTCAGAGGTCAGACAACAGGACCACTGGTCACTCTGAAGACAGGTGGGACGACAGACTGTCTGTCTAAATCCACCTCCATGTCAGACATATGCAAGCCAAGTCACACACACACACACACACACACAGATAGGCAGTCTGGTGCATTCACCGGATAATTTTTTTGTCATGTCTGGTTTTTACAATGTCATCAAAAGCATCTCGCAATGACATTTAATCTCTGCATGCTCCACACAGAACGACCCAGATGCGAACCAGCAACTTTTGCTATAAGGCAGCATCTTAAACGTCAATAATTTCTATATTCAGTGTTCCTGATTTTGATATAAGAGGAAATTATTCATTATTTTAAGAATATTTTGCTCACTAAATGCATAACATCATGTTTTAAACTCAGAGATGGTTCATTTTAAACCTATTCCACTTTTAAAGGCTAGAGGGCAGCAGCCTCCTAAAATGAAGGATTGGCTTCTACTGGCTCTACTTAATACAGTGCAATGTTGTTGCCTTGTATAATCTGTTTACTGCTGTTCATATGGACACAATGACATTAAAAATCCAAATTAATTCATGTAATATGTTTAAACAAATATTGTATTTTCATACCATCCCATGCAACATCACACACACACAAAAAATAATATATACATTTGAATATTAGGTAATGTGTGGTAACTCTCCCCAACAAAAGTCGGGCAATAGTAAGAAACATTTTTGTTTCTTATATAACCAAAGTCATCATTCTGATTTAGACAAAGTCTGTGTCTCAGGCTGATGCCATAAGAAATGCTGCTTATAGTTTATCTCAGCCTTTGCTCAGTTAGATCCTCACAAGGACAGACAGGGATTAGTGGCCATTTTATTTTTAATCTGTCAGATTAGCTTGATCGGGTTAATCTGAGAACGCTGCGAGTGTGGTGCATGTGTGCGTGTATGTGTGTGCTTGTTGACCTTTTCAGGCATAAACACAGACCTTGTCAGGACCAGTAGTAATTATGGATACCAAATCCTGGTCCTAATGAGGAAGATCCTAATTTCTGAACCTCTGGTTAAGTTTAGAACTTAATTGTGGTTATTTTAGGGTTAGGGTTAGGCATTAACTGGTTATGGAAGTGTCCTAAAAAAAGAACCGGTATGTGTGTTTGTGTGTCTCACCTTCAGACGTGTGATTGCAGCATCCCTGGCTGTTTGATGGATGTTTCAGAATGCTTTATGGAAAACTGCCCTTAATTTATCCTGAACACACCTGTAGAGCTGGTGAAAAGACAAATAAATAAATAAATAAATAAATAAATAAATAAATAAATAAGCCCTTTTAATGTACATTTTTACATTACTTTCAAACATATATTACACTGCAAGGTTCCAAATTGTGGGACAAATAAACGTTATTGTATGTATTCAGAGTGCTGAATGCACAATATTTTTAACAAAATAATGTTTATATTATCGTAAACACAATTTAATATGGGAATAGTCAAAAAATATGTAAAATAAAGCAGTTTTACCATATAAACCAACTGTAATAACTACAAATTATATTTTTCCTTGCAAAACGGTTACCTGTGCAAATGCTAATGAAGTTACCCGAATGAAGGCATGCTACTAGCTTAAAATTCACGTGAACATGAGACTCCTTAAAGTACTAACCGACATTAAAACAACTCAAAACACGCACAAAATTAAATAAAACACACAACATACCTTGTGTCCTCGTCAACCAGGTGCTACATGGGTTTACTCCTGGTCCAGCTGAGCCATGTTTTAGGTGTTTCCCTGCTCCAACACACCTGATTCAAATGGCTCGTCATCAGGCTTCAGCAGAGCTAACTGACGAGTTGAACCAGGTGTGTTTGAGCAGGGAAACATCTAAAACATGGAGGACAGTGGCTCCCCAGGACCAGGAGTGACAAACACTGTGCTAAAACAAACCATAAAGAGTGCTTCGACTCCGTTTGCGGCATTAATTTGCACTATATTCCTCCCGTATTTCTCTACTTCCTGTATTTTACCCTTTCAAAATAAAAGCATCGCTTGTGATGAACAGACCAATTACCACAGTAAAGGTGAGACAAAATTGAGGTCATTTACACCCCCCCCCCCCCCCCCCACACACACACACACACACAAGTTTGTGTGAGACAGCAATCCCCTTAGGACCACTAAAAGTCAGACTTTATGCAGATTATTTAAGTCGTGGTGTGTGACAAAAACAGACCGTGTGTGCTTTTGTATTCATCTATCAAATCCACTGGCAGGCCATTGACAAGTGTATGCGGGTGTGTGCACACACACAATGAGCACACCTGCAGAACTAATGACCCTGGCCCACACAACAGCACAGAGATTGTGTGTAGAGAACTGTATTGACATATTGATCAGCCTCTTTACATACAACAACAACAACAACAGCAGCAGCAGACATATGTGCATGTTGCTCACACAGAGATATATGTACCAGATCTGGCAGGGTACATTAAAAGCTTAAAGGCTGCAAAGTTCTAAAGTGTGGGACAAATAAAGTCTTATCTTATCTTGTAAATAATAAACATATGTATAACTACACACAAGCGTGTAAAAGAAGTACGTCTAATATATCACTAAACACAACTTATATCTATATGATGATGTTTTCATCACACACACACACACACACACACACACACACACACACACACAGTGTCTCCTCCATCTCGTCTGATGGCCTGCTGCTTTTCTGTACTCAATTACGGTAAACAAGAAACAATAGCTTACACACACACAATAGCCCCCCCCCCCCCCAAACACACACAAACACACACACACACACACACACACACACAGCACACTTATCAATTGATTAACTGTCAGACTGCACAGCCAGAGTTCAGCAAAGGTCAGGACTGATTTGCATAGACAGATGGAGATTCCTATTAGTGTGTGTGTGCCTCCAGTCCCCTCCCCCTTCAGTGGTTGACACACAAAACTACAAACACACACACACACACACACACACACACACACACACACACACACACACACACACACACACACACACACACACACACACACACACACACACACACACACACACACACACACACACACACACACACACTCCCCTGTGGCGCTGCTTTGTGCAACTGGTTCATGTTACCATGGCGATGGGTGAGGTTGCTGTACATCATCATGAAGGGGTCACGGCACAGTGAGAGATCAAAGGTCATGGGGGTGGCAAGATCTGTGGTGTGTTTGTGTGTTATCAGCGTGACAACTTGTCCTGAGGGGAGAAATCCAACACTGTCAGGGCAGTTTTGTGGATAATAACCCTTTAAAAAAAAAAGCTGTTTGAAGCCATTCACATGACAGCGACAGTGTATTTAAATATCTGTGACGTACACAACTGAGCGTTAACACACGTATATGTACTCATCAATTCATTTACAGTATAGTGTGACTTTCACACTGAATGTTTTATGATCCAAGATACACACCATTTGTTACGCACTCAAGTTTATTCCTAAGTATGTTCAAAAATACAAATTTGGACCATTAATTACTCAGCAAATTTTATTGAGATCATAAATCAAGTGAGAAGAAGGTTGACTTTCCCAGAGACTAGTTCTAGTCTATTTGTTCTATTTGCAGCCAGCATAGTCGCCCCCTGGTGGACAGCATAAACCAGACCTCAAATGACCTGACTGTCTAGTTTGGTCAGTAGGAGAAAAAAAAATATTGAAATGATATAAATGATATTTCAGATAATTTCAAAATAAAAGTGTCTGTTTTGATATGGAATGATAAATAGGTTACTGAACTGAACCACAATAATCAAATCAAATAAATGTCACCAGTCTGCCTAATAAGGACCAGATTTTGGTCTCCATGAGGACTACTGGTCCTAACAAGGTCAGTGTTTATGCCTGAAAAGGTCCTAAAGAGTTAACAAACACACACACACACACACAGAGAGAGAGAGCATTCTTGTATTAAGGACACTCATAGACATAATAATAATTAGCCTTACCCTAACATTAACCATCACAGCTAAATGCCTAAATGCCGGGTTATTGTACCAAATTGAGGACCTCTCAGAGTAAAGCACGTTTGCAACCTGCAAGGAAGTGATTTCAACGAAAACAAAGTGAGGACCGGCCAAAATGTCCCCACTTTGTAAAAATTACCTCACTTTGTTGGCTTAAAACCCTCACTGGTCCTCAGTAAGCTGCGAGTACAAGAACACACACACACACACACACACACACACACACACACACACACATCATAGTGTTGTCCCAAAATGAGAACATGATTGTCACCCACCAAATTATCTACTCATGATCCTAATATGATAGGTCCCCAGAAGTGACCTATGAAAGCATGAGTGTGTGTGTGTGTGTGTGTGTGTGTGGGGGGGGGGGGGGGGGGGGGTAAGGAGGTGGGGACAGAGATGGAGTTGAGAGAGATAAATGCTGCTGCTGTGCGGCGCAGAGCGCTCTGTCACTTTGATAAATCTCACAGCGAGCTGACGACACCTGCTGACAGCACGCTGAAGCCTGATTGGCTGGAACAGCTCCAGGTCAGGAGGATGCTAATGGATATGATGTGGACAACAAATTGCACAGCAAAAGCTCTCACACACACACACACACACAGAGATAAGGGACACACAATCTCGTATAGTTTATCGACGGACAATTATGTGTACCGTTGTGTGTGTATCATTAGCAGGGCAATTACACCTAATGACAGAGAGTCGCTGCTCTGACTCACCTGGTAATTAATGAGCTCATTTGCACTTATTTTACATCACACAGCTATTTTTGATGGGAATTATTTCAAGCGCACAATGAGACGGCGAGCGCGAGTGTGACATAAAACGTAAAACAACACACACACACACACACACACACACACAGAGAGTGTGTGTGAAAGTCAAACACAAAACAGCAGCTTCTTTCTCACATTTACACCCACATACACACAGAGAGTCAGAGTCTACTCTCTGATCTCTCTCTGGATGGAAACCTCACACCTGAACACATGTCAGCACACACACACACACACACACACACACACATTTGATTTCCTGTTCACACACACACACCAACGTCCACTGCTGGCAGAGGAAAAGAAAGAGTACATGAACAGAGAGAATGCAACATGAGTGAGGGAAGCACCACTGATAGTAGAGAAGGGAAAAAGTGGTGGTGTACAGAGGGAGGGAGGGAGGGAGGAGAGGTGGGATGGTGATGATGATGATGATGATGATGATGATGAAACACGGTTGCAGTCTGACCTTTGAAGAGCCGGTGGAAAAATGTAGGGACAAACTTCAAAAGAGCAACCATGAAATATACAACACTGCTGCTGCTGCTGCTGTCACCTGAGAGGCTCATACCTCCAGGTGTGTTGTGTGGTTGTTTTTCTTGCTTGTTTTCCCCTCATGCTCACCTTTGATATTTCCCTTCACAGGTTGGACTATAGTGACACACACACACACACACACACACGAGTGCTATGGGAGAACAGATTGTTGTCTTTCTCATGTGTTGAACTCTGGCTTTTGTCAGACTCTCTTTATCCGTTGTTTGACAGTGAATATGACAGTGAATCAGACGTGTGGCTTTTCTTCTTCTTCTTTTTTTTGCATCTTTAAATCCATCCTGTCTTTTTTTCCCTCTCCACGCTTCACATCCTCCACTTGCCCTATCTCTGTCTCCACCTTCACCATGTTCTGCTCTTGTACGTGTGTGTGTGTGTGACTTCATCCATCCATCCTTCTCTCTCTCCATTTTACTTCCTGTATGTGTGTTGCAGATGAGACGGAGATACATGATTTGCTGCGAGTCTTTCTGTCAGAGGACATCAGATCATCAACCACACACACACACACACACATATATACACACACACACAGCGTTTGAGGAGATAAGGGAGTCTTTGAAGGTGGAAATTAGTTTTGGCGCCTGGTTGCTTCTGTCTTGTAGGTCATGTGACAAAATCCTCAAGTCACACGAACATAAACCGATAAGACAGCGACTCTGTGTAGGTGTGTGTGTGTGTGTGTGTGTGTGTCGGCTGTATAACTGCACATTTATCTAAGTGCACATGCATTGATTGTGTCTGTGTTTGTGCCTACGTTTGCATGTGTGTGTGTTTGTGTGTGTTTATAGATTCCATTTATCCAGTGTGCGTCTCTTGGTCTCTTGTGGCCGGGGGCAAGGTAATTGGTGGCAGATAAACACCGCTTAACACACACGCACGCACACACACACACACACACACACACACACACACACACACACACACACACACACACACACACACACACACACACACACACACACACACACACACACACACACACACACACACAGTAATCAGAGGGGATTTACAATGTGTAGTTTGGAGACTAATTGCTCTTCAGGTCCCTGTGAGAGTGCTGCCAAAGCCATTAGCCACTGCTATTCTGAGGGTATTCAGTGTGTGTGTGTGTGTGTGTGTGTGTGTGTGTGTGTGTTTGTGTGTGCGTGTGTGTGCTTGTGTGTGTGCTTGGTCTCTTGAAAATGAGTGTGCAAATCACGTCTGTGTATTTATGCCTGTGTATTTTTGTTTCAAGTGTGTGTGTGTGTGTGTGTGTGTGTGTGTGTGTGTGTGTGTGTGTGTGTGTGTGTGTGTTTGTGTGTCCTTATTTGCTTCTCATTGGTTCACTTTAGTGTTTTTCTCAGGGACTTGGCTCTCCTCCAAGCCTGGAGAGCTAATTGGAATTAGAATAACATTCCTCAAAGGCCGCTCGTTTAGTGCCCGCGCTGAGTGCTAATGACAAGCAGCGAGCGAGAGGGAGGCGGAGGAGAGGGGAGAGAGAGCGCCCTAACGATCTGCGCTAACAATGTTTTATTCTGATTTCTAATGAAGGGTAATCACTCAGCAGGAGAGAGAAGAGAGAGAGAGTTGAGGGAAGGAAAGGTGGAAAGGAGAGAGGAAGCGAGGTGAGGAGGAAAGGGTAATTATCTATAGTCCCCAGCCCCTTGTTGCAGGTTCTCCTGCAGAAATCAGAGACACACAAACCCCCTTTATTCACATAGTCCTGTGTGACCTGATGGTAAAAAAGCAGTGTCACATTACCATGGTCCAAAATAGTTTTCATGGGAACTTTTTTTTTTTTTGAAGACATTCAAAGGGGTTTGTTACCTGAGGGAGAGTTCTAGCAACTTTGACTTTTACTCCGCTACATTTCCTCTAACTATCTTTGTTACTTATTACTACCAAATAAAATCAGAAGAAGAATAATATATATATAATAAATATATAATAATAATATGATATAATATAATAATATAGTAATAATAATATGTGTCATGAGCAAGGAATTGAACCCACAACCTTCCAGTTGAACCTACCACCTACAATCTACCATGGCTGAATCCTCACTTTATTTTATATCAGAAAATTACTTTTGAAAAAAAGTAAATGACATATACTTTAAGACTTTCACTTAAATGAATGTAATAAACCTAAAGCAACTGGCCGTTAAATCCTCCTAATACTCTGGGACTCAGGAATAATGTTCATTTAACAAACTGAACTCACCAACAACAACAGTACAGCCAAAAAATTTGAATTAAAAAATATATTTTGCAGACTGCAAATCATGTTTATGTTTTGAAATCATGTTTTGGCATGTGGCGCCACCTACCGCCGTCTACCAATCATTGCAGTCAGTAGAGTCTCAGCTGCCGAGCAACCACCAGTTACGTCTTGTATTGTATTTTGAATTGGAGTGTAGTAACCGTTTTTGGCCACATTCTTACATATGGTGCCTTTAAGTAATATTATAAAAAGTGACTTTACCAAAGTCGCTTTCGGGTTCCTCAAATATCCCATTGAGGTACCTCATCTACAACTACCAGTCATCTAACCTTAAATGCCTGATTTAAACTCCTCAACAATCGTTGCAACCGACGCTCACCAAAACATCAAGCGCTGCACAACGTTCTCGTGACTGTACACATGTTTACGCTGCATCGCCCCCGAACCAGCTAGTATCTGTGCTCATTTCCTGAAATCTGATAATGAACGGATTTGATTAAGTTGCTGATATAATTGATAATAATTGAGACAATCAAGACAGCGACTGCTGGGAGAACACGTTTTAGGTCCAACAGTGGGAAGAAGACACGTCGAGACGAAAACGCCAGCTGTCAATCACATTGCGCAGCAAAATACGAAAGTGAAAATTATTATTATTAAAACATCAATTTCACCAGATGTGGGACCCCTTTATTTACTAGCTAACAGGAACGGATTTGATGATATATATATATATCTGAAAGGACTGAATTAAGTGGTTATAACTCAATAACCAGAACTGAAAGCTGGAATAAATTGGGGGATAGGGTAAATTTGAATTAGATTTAATGTGTTCGCTCAATTCATATAACTGTGTTATGTTGTGAAAATGATTAAAAAAGAATATTAGAATGTGGTTTAAAAAAAAAAAAGGAAATGAAAATTTCATTGGCTCCGCATATTAAATATATAAATATATATATATATATATATAAATATATAAAAATCTCCAGAAACGGAGTGAGAACAACACGGAATACATTATTAAAGCAAAAACTTTCCAAGTGGCCAACATTCAACCACAAGTTCGAAAAAAGTTACATTACATCACATATTAAAAAGCAAATTATTCAAATGACAGGAACAAGGCTGGAAATGCTCAAAAATCCAAACCCTCTTGGGGAACACATGTCTTACAAGATACAAGATTCCTATAATAATGTTATGGTCCTATATGTTTGTGTTTTTAAAGATAGTATGATTGTTAAAGAAGACACGTATTTGTGTAAAACTAATGGCCTGTCCCCAAGTCCCAAAGTCTCAATCAGTGGATAACAAGGGTTAAAGAAATTGCCTTTGCAGCAAGAAGACTGGGGTTTGTGTTTGACTTTTGTCTCTGGAAAAATTAAATAAAAACTATATGTATATATATATATATACAAAAAGTCACACTATAAAGTAGAGAGAGGAAGCATTTGCCAATTGTCTCTGCTTGTGGTTTCATTCTTAAAATGACAGCAAACAACAGCAAGGAAACATATTAAGATTTAAAGGTGCATTTTGTAATAAATCTAAAGCAACTGGCCATAAAATCCTCCTAATGTCACACAGACTCAGGAATAATGTTCATATAACAAACTGAACTCACCAACAACAACAGTACAGCCAAAATATTTGCATTAAAAAAAAATAATTTGCATACTGCAAAGCATGTTTATGTTTTGAAATCATGTTTTGGCGCCACCTACCGCCGTCTACCAATCATTGCAGTCAGTAGAGTCTCGGTTGCCAGTTACGTCAAAAAATGAAACCTAAAATACCTCGGTATTTTGAATTTGAATGTAGTAACTGTTTTTTGCCACATTCTTACATATGGCACCTTTAAAAGAAACCTTTTTTTTTTTTTTTCATCTGGTCAATGAACTCAATCCAGGAACAATTAGGCTTCTTAAATCCTGCGTCCCGTTGGGAGACGATCAAAAGCAACACTTCACACCCTGTTATCAATAATCCCCTCCACTTCAGATTTGTCACCGAGTCTGACTGAGCAATAATCAATACACAGCGCAGAGGGGGGGAGATGGAAGAAATCAGATTTGCAGACGACGGAAAGCACTGAAAAACAAAAGGAAGAAGGCGACCGAGAGGAGAGAGAGAGAGAGACATATGGGACACACAGAGAGAAGGAGTGATGCGACACACGGCCAGCATTAGTGAAGTGTGAAACAGATGCTGCTCAGCAGAGAGTGAGAGACCAATGGAGCTTGTAGCGTAGCTCAGAAAGGGCAGAGGCTGAATCAATTCACACACACACAAACACACATTAATCTACAGTATCTGTGCATATGTGTGTATGTGTGTGTGTGTGTGTGAAGCGAGTGAGTGAGTGAGTGAGTGAGTATGAGGAGGGTGAAAACTGGGAGTAGAGGGGAGGGTTAGGGTGAGTGAGCGATAGTGGCAGGGGAGAGATAGAGGTGGAGATGGATCAGGAGAGAGAGATGGAGGCTGAAGCCCAATTTATACTCCTGCGTAAAGTGCTCTGCGTAGCTACGCAGAGTCCTCTGCGTCGACGCAGAACCTGTCGAAGAGCCTCTGCGTCGTCTCCGGGTGCACGGAATATTTTTTAAGTGTCCGTCACTCCGTCAAGGGACTACGGAGACGGCAAGAGCTGCGATTGGTCCTCAGGACAGGCCGAGCTAAGCTGCTCTGTGCCGGCTCTCAGTGCGCTCCGGGCGTCCTGACAGAGGCGGAGCTGATCCCCGCCGATAACGCCGCTGCCGAACTATAAATACGTCATATCTTAACACACACAGCACATGTTTAGACTCTAAATGGCCAATTTCTCGCCTCAAATTATCTTAAAACTGCGTTCCGTGACACAGAAAAGTGAGAAACGGCCACTTTTTCAACAACAACAGTCTTTCTCTCTCTTTCTTTCTCGGACGCCATTGCTCACTGTAGCCAGAAGCACAACAACCTTGCGCAGCGACCCCTACTGATCGGGCGGGAAATTGCAGCGAGTGTCCGTCACCACGACGCAGAAGTATAAATGCTCGAGGCGTCTCCGTGGTGACGCAGACGGATAACGCATACGCAGTCGGAGAAGTATAATGTGGCCTTGATTATCACCCAGCACTGACAGAGTAAAGGCCCCGTGGGTGTGATAGTAACACACACACACACACACACACTCAGAGTGTAATACAGTTAAACCCCCATTTCCACTACGTTTTGCCTGCTCTCCTCCTCCTCCTCCTCCCCCGTCAGCGTCGTCTTTGTCTTTCCTCTCCAGATAATATTCAACTCCCAGCCTAATTCTCAAGTCTTTCTGTCTCCATTGTCCTCACCTCCTCTCTCTCCTCTCTCTTGTCTTCCCCCAAATCCCCTCCCATCACTTTTCTCACTCTTTTCCCTCCCTCCCCCAACATCCCTTCCCACTTCTCTTCCTCTACTTACTTTATCTTAGCTTCTCTCCCCATGAGGGGATTCTCCAGACCCTCGGAGCAGAAAATGGAGGCTAGTGGAGAGAGACAGGAAGAGATAAAAAATAAATAAAAAAGAAGAAAGAAATCAAACTGGCAAATATGTTGCACAGTGCCTACATTTAGAAAAAGGCTTTTCCAGTGACCAATATTAACGTGATTTTACAGCATTGTGATTATACTCTGTAACCGTCATCTGCATCCTTACATCAGAAGATTTGATGCTACAAGTAGTTTGGAGCGTTGAAATCGGTTGTTATTAATCAATTATTAATCTATGCCGTATTTGTGCAAACGAAACGAATGAAGGCCTCTCCGTAGAGATTTGAACACATTCTACTCTCGCTTACACGACTGCAGTTCAGTTCACACCAAAGTGTGTGTGAAACACGTCGACGGTACCTGCTCACACGTTCTGTCACAGTCTGGTAATTATTACAGTATATTGTTCTATACCTGGAGAATGCAAGAATATAGAGTTCACATTAAAGGGGGTGGGGGGGCATGGATGGAACTCCCATGACATCTACAACATGGATCTCCAAACTTTGTTTTTCTTCTGAGAGCTACTTTGACGAAATGAAAATGGCCAAAAGCTACTGGTAATTAAAAAAACAAAACAAAACAAAAAAATACATTTATCCTCATCGCTTATTTAAACCCAAACAAACTGAAAAGGCTTTGTTTTGCCAGAATTTTTTCGACGTCCACGACTCACATCGCAATGAACAGAACAGCTCCTCCTGTGCAGCCAGTGTAATCCACAGTGAAGGTAAAAAAAAAAAATGTCGGGCTCTGTGTTTGACTCTCAGCTTAAATTTGATTAAAAAAAAATACAGAGTGAGTAATCAAACAAAGAATTTATCTGATGTGTTGGATTAACTCCTTTGGTGTCTCCAAAAATCCTGTACATGTATATTTACTATACATTTACAGCCTCTTTACCTATACAGTATACTTTTATTCAACAGTCTGGCAGTTAAGGACGGAAACAGCATAAATCATTATTGTAAAAGTCTGTTCAAAAATCATCTGAATCAAAATTACGCTCAGTGGAAGCATCGAAAAGGTCAAAAGTATAATTACTTATGATATACTTGGCAGTGAATTCATGTTAATGTCATCAAGACGAGGTCAAATTAACTTGAAGGCAAGTGCTATTGGACTTATTTATGTGTGGGGATTTGTGGTATTCGTCACTATCTTTTTAGTCTGGCCAGTATTTATTCCCTGTATTTTTTAGTTATTTATGTTTTTATAGTTGTTATTTCGCCTAGTTCGGCTCTGGACCACTGTGGATTTGTGTTTTGCTGAATGGTTTGTGTGTGGAGTGGTGAAACTGTGGAGTCTGAATTGCACTAACGGGATAAATAAAGTTATCTGTATCTTAACTCTGAGCTGCACTAGAGAAGATTCAGGTGATGAAGTCACCTGGATATCTGACCTCATTTTAGTACAATCTACAAAACAGGTATGTTCCACTTCCACTGTTCCATCAGTGATGAAGGATCTAATGTGAAATTGCTGTGTCTTTTTTTATGTGGACAAGGAGATCATTTCCTGGTAGAGAAACACTTTTAGAGTAACTACACCCAAATAAACGCCGATGTTTCCCAGTCTGACAAAAGGACAGGGCTTATCAGAAGAGGAGGATTATGGAAATCAGGTTGTGATCTGTGGTGCCGTAATCCTCGCTGCAGCGAGCAATCCCATAAAAAGTGTTAGTGAGATTAAGCGGCAGATTAGCCACGTAGCCACGCACATATTTAACTGATTAAAACCCTCGAAAATCCGGACACTGGGGAGGACCCGCGCCATTTAGGATGTGTATCCGCTGTTAGCTGCTTCCTCCGACATAATTATGGAAAAATGTGTGTGTGTTGCTCTCTAAGTGTGTGTGTGTGTGTGTGTGTAGTTAGAGAGCCAAGGCTAAAACAATAAAGACTGAGGATTATCAAAGCCCAGAGGAGGACAAAGGAGCTTTCATTTCCTTCCTATCCTGGTGATTGATGAGAAAGTTTCTTATTCCCGTTTTAATCTACTCTGGACTTTACATGAATACATTTATAGTCCACTGTGTGTCTGTGTAATTCAAGAAGATTACTTTGACGGGGTCATGGAAAAGACAATTAATGTCTCTAATAAGCCGAATAAAAATAAACAATAAACACAAAATTAATGTGCGATAGAGCTTGTGTAAATAAAGCTCAAGTCTTATTACTTAGTGGGATTTCACAGCACTCACAAATGATTGCAGGAACGACAAAAGTGTAAGTTAAAGTTAATTAAAAGTATCTAAAGGGATAGTTAGATTTCTTTAAACCGTTCTCCTATTGAAAAGTGAGGTTTGTGTCGCTTGACTCCTGCACTAAAAGTCCATTAAACTTGTTTTGCGTTTGAGTTGTTGAGTTTTTCTGACTCCAATATCATGTGTTTTGTATGTTCACAAAACAGCGACAAGGCCTGTTTCTAACCAAAAGCACACCTGCTACAGTATGTACACATGTTTCATAAACTAACATAAACTACACCAATGCTATTCTGAGTAACTGGTGTAAACCAGTCGGCTGCTGATTAAGGTTGAAAGTGTCTTCAAACCTTTTAAAAGTCCTCTGTCGAGTAACCTTCAGTTTGAACATGGGTGGTTGACGTTTCAAGCTAGCCACAGCTCGAGTTAGCTGGTAGAAGAATACCGAGTCTAAGTTACTGATTTTTCACAAGATTCGCAGTGTTTTCAAATGGTTATAATCCTCAGAAACGTTCTCTGGCTTAGACAGACAAACAAAACACGCACATTTTTAATTCAATTCTACCGTGTTTGCTGCTTTCAAGAACGTAGCGAAGTGTGGATATTCTCCAGGAAAATGTCTGAGACGGCTAAGCTAATTTAAGAAAAAGGTTAAAACTGTGCTGGGCATTTTTGTTCAGTGTAAACATGAGCGAAACCATTGAAGAAACTGAGTGGTTATACATATACACAGCACACAGGTGTTGTTTATCTACTTAATTAAGTTTAAACGCATTCATTTGTCCGTGTTTTTGACGTCTGCTCTTCTGAGTTCCTGCTAGCTAAAATAGATGATTCTAACTCTGCTGTGCTGTTGTTACTATGATACACAAATAATCATGATAACCATATATATACATACATATACTGTATATACACATATACATATATATATATATATATACACATACAAACATACATACATATAGATATATATATATATATGCAAACATATGTGTATATATATATATATACATGTACTATGTTCAGGAAGAATCCATCAACATTCACAACAACAAACTGATTTTTCTTTGACTAAAAATCCTAATTCGACCACAAGACCGTGATGCGCACGGTATTCTGAACACAGTATTCTCTGGTGTCCCTGTGAATAAATAAATAAAATGAGGCTTGTACAGGATGTAGTTCTTAATTAAGACTGCGTTGGTTTGTTTGGCGGGCGGAAAAAACGTTTTAGCTGCTGCATCTCCTCCTGCAAAGAGAGCCGATGTGAAGATGCGCGTGTGTGCGCGTGTGTATGTGCGTGTGTGTGCTTTCAATAACTGTGACTGACAGTCAGCTTCAGGTGAAGATACATATTAAAGATGGAAAGCCTCACTCACACACACACACACACACACACCTTTATCTCTGTCCTATTGAATAACTCTCTGATGCTTTCCATATTCCATGTGAGGGATTATTACAGCTTACCCACAATCCCCAGCAGCTGATTATCCTGCATGTTGACAGGACAGAGTTGTGCTATCGGCCTTGTGCAGCAGTCAGCTCTTTATGTGTGTGTGTGTGTGTGTGTGTGTGTGTGTGTGTGTGTGTGTGGGTGTGTGTGTTTGCTGTGTCTATGTGTTTTATAGTTTTTGTGTGTGTAAGTGAGAAAAGTAAAGATTTATTCTGCATTTATATGTGTACGACAGGAGGAGAGAGGAAATTATTTTTTCTTCTTATGTGTGGGTGTTTGTGTGTATACGAGGGGAAATGACTTTGTGTGTGTGTGCGTGTGTGTGTGTGTGTGTGTGTGTTTGAGAAAGAGACAGTAAGTGAGTGTATGTGTGGTAGTGCTCAACCAAGCAGGTGTTTGTGCTTGATACCTGCAGCTCCAGCAGTGCTGATCACCCCAGCATGGCACCTCACCTTGGGAGGGAGACAGCTCTAAGCTCATTAAAGGCACACACATAAACATGCACACACACACACACACACATACACATGCAGACACACACACAGGTGCAAAACTACCAGGGGGAGGTTTCAGAAAGTGAATAAGCTCAGGGGAGTTAAAGGAGGAAAATAAATGGTATATTTTCTGAGCAGAGGAGACGAGTTTACCACAGAAGAGATAAATGGTGAATTGTGGAAAACAAAGTGACAGATGAGGGGAGTGGTTTGTGGGGCCTGCAGGGACCAAAAGGGTAAGAAAAAAAAAAAGATCCCGGTGGACAGAGACAAAGGTAGAACAGAGAGGGGAGGGGAAGATAAATGAGACTATGAGGAGGAGAACAGAAGAGAGGAGGCGGAGGCCTGAAGACAGTGAAACAGGATGTAATGGTTTTAAAGGCCTTTTATTCACGCTGCGAGCAGCTGCACCTCCGTTACATCCTACTCAAGTTTCTGTGGATTCAATTTAATCCGAGGCTGTTGGAGCTCGTCTTCCTCCTACTGTTCTTCTGCCGCATTTAAATGGGGACCAGAAATGCAATGTATATATATACACATAACGTAAATTGTATAGGTGACGTTTGGGGTCACCTATACAATTTATTTTGTATTTTCCATTGTGTATGTGTATGTATGTGTATGTATGTATATGTATATGTATATGTATATGTATATGTATATGTATATGTATATGTATACACATATACATATACATATACATATACATACATACATATATATACATACATACATATATATATATATATATATACATATACATATACACATACATCTACATATATACATATACATATATATACACATACACATATATGAACATATATATATATATATATATATATATACACACATATATGTATAAATATATATATACACATATACATATATATACACATATATACACACACAC
Organism: Microchirus variegatus; assembly: GCF_963457635.1. Taxonomy (NCBI): domain Eukaryota; kingdom Metazoa; phylum Chordata; class Actinopteri; order Pleuronectiformes; family Soleidae; genus Microchirus; species Microchirus variegatus. The sequence goes on along the minus strand of NC_139819.1, from coordinate 9,074,194 downwards.
AAATATATATATATATATAAATAAACATTGAACAACCTGATTCTAATTCCAACTGATAGAACACAAATCTCCAAAGCCAAATAAATGGAAATCCATCGGTTGATAAAAGCAGCACTCTACGACACCACCCTAATAACAGAATATGTGTTAGAGTGCTTGTGCAACACCACCATCATCCATGTGCCAGTACTAGAAAATAAAGATAACAAGCTGCACTAATTATTATTTTATCTTGTAAGAATATAACAAATGACTTCCCAGTGTAATACTATAATGTCGCTTGTTTTTTTTTTTTGCAAGGAATCTCTGATAATTAAATTTATCTTCAAGTGTATCCATTTTAATTATTCATGTTACCTAAAACAACACGTAATACCATATATTTCCTGATACACTCCAAGGCAGAGGTGTCAAACTGATCGATTACACCCGTGGCCCCCCTGGCCACCACTTAATATCATGTTCTAATGAAAACAAAGCCTGCGACCTCCTCGTCTTCCTTTAAACACATACAGTACGTGACAGAATATGATACTAATCGTGGCGTTTCAATTCTGTGTTTTTGATATAGATCCATTTTGCATCACAAACGTGTTTTTATGGTGAAGTATACACCGTTTGTACTGTCAGTTTCTCTGTTTCTCTGTTCATTTCTTCTGTGGTAAACCTCCAATTAGCTGGAGTGAGTGTTGTAGGTTCACTGAGAAGCCGTGTAGGTGTGATATGAGAGTCTTTATGTACGTGTTTGTTTGGAAATATGTCTTTGTGTGATTGTGTCAACCAAGTACTGTATGTTTCACCAATGTGTTGCATTGTATGTTAAACTATAGAACTCCAAATTTGGTCAAATGACTGAAAATGACTTGTAAAGTATGGTATTTTACAACTGTCAGCCTTTGATATTTAGTTTTCAGACAAATATTCATGTGAAAATGTGATCAATCGGTGTCAGTAAGTTATCAATCATTTTTATTTCTTTATTTCTCACCTACAAAATAGGAGCGTGCACTGCAATTATACAACTAAAAGAGCATTTCTAACACAAAAATAACCGGATGTGTTACTTGTGTCCCGAGCTGAGTCTCCACATCCGTAGAAATGCGATTACGCTAACATCCATACTGTACACATAAGCTGAGCAGTGAGAGGAGAGAACATTTTTTTGTGTGGCATTGAAATAAATAGGATTAGGGATTTAAGAGATTTAGGGTGAATAATCCATGTGTGTATCAGGGAGAGACAGCAGCAGCGATGATCAAAAGAAAAACGCGACGATCCAGAGCTCAGAAATCTCCGGATGGACTGAGAATTTGGACGAACATTTTCTCCAGTTTTTCTCCTCCGAGGATCCGCTCTCAATCTGTCACTGTGACTACTGTAATTGCCATATAATCACCTCATACACTCAACGCACACACACGTGTGCGTTGAGTGTACGAGAGCCACAGATCGACAGAGAATTATAGATTCACAGTAGCCTAATTAATCAGATTTACAGTTTACACCAGGAGAGAGAATGTGCTCCTCTGTTTGCTGTGGGTGTTAGTATTAAGCAGGGGGATTGGACTTGGCTATTTAACACGCAGTTGATTTGAACAGCTGCTCCTGTTCTGCTACTATCTATACCTCTATATCAATACAGCAGAAAACACTCTACACCAGTACCTTCACTTTTCTGCTGCAAGGAAAAATCCCCGGTTGGTCGGTTAGGACAGCGAGCTTGGGAGTGACATCAACACCAGGAAGCAGCCTGAAGACAGAGAGTCGTCCTCACTGCAAGCAGGAACACAAGGAAACAAAGAGGTTCAGTGTTTAAAATATATCCCTGTTTAAGTCTATGAAATTTTAGTATGTTTATCCTGCATTTTTTCAGTCTTTTCTGTCTGGAGCTCCCTCTTCTACACCAAAGTCCAAAGAGAAAGTCAAAGAAATCAGAGCTCACTAGTGTGTGTCACTTTGGCAAATCAGAACAAAGGGTTTCAAAGACTTAAAATACAAAATGACGCATTCAAAATGTGTTGTTCATGTACTGTAGATAACACAAAATTGCAGAAAGAAAATGTTTTCCAAACTTAAACTGGTTTACGTATATTAATTGGAATGTAACCTGCCACGTTATAAGATTATTATCATCATAAGATTGCCTCTAAAACACAAGTAATATACAGTATATATGATATATAATAATAGCCCCTTTTCCACCAATGGTCCCAGCTCGCCTTCACTTTCTGCGGCAAGGTTGGTGTTCCAGTACCTTCTCTACGTGGGTGGAGTCATCACTGCACGGCTGCATGAAACTGCCGTGACTGCGTTTTACACGTGACACACACACACACACAAACACGTGACTGATGACTTGTAAAGCAGTTGTTTTCAGTGTAACTGAATCATTAGAATCAGTTCATTAAAACGATGTGTTCAGTACTTCACGCCAGTACCATCGCTAATGGAATCAGTCATTGGTATACTTCCATATACAAGGCAAAATTGCAATACTACTACCTACATTTGTACCTTAATTTCACTGAGAATACCATATTCCTGTACTGAACTGGGTAAAAGGTCTGTCACCTTTTGCATGGAATATGTTGCAGAAAAAGTGGAAACTAACTTAAGTGAAGTTAATTTAATTGAGAGCTTTCAAATCCAAACTGAGAGTTATTGAGGCCCAACTCTGCACTTGTTCATAATGTGTTTGTCAATTTAATCTGGTTTCTTTTTATTTCTTTTCTGCTTGTGTTTTAACTGTGTAAATGTGGAACTGTTGAGTGTTTCGTACTTGCTGCTGTAACCTACCTTGGCCTGGTTAAATCAAGGTTAAACAAAAATAGTTTTTTGAATTGCAATCCCCCTAATACTGGATAAAGTAATAATATTCCAGTCATATATTAGTAATGCATTACTGCCTAACTGTGGTTCTGTGTAACATGAAGACTTTACCTGGAAAGATCAATGGTACATTGATACAATGATACAAGCTTCGGTCCCGTGGCTGGGACGTGCAGATCATCCTGGATCATCCGGTCCATGTTTGTGTCCCATCTGTGGACTCATCAACACCAACACACCCAGAATTAAACAGACATATTTTGCCAAGCATAGAGTCATTTCCATACTGAAAAGTCTTACCGCGTGTCCCGACTAAAATGACAGGAGAGGAGGTGGTTGTTGTCGCTGAGAAAACACAGGTAAATTTTGAGAGATCTCAGGATAAATGTCACACGTCACCGACATTCCTCAGTCTACTGATTCAGAAACACTGTAATAAGCACATTTTATTCAAGAGCTCCATTTACACAAAGCCAAACGGGTGCATATTAATATTCTCTGCTGTACAGTGAGGTTTTCAATGGAAGTTTAAAAAAAGTCTTATTTGCAAACTGAGGATGATTCACACACTCGCACCCAGAAAAACAAAGATGACTCCAAGTTACAAAAAAAACAAACATTTATTATCTAGACATTTCGATCGTTATCATTATAGATTAGCTAGCATTAAGACCATTTAGTATTCTTCTGATTAGATATTTCTTTTCCATGTAAAAGACGTACAAAAAAGGTTTGTCATTTCTAAAGTATGTCCTGTAAGAAAAAAAAAACAAAGAAAAAACATATATACATTTTTACAAACATTCAACAGACAAAAAAAACTAAGCAGAATCATGAAATTCACGAGTTTAAATTGGCCGACGCTGGTTTCCTTCCTTAAGGTGATATATAATTGTCTGTCCTCAATAAGACTCAATCTAGACTAATAATTTAATCCCGTTTGTAATCCTTAATCAAAACGTTCGACCAAATGACAATAATATGTGGCAGAAAAGTTGTGTTTGGTGAATATAGTACAGAAGGTTCACATAGTATTTCCAATACGAAAAAAAAAAAAAAAAAAAGTTAAGTCACATTTAGTTGGTCCCCGTTTAACAAAGCTCAATTAACCATCCATACAGTAAGACATCACGTGATTTTAGGGGCGATAAAGGCAGGGCCAGGCTTCATTTACATCAGTAAATACAGTAACCAAAGTGTTTTTCACTTCATGATAATTTGAGATGATTCATGTTAATCATGACGACCTCAACCACAGACCTTATATTGTAAACGAGACCACAAACAAATGGACTGCATTAAGAATAACAGAAGTGGGCTTGTTTCGACTTGAAAAAGCATTAAGTGTATCTGGAACAATACCCAGCTGACCGATAATCAATACTGAGCCTCTGAAATATTAATTCAGCCTGGTGAATACCGACTATTGATAGACTGCTGCTCAAAAAACAGGGCGTAAGGGCAGAGATAACTAATTATGGAATGAGGGCTTCTGTATCCCTGTTCCTCCTCTTGAAATATAAACTTGTCTCAAATCTGTCCTTTTAATTAAGATCATTAGGGCAGAAGAAAACAAATAACCTTCTAGTTGATGGCATTAAGGATCAAATTCACCCATCGCAGAATTCAACAATAGCAGGATGCTATGCAAGATCTTGATACGCAAGTTTAAAACGTATTTTATTTCTATATATATATATACTGTGTGTACTAAGTGTGGAGGTGGACAGCTACTACTACGGTGCAGCTAATGAGGACTGGACTCACTGTTACTTTTCCGACAGTGTAGGCATATCAGAACAGCAAGCTGAAGATTCAAGGTCAAAGGGTCAAAGCTGAGAGACAAACGGGGGAGAGTGAGTGAATTATGTCAATAACAAACTGCCAACTGACATGTTCTGCAATCCCCATCTATTAAAGATTGGTCCATCTGCGGTTGCTTCTTCTCCTTTGTCTCTCCAAAATGAAGTCCATGTTGTCCACATTGTACTCTTGTCTTCCTGCAGTTAAAACATATCCAGGCCTCCGGAGTGTTAACTTGAAGATCTCTGCCCTTGGTTACTGCAGAGAATCAAGGGTCGTCATACGCAATGTTGAGTGCAGTGTTTTCCAGGAGAGCTGGTCCAAGTCAGTCGTACAGAATTTGGTCCCTCAAACTGATCCCAGTGCAGTCCACAGCAGAAAACAGGACAAAAACAAGATTATCCAAATCTCATTCCATTATCATCCAGTTTGTAGCCCCGAGCTGACATGGAGTCCTGTTTCTCCTCAGCAGATATCACAAACGGATCTTCAAGGTCACTCCGCAATGTGTAGAACCAAATCAGTGTGTGTGGAAAAACAGCAGATGGATGTCCAAGATGACTTTTCATATTTTAGTAGATGACCTCATAGACTGTGGCCTTCTTGTCCCCTGAGCCAGTGACGATGTACTTGTCGTCCACAGATATGTCACAGCTTAGCACCGAGGAGGATTCTTTTGACTGAGGAGAGGAGAAAAGAGGAAGAATTAACAAACTTTTTATAAAATATAATCAAGTTTGTGTGTCATATCTTGAGGTCAGAAGATACACTAACTATCATAGGCATTATAGAATAAACATTGCAGTGGGACCTTTTCAAACTTGTTTTTATAACTTGTAGATGAATTCAATCAATAATAAAGATAATTTGCCTAGCTTTTGTTTCATATGTGCATAATATCCTGCATATAACATATAATACATTGTGAAAGATAGAAAGAAAGTCTCATTTTCAGCATCTGGGATTTGCTTGTTGGGATGAACTTAAACTGATGTGTTGATGCCTTCCGAATGAAAATACATAGGTGCAAGTAAATTTACACTTGTTGTTCAAACCCTATTGTCTATGTTAATTTTTCTATCATGAATGTATTCATTAATTGTAGGTACCTGGAATATGCTGGCTCCATAGGGTGTTCTCCAGGCGTTCAGTAAGTTATCCTTTCCTGTGCTCACAAACCATTTACCTGAGGAAATAAAAACAGTTAAGCATCAAAATGTGGTTTAAATGTGAGTGTGAGTTACTACCATCAAGTCCAAACTATGACATTTAACATTTTATGAACTGGTTTTGAAGGAAATAGTTCATGTAGAGGATAAAGTGGTCGAAGATGGATGGATGGATGGATGGTTTAAAGGGAAAAACAAGTGTAGATGAAGAGAGCCAGTTCTTTACCACAGTAGGCAAACTGCAGAGAGAGTACACAGCTCTCATGTAGATGAAGCTGGTATTTGTCAGGCTTGGTGACATGAAGAACTTCAACATTGCTGCTCTCCATTCCCACTGCGAGCCACTCTCCTGTCGGACAGTATCCAAGGGAGAAAATCTGGGCAGAAAAGATAAAAAAATATATATATATTATTTGAATTTCTGCTAAAATTCTACATATAATACAAATGGCTCTGTAATGAAACACTATTTGCCAGTGAGAGTGTGCACCTGTGAGGTAAAGTCATGCTGCTGCAGCTGCCGTCCTTCTCTCAGATCCCAGGAGCGAACAGTGTTATCGAGGCCTCCGGTCCACAGCTTGGTGCCATCATTGGAGATGTCAATACAGCTGGCTCCGTCTGTGTGGCCTTGGAACTGCCTGCAGGATACACACATAGATTCCGAGTTAAATAAAGAGAGAAATGTTTGAACAAAGACACTGGGAATCAGGTTACCCGGGCAGTTGGTATGCATTACAGTCACGACCAAATGTAAAAAACCTACAGTATTTCTTGTCTCCAGTCACTCTTCCAGTACTATCGCTCAATATCCTGCCTAATCCTACTAAATTAGGAAGGCTGATGCTCAAATGAACAGGTGCTTAGAGAACCACTGACAACTGAAATGGAGGCATCTACTGCCAAACATTTATTTGTATTAAATTGTATGAAAAGAAAAAAACTTTCCCAAAACACACATACAAGTTCTCTCTTACCTAACGAGTGTCTGGTTGTGTAAATCCCACACTGCGATGTTGCCATCACTGCAGCAGGAGAAGCAGACCTTGGAGTCCGGGCTGATGGCCAGAGCGTAGCATGCTGGTGCTGATGATGTTAACTCTGCCTTAATCCTCGGAGTGGGTGTGGCCAAATCCCAGATTGATAAAGTGCTCGCCTCACCTCCAACTATTAGCGTTC